>NC_064442.1:8688863-8991893 GCF_023343835.1 Lagopus muta | reverse complement strand
AAAGGAGATGGTTTTACAGCATGAAGCTAACCTCTAATTTTCCCCACGGCTGCTTTGCATAGCGGTGTTAAGGATTTCTCCTTCCCTCCTGCAGCAGGTCGTGGGAGATCACTGCCATCTACAGATTGGAGATAGTATCACTGGCATTGGATGGCGGAACGATTTCTACCTCCTTCTTTTCTCTTTGCCTTGCCCACTTCTCAGTCCCTCCCTATATTAAAAACAAACGAACAAACCCTACACACACAAAACAAGAACAACCCAACACACCCGACTGCCTCTGTGGCACGCGGATCCTAATGACCCGTATCAAAGGAAAATTGCCATGCTTTGGGAATGTTGGAAACTGCAAATGTATCAGCCAAATTATTTCTGAGCATGCTGGTTCCCAAGTACATAGGTGTTGTTACTTTTTAATCTGTTCTGATGTACATTGTGTCACTGAGTCCTTGAGAAGACTTTGCATCTGACATTAGCGTACATTAGAACATTAGGCAAATTAAAACTTGTCTACTGTGTGCATTAAGTGATTTGTCTGTTTGCATGCAGTTTCTACTGTGTTATGCTGGACAAAGTAAGCTAATCATTAGAGAGCAAAAAAGAACCTAACAGGAGATGACTGATTGCCCACCAGTGTACCAGTGTATCTGTGTGCAGGAAATTACTATTAACTATGACTTGAGAATTCAGGTCTGGAAGAGATCGCATGGCTGGAACAGCTAGGCAATAAAAGCCAAGTGTGAGTTAAATGCAGTAGTTATAACACAATCTGATGCTGCAGGGGATCTCAGCTACTGTCTGCCCAAATTTTCATCTTCATGCACTGTAGAAATGCTTCTTATTTGCTTCCCCAGATGAGAGAAATTCCCTGGCTTGTTTCCCCTGCTGTCTGTATATCCTCCTAGCAGCCAGAGAAGAGGTTTGCTTTGATTTGGGAGTCCATTACACCATGATAACAAGACTGCTTCAAGGAACATGTTCTGGTACGTACAACATGCTTTTACCTGTACTAGCAGCACTAACAGCAGTGAGCATACTGCTGGCGAAGTGCAAGCAATGAAAGCAGCAGCTATTCTTGTCTGAGCACAGGGAACAAGTGGTCTCTGGCTGAAAAATTTACCGCCCTGAAGTACAGTTCGTGGTTATGTGGGTCCAGACCTTCTTAGGGTCCTCTTTAACATCCTGTTCCCACTGAATTCGCAAGAGAATACACATGCCTAACATTGTTAAAATCTGCCAATAACTCCAATGCTGACACACAAGGGCAGCTTTCATAAAGCATGGGCTGGAATTTTGGGCCCCATTGAAATCAGTGGCAGAAGTCCTGTTGGCTTCATTGAGGTCAGGATTTCATTCGTGGTATTGATTCAGCTGCTCCCTTTAAATACAACAGTTTCCAGGTTGTTTCTACAGAAAGTCAATGTCAAGTGTGTTTATTTTTTTAAATGACGCAATTTTTTTTACAAAAGTAAATATCAGAGTGCCTTTAAAATTCCACAAGCCATCTAGGAAGTCTGTCAGCAGTCATGTCTGTGTTTCACATATTTTTAACATCTATTCAATGGTTATCTACTGCATGAAAGCTGGGCTAGGGCTATTTTCCCTATTCCCGTACGTGGCCAGGAGGTGGCATTCATGGCTAACAGTTACAGCAACCAGAATACTCTCCGCATACAAGGGGAGAAAAGAGGGTATCTTAGTATGGCTGCTCAAGTTTCTCAATTAACCACAATGCTTAAATTAACGCAATAAATTTGATTTATGCATTCATTGTTTTATTAGGAGTGGTGGAGTTATCCAGTAGTAGCCATTAATCTTTGGGATGAAACGACAGGGACCTGACAAGCTGCATTCATCTTCTTGTGAAGTATTTGATAGTCAAGGTCCTTGTCTTCAGCTCTATCATTTTGTTCTTCAAAACAAACCAGTTTCCAATAATTGTTTTACCACTGTAACACCCACCATCATCAGAACAGTTAGGAAATTTAAGAAAAAAGTTGAATTTTATCTAGTCAATGAATCTTAATGAGATTTTTCAAAGTCTGATCATTCTGGCTTGTGATTGTCAGCCTGTGGAGTACTGCCATATTTAACATCTGTGACACATCATGCCTTTCCTGTTGCCTCATTTATCGACAACATGTGATGATTCCCAGATGTTCAAACATGGCAGATCCCAAAAGACCTATGAAATTACACTGAAAACAAAACAACATCCTTGCTATAAAAGTTTTGTTAAAACTAGGTATGTCTGAATATTCACAAGCCTGCTACAAGGTACTTACTGATCGATATTCAAATGGCTGTTAACCGTTGGTCACATTGTTTGAAATGCCCACGCTGTGTTAAGGACTCACTGTAACAAGAGTGGATACAACTTTCTGCTCTGTCATACCAAGTTAAAATGGAATTGGCACATATTTATACAAGAAGTTAAGCCACCAGATTTATTTACCATTTGTTTCCCTTTTTTATATACAATACAGATGTGTGTTTTTTAGATTTTTACTCATCTTTCCTGCTGATTATGTTTCTACCTGCTGAAGCTAAATAAATCATTATGAAAGAAGCTTGCATACCGCATCCTGTAAGCAATGCAAGGTAGCACATGTTGTTCTTCAGTGCATCCTTTTTCCACTGGACAGTTTTGTTTTCTCCATTGTGAAGACCAGAACTTTCAAAGGTGATATTTAAAGTTCTGTCCTGTAACGGTAGAGCAGTGACATGAAATTCTGAATTGGATTTCAAAGAGTACATGTGATCCAGTTCATGCCACAGTGCTATAGTGTTCTGCTTCAAAGGACTCATCAGCAGATACAGTACAGTACCAACAAAGATGAGAATCCTTGACACATCCAGAAGCTGGCATTAGTCTCCCTGTGACTCTGCAGTTTCAGATTTCTCCCTGGCTGTGGCATTGTCAACAATGAGAATTTCAGTATTTTCAGCTGAACAGAGGCAGCTCTGTGCAAAACTGGGTAGCTGTATTTTGACACATGAAATAGCAGCACAGAACTCAGGAGCAATTTTCTGAAGGTAGAGCAGCATTTCTGCCCATTATCACATCAATTCATTTTAAGTTTCAGGGTTTTTTGCCTCATTCTTCTTTAGGAAGAGACAACTCCATTAGAAAGGCTCGTAAAAAAGTGGAATCTGTTTGGGCATTCATGTCTTTATTCTAAATTACACAGATAACTCATTTCTGTTAAACAGTGTAGAGCTGTCTGTGAACACTGACTTCCTGGATGTATATTAATAGTAACAATTAGTATTTTCACTGCTATCAGAAGCAATATAGACACCTAAAACTCACAAGGCCTCCAACCAGGACCTGTTCAGGTATCCATATCATATACTCTGCAACGTCAGCATTGCAGATTTTTTTACAAGCTGCAGCATAACTGAACAGCACACACAGAAGAAAAGGCTGTTGTGTTCTCTTCAAAATTAGAATGCCTATTTATAATACACAAATATGTAACTTTAAAAATATCTGTCTAGATTTTAAGTTGTTTGTTTATATGCCTTTTAGAAAGAGACATGTAATTGAACCGTATTTATTATCTAATGGCATAAAACCTAGCATGCTTTCTTCTTTTGTTGACACTTGCAGAACATGGAATTTAAAAATGAAGATAGAAAGTATCCACAGAATCATGGAGATGCGTGTAGAGAACAAGTACAGGAAGGGGATGAGGCAAAAAGGAAAGATGTGGATAATGGTAAGGCAATACGTGGAAATTCTGCTTGAGAAGAACAAACACAAATGCCAAAAACAATGCACTAGCTACATTTATTTGGAAGATCTGGAGAGCAAACATAAGCATCCAAAACAAATGAAGCAGGTTAGCCAGAGTGTCTACCGGCCCCAGGGTCACACAGTCCTGCTCCAACTGCCAGCAGTGTCCATATGGAACAGGAAGCTTTCCAAATTCTGGCTGTATAGAAAAGACTATTGGCTTTTTTTCCATTTTCTGTGCAATGTACATTGCAGTGCAAAGCCACATCAGGAACACCTGAATCAGTGTATCTGCACTGCAAGTGCTATGGTACGCAGAATAACTTATGGTCTAGAAGCAAAACCCTACTGCTAGTCTGCTCCTCCTACCTATACACACACACGTTTTCTTAACTCCTTTTAGTTGTTGTTTTGTTTTAAACATATCTAATACCAGACCAGGCTGCCCAGGATCAATTTCCTTAAGTGTTGTAGTCCTTTGGATTTCACTCTAGAACACTGTGCTATGTATTACTTCATTTAATTGCCAGTACTCTGCAGAAAGGTCAGTTCAGTTCAAGATTATCCTCTTTCTAAAGCTGTGGAACCAAATGAAGTTCTCACATGTTCAGAATAGGACACAATCTTATATTCAAGCCAAATTAATTTTCAAAGCCTTCTGCAAGTCCCCTCTAGCAGTTTGTTCTTTCAAGTATCAAGTTCCACTTGGTCCATTGCCTTTCGGTATTTCATACAAAAGGTTGCATGTAGTCTCTGTCACACCCAAGTTCAGGGAGCATAGTGTTCACTTTATGCTCCCCTTGCTTTTCCTTCATGGGAACACTAGCTTGGTGCTACTTAGCTTGGTGCTGATTCCAATTGCCATATTTACCTTCTATCTTCTTCCTTCTTATCAGATGCTAGGTAGATTGGAAGGAGGAGCCAACAAATAATTTTGGTACTGTAACGGAGTTACCAAGATAGATTGACTCAAAAAATTCTCCTACATGTTCTACTGGATCTTACAACTTGGTGAAAAATGGTACACTTCAGATGTACCATTCCATGAAAATCAGACTTGCCCAACCATTCCAGTGAGCTCCACTAATGCCATACCTGCTACCTGGGGTAATCCATCTTTGCAATACAAACTGTTTTTTTTTTAAATACATATATTTATTTTGCTTTCCTTCTCCACTGCCAGTATTTTGAAGATAAAGAAGGGGAAATTAGACTTCTTCAACATGAAGATAATTCATAAATAATTCTCATTTATTTTTCTGTTATAAATTCAGAAATTAGGGTTGCTAATTTCTAATTAAATTACAAACGAAGCCCCATTTGTGGGTTTCTCGCAGGCTTCTCTCACCGACCCTGGTTTTGGTAAGCAGTAACATGGTTACTCAATAGGCTGTTTTCCCCTGGAGCTATTCTTGTCCTGTATCAGACGAGCACATCCAAAGTCTCCTTCCAATGCCACGTGTAAAAAAATATTGCCAGGTAGGTGAATGCACAGTAGCTTGTTTTGAATATTTATGTCTTACGGAATAAGTGTTTTACCTATAGTCAATGTGGCCTGGAATCAAATCTCACGGAACTTCAGCACAAACTCATCTTTCTCTCCTTTTTGATGTTTTCCTTGGTGGCAGTAAATACTGAAGACCCAGATCAAATGTGACTATCAGATTTCTCATATTTTTTAAGAGACATTCAAGTAAACATGGATGCGATTGGCTTCAGGTTGCAAGTAACATCAACTGCCAAGCTGTCTCTAGATCTCTTTTTAACACTACCAGTACTTATTTTACTCAAAACCCAATACTTCACATGGCTACTATTGCAGTTTCAACTCTTAAAACTTTTTCATTGGAAACCAAATGCCCATAAGGTTGTTTGCTTTTACCAGAATCATTTTCAGGAGGAATTTCTGCAGGCTGGGTTTCTTTCAAAGTAATAGCCACACTGAAATCCAATGACTTATGAATGCATCCACTTATCCAGATACCTATGTTGCTTGAATTTCACAGGACCAATTTCCAAGCCCAATTCTACCACATAAGCAGCCAGCACATATTTTCCAGTCACCACTGTGATTCAAATCCAGTTAGGAGTTCTCGGTTTGTACAAAGTTCACCATCCTTTTTAAAACAACAATGTTGTATGGGAACTACTGAGTCACGGCCTGAACCTCTGATCACCTGAGGCAAGCCATGAGCCAGCCAAAGGAGCACAGGTGAAGGCAATTCAGCTGTGCTGCCGGAAAGGGTGGAGCCTGGCTCCCCCCCTCCTAGACCTATTTAAGAGCTGGCTACCAGTGGGGAAGGATCTCTTCTGGAGATCCCTCCTTCTGGTGTTTTGTGGTGAGCCTAGCATAAGGATAAGCCTTCTATTTATTCTCTTTTGTTATCATAGTCCACGTCACCTAACTCTCTTGTTTATTTTGTGGTTGTAACATCTTGATATCCATTGATTATACAAATGTATTGGAGCATCATCTGTAGTTGTCGAGTGCTTTGAAATTTCTGGAACAGGATTGCAGTTGTTTAAATACTTGCATATCTAGAACTCCTCCACCAAAGGCCCCCTGTTTCCCAGGCTCTGCAAAGTATTCTTTCACCATGCCATGTAGCGGCCTGCCTTTGGCTTATAGCAGTTCTTTTTAACAGAAGTTTCTTTTCTACCATGTCAGCATTTAGCTGTACCACTTCCTGGAGTTTTTATTTTATTTCTGATTTCCCTCATTTTACAGATCGGATTAGCAACTTTCCCCAAAACGTAAAGAATGTTGTCCAGCAAATCACAGCCCCTTTTCCCATGATGTACAGCCATAGTGGTTACAAAGCCTGAGATATTGCTTACCCAGTCTGTATTACTGGCTACAAGCTACCACTGCTGCTTATATCTGAACTGAACACCAGCCTTTTTCAGAATGTCTCTACCAAATTGTTAACAGCTGGGCCACTCAAGTTGGATTTTAATTAATTTTTCACCTTGTCTGTGTTATCATGCAATTAGCCTACGAACTTGGATTTCCACAGGGCACTTGCAGATTCTTGTACCACTTCAGCAGAAACAGCACGCCTCCTACCCTAGTGTAACGCTGGATGATAAGAGGGAGCAGTAGACACATTGCCTTACTCAAGTTTTTATCTAACCCAGTTTTACAGCTAACAGCTGCAGTGACTATAATCCATTGATTCTCCTGCACGGTCTCTTCTTTTAAGTTCCTTCCTTCCTTCCTTCTGGTCTCCCCTTTCTTCCAGCCAAAGATTAGCCAGAGCTTTCTCCTGATTCCATGGTATGCTCAGAGTTTGCTTTAATACAATGTACAAGACTCCAATTTCTCAGTTCAGGCCTTTTTTTCTCTCTCTTCTCAGCACCTCCAGCTCTCTCAAAACAGCTCATTTCATTTCTGCCAGCTGTGGCCTCTCTGAATGCCTCACTAATTCACGCCGTACCTGATGTGGCCGGGACAGTGAGCACCGTGCTGCGGTTTGATTAGGAAGAAAGCTTGGTGCTGAAATCAGGTGCCTGTGGTGTAATCGTGTTACTGTGGAACGAGGCTGAAAGCGCTCCTTCCCTCCCCACTAAGTGCCATCAGGCAGCACCATGACTGCAGACTTCTTTCAAGTATTATTTGGTCCAAAAACCTGAGAGGATTTTTCTTTGCAATTTGTCTTCCACAGGTGGTTAACTGGTTATCCTCATCGCTTTCTCTTTTGTTGCTTTTGCCTCTCGGATACAAAGTCTCTTTTGTAAAATAGCAGCCAGTTGGAGTTCCTTAATTCAGAGACAAGTCTCTTGATATCAGGGGTACGTAACTGTTGCAGGTAGGACAGCAATTCCTTACTCTTAATTTATAATAGGACAATTACCTTGGTTTTTTTTTCTTTTTTTCTTTTTTTTTTTCTTCTTTATTATCATTTCCTTGTCCTCATTGCTATTATAAGGAGATCCCTGGAGGTTTTCAAGGAAAGAGTAGATGTGGCACTGAGGCACGGCTTAGTGGGCATGGTGTGACGGGCTGACAGTTGGACTAGATGACCTTAGCGGTCTTTTCCAACCTTAACAATTCTATGAGTCTGTGAGCTAATTGTAACGTGCTCTGCAAACGTCTCGCTCACCCAGGCCAATGAAACCTGCAGGCTGCCAGTGAGAGCTCTGTGGTCCTGCAAGCACCCAGGGTTCTCTCTCAGCACTTCCCAGCTCCATCACTGCCAAGTGACCTCACAGCCCAGTGCCAGCTCTTTGCTGGGGGGGCAAGACCACCCCTACCTATGGGTACATTGCTGACCCACAACCAGACATATGCGTGCAATCGCTTCATCCTGCAGCAACCAAGCACACAGCTGAGCCACCCATCTGTGCAGCTCTCCTGGCCTTCCTGCTGCTCCTTTAAAAATAATAATAATAATTAAAAAACAGCCACAGAGTGGGCTTATTCTGCTGCACAGCCCCAGGCAGTCATGCTCTGGACTGCTGCGATAGCTTTCATGCGCTAAGAGCATCCATTTAATTAAGATGTCGTGTAGCAGTGAGACCTACAAAGAGGAAAGCAGGCCCAGCCGGATAGCCGGATAGCTGGACAGCAGGCAGCCGGGCAGCCGGACCCCGCGCCGCTCAGCCCCGCAGCGCCGCCACCCCCGCGCCGCTCAGCGCTGCGCCCCCCGGCAGCGCAGTGCGGGCCGAGCCCGCCGGCTCTGCGGTCTTCACACAACACCGTAGCGTAGACGTCTTCGGGCGCTCAATTTGCATAGTCCCCCGCGCGCGTCCAATGGGCGGGCGACTCCGGCTGTGTCATTTGCATGGGCACGAACGGCGGCCAATAGGGTGGCACCGCCGAGCCCGTTCGGAACGCGATGTTTCCACCCGCGCGGGGCTCCGGGGCCGGCGGTGCGGGTGACACAGCGAGAGGCCGCGGATCGCTGCCCGGAGCCGCCGCACGCCGGCAGCCGCCTCGGGGTACGGGCTCCGCGGGGAGCCGCCCGCGGCGGGAGGATGTCCGTGGCGGGGCTCAAGAAGCAGTTTCACAAAGCCAGCCAGGTAAGGGAGCGGCGGCGGCGGGCTGGACTCGGAGGAGCGGCTCCCTGGGGTTCTCCCTCTGTGCGGGTTCTGGCATCGCCGCCCCGGGGCGCGTCCTTTGGTTGCGGGGCGGCGGCTGCACCGCCGGCCCCATCTCGCTGGGTGCCCCGCGGCCGGCCGAGGAGAGCGTGCGAGGCGGGCCGCCCCTGCCCTCCCATCTCCTGGGGCCCGGCTCTTCGCTTCCAATTATTGCTTTTGTTACTGGCATTTCTTTTGCGCTGGTTCTGGTTTGTGCCCCGTGGCCTCAGTTAAAGACGGGAGCTGTGAGGTACCGGCCGTCCCCACAGAGTTCGTTGTTGTCCTCGCTGAACGACTCCTGCTGTTTCCCTACCTGGCATACCACGCATCTGTCCTATAGGGGGTACTCTGCGTTTCTAGAGTTTTCCCTCCTTCTCTGGATGCTGTACTCAAATCTTCCTGAGCCTTCACATTCTCTCCCGCTGCAGCTTTCCCACTTTCCCTTCCCGCAGTGCTGCACGGTGGGGTTCTCCAGTGGAGGAGTTTGTGAGTTCCCCGGAGATCTGTCCTCCTGCCGTCTCTCCTTAATGATGATGGCAGTGCTAATATGAGTTCTGTAACCTGTTTGGCCAAGCTGACAGCTGCTCCTGCTTGGAGCACGGGAAATAAAGGCTCAGAGCCGCTGAGCTGCCTTTCTGCAGGTCCTGCAGCAGGTAGCTGGGGTCTCTCCAGCCCAAACATGGCTTTGGTCAGATACTGACAGGCTGAGTAATTGTATCTAGCATTTATTGTCAGTAGTGTTATTTCTTCTGTGCTCTGTATCAGTCTCAAGGAATGCCACACACCTAGATATTTAGTCAACTTTCACTGCCTCTTTGCAAAAATGAGGGCTCTCTGGGTAAATAAACCCAAGGACAGCTTAGCAAAGGCTTTGGTTTGTTCTGCAGCCACCGTACTGTAAATGGTGCAGCCTTTGCTGTGCCGAGTTGGTAACACAGATGGTATTTTAGTGTGGAAGTTAAAGAGGTAACCACAACAAATGCTTCCAGTCTGACGGCTGCCAACAGTGTGGCAGGTTGCTTAATCTGGGCACGTACACATAGCGAAGAACGAAATAACCGAGGGGGAAGCTGGAGAAGGTAGCATTGGTGGCAGAATGGAACAGAAGCATATATTGAACTTGCCCGGGTATTTCCTGAAATGCTGTGGTACGTCCTCCAGTGTTCGTTACAGTAGGAAACTGGGATGCATAAGTCTAATATTTGATAACGTTCTTCATCTTTGGCCAAATGCGAAGTTTCCTTTCATTGTCAAATGAAGAAGTGAGTATGCATTTTAAAGGAAGCGGATCTGAATAGCATCTTCTTCAAGAAGGAAATGTTCCTTAGTAGAAAATGCTCGTGCAGGAAAAAAGCCGATATTGGAGCTGGATTTCTTTGGTGCTTAAGAGAACACGATTTACTTCTTAGGAGTTCCTTCTGGAAGACTTCAGATCAGACATTGAGCAAAATGATATAAAAACATGTAAGTATGTAGAAAACAATTGTGGAAAGTAGCAGAAAATGAGATGGTGAGGGCACACACAATAGAAATATCGGTACTCCATCTTTCAGCTTAATTCTTTTGCACGATGCTAAAACAAGCAAGTGCAGATATCTCTCAGCAGGACATTTTATGAATCTCTTAAGTACTGTGGGAGCACTTAAGGAGGTGTATCATTTGTGTATTGAAAGGCTGAGAGATGCCAAAGGTAACTACTAACAGCAGACACAGGCACGGCTCGGGGAGAGAATGAAATTAATTCCTTGCTTTAATGTTCCCAAAGGAGAACGGGGGCAGATGACAAAACTGGCAAATTTCCCAGAGGACGCTGAGGAATACTGAGGGGAATGAGAATTGTGCCAGGACATGTGATTGAAGGAGAATATTTGAAGGTTGGCAGAACCTAGAGACAAAAAAAAGTCTGAAGGATGAAGCAAGTGAGTTAAGACAGTCTGTATTTAACAAGTTGATTTTAAAATGCGAGTACATATCACAGAAGTGACAAGATCTCTGTATTTTCAGAAGATAATATTTCCATGTTACAACAGACGTCTATTTAACTGAAATAACCCGCAGTTCCAACTGATCTATAGACTGATGTAGATCTAGGGTTATAGACCACACAGTTATAGAAGAAATCCGAATACATCATTTAGTGTAGCATTTCTAACAGCTACTCACTTATTGCAGAACTGTTTGGTTTTCTTTATTGCTTTTTTTTTTTTTTTTTTCCAGGGGAAATACATTTTCTGTATGTCTTGCTTTAGACTCCGAGGTAAAAAAAGGAACCAATACTTTTGATTCTGTGTGTGCAGTAGAGGTTTATTGGCTTATTCCTTCTGGGATGTTTGTCTGACGCATGCCAACGTGGTTTATGTGAAGTTACTGCTGAGTAAATAGGTGTTCACTTTAAGGAAAAGGTCAGCAGTCACCTTTGTATGGCTCCTAAAGCCCTCCCCCAAGCTCAGATGTAACATGCTGTAACATGCTAAAAAGTCCCCGTATCTCCATGTTTGCAATCCATAAACTCACAATAGCAGTTCTTTATGGTGTGAGTGTGTAGATTTTCACCTGTTCAGGGGCAAGGGTTGGAAGGCAGCTCTGAGTCATGGGCATTTGTTTGCAGTGCTGCAGTAACGTTTGGGCTGTTTGTCTGTGCGTTGCAATACCCAATTGCACTCCAGCCTCTCTACCCTGCCAATTGCTTCATCAGGGATGCAGAAGTGATAGACCCAAACCAAGCTGTGTGTCTGTGGCGTAATAGATGATAGCTTTTAGGAGTGCTAGAAATAGCTTTACTGTGCTTATTACGTGGACTGTAAGTTTGAATTGAAATATTCAAGTCGATGTGTTTTCAAATAGATTAATTTTTTTAATTAGCCCTAGGGAGTTGTGTTCTCAATGGAAAATTTGCCTCCTGTCACTTTCAGATGCTGACATATCTGTTTTCCTGTTGTCGAGTGCAGCCTTTGATGCAGGTGGGTGGATCTCCGTGCGGCTGCGCACGTGGCAGGGCACAGGCAGTGGGAGGGCTGTGCCTTCTGATGCTCACCAGGAGTATTTTTAGAGAGCTGTTCTGTTTAGAAAAACTGTAAGTACAGAGCGTGGATAGGATGGCCTTCCTTTTCAGCAGGTGCTGCTGTAGCTTCTGTTGTGTTCTATCAGCCCAGCCAGGCTGGCATCTCAGTGCTGTGATGTTGGTCCCTTTCAAAGCAGGAGGCTGGGTGTTGGGAGCCTCCCTTCCCTTAGTTGTTCTGAGTGCTCAGCCATGACACTGCTGTAAGACCTTAAATCCATGTTTTTTGTCTTTTTTTAATTAGTTGTGTTAGAAGTACGTCTATGGCAGCAGTCTCAGTATCAACAGATTATTTGCAGTGTATTTCTTAGGCTTGACTACTCAGAGGCTGTAGAAATCAATACTTTTTTTGGTGAAACACAGGCCTGCAATTATTGTGAATATCTTATTTGCAATGTAAGCATGAGCAGTGATTGTCAATGAATGCAGATTGACTTCTTAAACCCTTTCTAACTGTTAGTGAAGAAAAAAAGGGCAGAGCTATTCAGGTGTTGCTTCTTCTGCCTGTAGATAAATGTGAACAGGTTTTCTAAGCAGAGTTAGTACAATATTTTTTACTTCTGAAAGTGGTTTACTTATATGCTCTGGGCACTTCTCTTGTATTGTCCTGAATGGCATTTGTCTTTTCAAGTAGTGCATCTGTCATCTGTTTGTAGCAATGTTTTTGAAGGCCTTTTTCTATCGTGTGTGCTTGGCTTTTGTTCCTTGGCTTTTGGCTCTCACCAGCAGTTACAAGGATGCTTGTTCTCCCCCAGATTTCTGCTGTTACTCTGTTGATTTATGTGGCACGTTGATCCAATCTGCTGGATTGAAAACCAGATCAGAATGGAGACCTTATTACCCACACAGAATAAATCTTGTTAGTTGGGTTTTGTTTGCTTTGCTTTCCTGACAAAATAAAGCTTAAAAAAAAGAAAAAAAAAAAAGTGCTGAGTCACAGCTTGAAGCAGTGATGGAGCACCTGGTGGGAAGGCAGGGCCAACCCACGGGAGGTGTATCTCGCTGGAGGTCCCTGCATACTTGAAAGGCCTGAGGCCTTTCAAGGGTGAGCAAATATTCTTCCTTCATTTTTGTGTCCTCAGCTGCTGTGTTTGGGCTTGTCCTTATTTTGCAGCGGCCTGGGACTTTGCCACTCACCCCACAAAGTGAGGTTACACAAGTAGGCAAAAAACACAAGTTGCAAACAAACTTTAAATGCTTTGGTAAACTGAGGGAAAGACAGACTTTGCACGAAGAAAACCTGACCTTGCCTTTGAGACACCAAAAGGCAGCCTTTACTAACTACTGAGTGGTACATGCAGATCTATTTCTGTCCTGCAACTAGAAGCTGTTACCATCCAGCTGTGAGAGATATTGTTCCTTCACATCTAACCTGAATTGGGCACAATGAATCCAGGACCTCAGCAGGGACACCTTCTATCCTGTTCCTAGACTTTATTACATAATCTGAGGTATTCATTTGCAAATCTGTTAGAATAATAGGAGCATGATAGTGGAGAAAAGACATTGAGTTTATTGTTGGAGATGTTTTGAAGTTGATAATTCTAATTCCTCTACATGGCTCATAAAGCAGAATAAATCCTCAACCAATGGCAGGGACAACAAAATGACATTCCTCTGTCTTCTATGTACATGAAGATATCACACTGGTCACTGCTGCTCATCTTTACCTGTGTTGTGGCTGGAGACTCCTGTTATGCAATCAGGTAATTACAAAACTGTACTGCAGCTGATGATGCACTGCTCATCTTGTATTCCTGAAACGATGAGAGGAGAGGATTTGTGTAAGTTTCTGAGGTCTTGTTTGAGGATGGAGTTCTTGCTGGGTGTTCTTTTGTTGTTGATTGGTTTTCCAGGACCGGAGTACGAGGCCAATAGGTACAAAATATAAAGATAGTTGTTTGTTGCACTAAGCTGGTTTTCCATATTAAAAACACAAGTCTGATAGAGTTGGGAGGAGTGGGAAGCTAGCTGTGAAGATTTAAATTTCTAAGTATATTCACAATTATATTAGCAGTTATATTTGTAACTTGCTAAGCAGGCTAGCAGAAAGGCATAACTGTAGGAAAAAGAAATGCTGAGTATTTCAGCCAGCATACAAGTTAGCAAACACAACATTTGTGTGCCTCTACAACCTCTAGCAATGCAACTCTCTAAGCCTGCAGGAGTTGGATCATCTGTGCTGCAAGCTGGGAATCCAGCAGTGATGCAGCTCTCATTTGGAGGTTACATGTACCATATGTATATGTAAAAATCTGAATAGCATTGCAACAGAAAATATGGAACGGAAGCTGAACTGTCTTCTTGAACACATCTCCTTTTATAGATTCTTGGCTTTGCTGAAGGGTGCTACACAGGCATCCTGCAAGCTGGAGCTGGAGCCTGGCTCGTGCTGTTATTGCCTGAGTCATTGCAGCACATGCTGGGTAATGCATTGCAGTGCAGGCACTTGAGAGTCCTGCAGTGCTGCAAAACAAATAGATAAGGGAAGTGCAGCAACACAGTTGTGTTCAGATTTTCTTTAGTGCCATTTGCTAGGAGTTACTCCAATTTGCTTAAATATCCTAAGCAGATGCATTTCTACAATGAATTGTACTCCCCTATGGAATTTGAGACAGACTCTGAAATGCACGTACAGCAGGATGATTTCTGCTTAATTATGCTGATAGAAATCTGGGCTGACTCAGTGCAGTGTCTTCTACATAGGCAAAAGCAGCATAACAGTATGACAGCAAAACCTCAGCCCAAACCCTTGTTTCCTATTGGTGTAAGAAAGCTATATAGATTCAGTGGTGTGATATAGCTGCAGTTCCAGAGCAAAGAATTGCTGAAGAATGGAAGTATTTTTAGTACAGTATTTTGTCTGTTGTGCCACACCAGCACCTTCTATTAACACTGATGTAGTTCAAGTAATAAAATATGTCCCTTCTTTATACTTTCTGCAGCGAGCCTATAGCACAAAGTTTTGGCTTACATTGATGTTATTAAGATCAATCTGCTTCTATTTATATAATGCCACTTCCACCCCGGTGTATTGTGCTCATCTCATTCTGTGCTGTGTTCCCACTGGTCAGCTCTTTCCTGTCCAGGGAAGGAAGACACTGCTGCAATTCTATGGCAGTTGAGAGCCGAAGATGTAGGTTGTAGCAGTGCTTTTAACAAGTCCAGTTAGGGAAGGGCTCATCAAATGTTAGGTTACACTTCAAATTCTGTTTGATAGGCTTCTAGTGTCCTATCACTGTACAGTGTTTCTATTACTAACGTTATTAAGTGATACATATTAATGGGAGAATATACCCTTTAACTTCTTGCAGCATCTCAGATAGCAGCAGCTGCGTATGTGAAACATGACAGCAACTCAGCCTTGCATGTTTTCTACTCAGAGGACAATACCAAGCCTCTGCTCCCTGTTAGTTCTGGTTCAAATTAAACTACTTTTTTTGTGTTGTCCCTGGGTGTAATGAGCTGCAGTGGTTGCAGGGACATTAGCCTGGTTGGGAACTGTGCACAATTATAAGAATCAAAAGCTTATAAATTTCTCTGATTGTCAGATTTTCTGGCCTTGTGCATTCAGGTTATAGATAAAAGATGAAAAATCTTTTTTTTTCTTGAAAGAAACAATAGAAAATACAGTATAAACAGCCTTAGATAGGAGCGCCCCTTATCCCTTTGCAGAGGCAGGTAGATCTCATTGTTCCCACTGTTTTCTCAAGCAGGTGCAGGTAAATAAGGTACTTGAAGGTGACATGACTTTGGAGGTAAGGAGAAAGCCAGTGAGAGAACCAAAGTCAGATTCTGTGTTTCCAGGCTACAGAAATGGTGTCATTCCATTGACTCAGAGAAAGGTCCGCAGAGCTGAAGGTTAGTAATTTCACCTGACATTTCTGGTTTTAATATCCCTCTGCAACTGCAAAGGTTTAGAAACTCAGATTTTCAGATAACCCAGCAGAGAACAAGTGGGAAGACAATATTAGTGCAGCAAGTGTGTGATTGGAGGTGAGAAACTCATTGTTTTGATTCAGAAGTGTGAACTTGCCTTTCTCAGTCCTACTGAGACAGCTGGGAAGTGAGAGATCCATTGCCTATGCTGTCTCTAAGACCAGAGAATTCACAGCCATAGGAACACTTTCCTGTGGAGAATGCAGCACCTGTTGGCCTGGCTTCTGGTAGGTGTGTGCATGGTGGGGGGATGAAGCCCCATGAAAGTGAATTATTAATCAAAGCTGTTGACTTTTCATCAGATCAGAACCAGCAGTTCCAGTTCTGCTCTCTAGAAATTCCTTCCAAAGAAAATATGATAAGGTTTCTTTAGACAGCAGATGGAATTCTGCTCTTGGTGTAAGCTGCTTGGGTGTCTGCCTGGAGGCACTGGAACACAGCAAGCGCTGCTCACCTTGAAGGTTAGCTGTTCATCATTTGGTGGCTTTAACATCTGAACACTCCCTACCTGTTTTTCCCATGTAAATTGTAATAAACTTAAATTACATTCTTTGATGTTGAATGTGGGCTTTTTTCCCCCTTTCTCTGGAGGTGGGAGGATGAGCAGCAAACCAGACCTCTTCCCTTCCCTGATCTCTCCTGCAGCTCTCCACATGCTCAAAGACTGTTTACACTGTTTCTCAGTGGAAAAAACTTTTTCTCCCTCACTTCTCCTTTTTTCAAGGTGTTTTTGTTAATGTATTGAGAGTAAAACCTTGAAACACATTGAAATCTGGAAATCCCTGAAGCTTATGGCTGTGAACTGGCTTACCTCTCTGTTTCTGAAAGCTCCAAGCCCCAGTTTTATTATGGGTAAATGGAAATTGATGACAGCACTTCCATTACTTTGTACAACTGTGTTGTATTTATAACCTTTAAGTCCTCCTCCTCCGTCTTTAAGCCTTTGGATAGGAGCGCTCCCCACAGATAGCCTCTGCCCAAAATATATCTGCTAGACATTACTTAGAAGGTAAACAGTTTGCCCTTCGGTCTCCAGAGGAATATTTCTGAGCCAGCTCTGCTTAGAGAAGATCTGAAATTCACTGTGTGGAATGACACTGGCCCTGAGCAGCGCAGCTCTGTGGCTGACTTTCTGCCAAAGGTCTAGGCTGAGCTGCTGCATGCTTGCTCTATCAGAAATATTCATTGCTTCTAACGTTGCTTTTTTGACACTGACTACGTGGAAACTGCCTTTCAAGCCCCCATGTTAGTTATTGTCATTCTGCTGAGTTCAGTTAGGTTAGTGCAGGGTTGCAGAAATGAGGGCTTGCGAGTGGGTTGCACTGCAGAGGAGGAAGAGCAAGTTCAGCTCCAGCAGCCTTGTGCTAAGGAAGGCTTGCATAACAGATTTGTGACTTTGCACTTAGCACCTCTTTGTCTGTCTGCATGGTTGGGAAGCAGCCAAAGGACTAGTACAGATCTCTTATCTGATGAACAAAAAGTTTGTTGATAGTAAGGAAAAAGGTGCACATAAATAGAGTTGATCTTAAGCAAAAGCAGCACTGCTTCTGGGAAGTGCTTTTTTTTTTTTGATTACGTGAAAATGGCATTAAGAAAATGAGGAAATGATTTTGCAAAAAATGGTGAAGTTCTATGAATTTGTGTTGCCAAGTTTTGGGTGGCTTTTTGTTGTTGTTGTTGTTCTTGTTTTTAATTCAAATTTATAAAAAATAGGCACCAGTGAAGGCATTCATTTGCTCTTTAGGTTCTACGTGGCATATCTTAAAGGGATGGGAAAACAGCAAATCTTCCTTTTCTTTGCATTTACTTCTTCAAGCAGAAACTTCACATTTTGGAATACTGTCCATGATTCTGTACACTAAGCAATTTAGATTTGTATTATTAATATTTAGCACATTTCACTGTATATATTCTTAATTATCACATAATTTTAATCAAGATTGAAAAGGCCATTTATGCTGCTTTGCTTGGCAAGAAGAATGCAAGAGTTTTGACTTGTGAGTTTGTAAATGATTGAGATCTGCCCATCAGTGATCTTATAAGCTGTGGTTAAAGGTTCCTTTTCCCTGGAGTTTAACATGTTTTGGCACCAATGGGTTTGTAGCAGAAAACCCCTTTTAAAAAAAAAAAAAAAAAAAAAGAAGCAGCCATGTGGCAGCATGGAAGAGGACAGTGCCTTTTGACCTCCTCTGCAGCAGTGCTTCACAGCTTCTCCAGGGTCTCTGTAAGGGTCTGTGTTGTTCTCCATAGATGATACTGGAAATCTTTTTCCAGCTTTCCATGTTTTCTGTTTAAAGATGGCATTTTATAAAGTTTGATAACAATGGAATACAGGTAATTCTGTGGTAATTCTGTTTATGAAAACAAGGTAATTCTGTGTATGATGAGGGAAGTTCTTCTCTGTCCCATGGATGAAATCCAGAGTGCGTTTCTACAGGGTTCCTGTTCCATCAGAAGGAATTGTGCCTCGTGGCCATTCAGGACAATTCATGTCTTTGTTAGACCTGTGGGCTGTGAAAGCCAATGGTCCCCAGTTGCATTTTAGTTTGTGGTATTGTGTGTAACGAAGGGCTGCTGCCTGAAACCACCAGGGTGTTTTGAAATCGAGTTGTGAAAATAGGGCAAAAACGTATGGTGGCTTCATCTCTAGACCCATCTTGGAGATGAAAAGATGATGTGTGCGTGTTTGTCTGTATATATATTTATTTAAACTCTGATATCAGAGTTTTTCTAATATGTGAAAGAATGGAGTATGGATTATTAAAAACTTGTAGCTGCACAAAAGTGTCAGAGATTTGTCTGTTCCATTTAGATTTTGCAACTCATCCTGAGCACAGGTTGCATCAACCAAGAGAACAAGATACCTGAAGTCCTTTCGTTCCTCCCTTGGTTATTGCTGCTAGCAGCCTTGAATGAAGTCAAAAGCTCTGCAAAGCAGCTGGGAGTGTATTTTGGGATTTTTTCATAGTATTTGGGTGATGAAACTGTAACCTCACTAAAAAGTCATGTGTCCTTGCAGAGGACCCAGGACCAGGAAGCATGTTGTTTACAGTATTCTAATGCTGAATGTGAACTTCAAGGCCTGTGGAAACCATTGACCAAAATGGCTATAAAAACAAGCTAACAAAAACCCCTCAAGCTGAGCAAACAAAGATCTTGCTGAGTCAAAGGGAAGGTATGCAATCTCCATGCAGCAGGAACAGGTAGGAAGTAACAGCAATTGACTGCATGGCAGAATGGTTTGGGTGTTTCACCATCTACTGAAAGCTACTAAAAGTGTACACTATGGGACTGGCTGCTCTGAAGGTAGAAATGGTGGCACTTAAATCAAAATAACGTGCAGTAAAAAGCAAGGGTAGGTGATGGAATTATCAATCAATTTTATAGCAACTGAATAAAATCCACAGGGTTAGCGTATGGGCTAAGAATGTAAGCAGTAGTTTAATAACATTGTAGGGCAAATCATAAGTTGATTATGTGGGAATGGAATTCAATAAGAATTACTGCCTGATGGTGAGAAAAGTAGCTCCTGAAAGAGCAATAAATAGATCTGGTTTGTCACTTTTCATGCACGTAATGTATACTTGCAAATAGCATTGTTCTGAAGCAGTGATGAGCAATATATGGTAATGTGAGAAGTTAATTCCAAAGTAGAGAAAAAAAATGTATATATTTATATATATATATATTGATTTTGGTCATCAGTGTATCTGGCCATAAAACTTCTGTTGGCAGTCCTGTTGCTCTCCTTCCTCTGTACAGCCCACAAGGGAGCTCAGCAGTGGATGATGACTGTGTTATTTACTGATAATGGCTTTGCTAAAACTGTCACTTTAAACGATGGCGCTGTCAAGGAAACTTCAAGCTTTACCTAAACACACAGTTGTTCAGTAACTTTAAAATGCAGATTGGCAATCCTAACTGTTTGCAGTGTAGCAGTTCTTAAGGTCAGATTTAAGAATACTTTCCCAAATATTTTGAGCTGTAAATCATTACTAAAAGTGCCCGCGTATTGTCTGTGTTACTTCTCCTGTGACTGACCTCAGCAAAAGAACTGTCTTGGTGGTAAAAATGCTTGCCAATTTATTTCTGAGACTCAAATTTACTGTTTGTGGTGTTGAGTATATAATGATACCGTGGAATTTAGTGAAGGTGATGTAAGTATATTATGACTTTACAAAAGCAGAATTAGGTCAGCCCCAAAGCTGAGTGCAAATTCACCTTCCCCAGGCCCTTACTTGGGCAGGGCTCCCTGAAATCAGCTGTGAGTGATTTGGCTCACATGTGGGTGTTGAGGGTGTGCTTAAGGTATGGCCCTAGGGAGAGGTGGTCAATGCTCCGCATCTTGGTAATGAAGCCCTCTCTACTGAGCCTTGAAATAAATACCAATCTCTTTTTTTTATTATTATTTCCATGAGTTTTCAATAGTTTGTCAACAGTTTTTCAACTGTCTAAAAAGCTGAAATCTTTGGTCATGGGAAATGCAGCAGGGCATTTGGATATTTGAGTTATGCAATGTAGTTAAGTGTTTTCAAGAATAAACAGCAATTTAAATGATTTAAGTATTTTAATTGCCTATTATGCTCATGCAAGCTGTGATTTTTGTGTTGACTGATCTCTCTCCTTTTGAAACAGCGGGGTTTTCAGCACAGGCTGGCTGTGGGCTGCTTGTGTACTGAAAGCTGGGTGGGCCTTTCTTGAGTGCAGGCTGTACTATCATCAGTGCAGCATTTAATGCTAGCTTTCACGAGAGCCATTTTACATGAGCAAGCTGGGGTAGTTTAGCCTGAGAAAAGAATGAAGGATCCATTTTCTGGGGTTATTTCCAGGGCATTGTGCTGGAACTGTTCAGATGATGTTCTGGGAACACTGAGTGCAATAACCTTCTTTAAGGAGCTATGAATCAGAGCAGTGCACTCTTGCAGAATGTGACTGACAGTGTGCCAGCATGTTCTGGAATAAAATGAAACATAGATTTTCACTAGAATGAGTGACAATTGCTAGGTATCATGTGGTGAGTACAGAGGTATTGCATCAACAAGGTAATGCAAAACTTATCTTGTGTGGGACCAGGAGGTTATTAAGAATACCTGACTGCTAAGTGGATGGTTGGATTGCTTTTGGTATGCACATCCCTCTCTACTGCGTGGGCAAGTCCTGTGTTCCTGGAAGCAGCTCCAACCATGGGATTCCATCTGGGAATGCACAGCTGCATGGCAGTTTGCAGCAGCCTTAATCTGAGCCTTCAGGTGGGTCACCTGCTGCAGCAGCTCGCTTTGGCCACACTGCAGCTGGTGGCAGGGCAAGGGTCTCACTGGGGTGCAGGAGGAGTTAGAGAGCTTAAAGCAGCTTTGAAAAGCCACTTGAAAGAATATTTGAATGTTTTGTTCACTTTCAGAGTAGAGTATGCTTATTTCAACTGAGAGTACCAGAGGAAGGAGTTCTGCTCAATTAGGTAAGGGCTAGCACGGCAAATGAGGCAAAACAGATGGGAGAGTTGGGCTGAGGTTGTAAAGCAACTCTGTGGCAGCAAGAGGCAATCTGACCAGAGAAAAATAGGTGTGGTATAACTCTTCATGTTCTTCCAGTGCTCTTTGGGTAAAATAGTGTCATAAGGGACCACTTTGACAATTACTTGTTAGCATCTGTAAAAGCAATCTTTACATGTAGTCATGAGAGACATCTAATGTAGAAACATCTCAAATGGAGCAGGGCTTGGAGTAATGGCAATGGTAACATGAGGGGTCCTTATGTTATTTGGAGAGGGAGCACGCAGTGGAGCTGTTTAAATCTCCAGCTTTCAGAGTTAGGTATTCTGTTTTATAGTGCAATCACCTTTTCTCATCTTCTCTGTGGGCACATAGGGGTCTGTCAGAAGGAAGCCACACCTTAGCTACGGGCACAGAGAATATCTTTAGAAAGAGGGATTCTTTCAAGTCCAAATTGGGATTGCTTTTTTACCAAGTGAAGTTTTGAAGGGAGAAAGAAGTGTTAATGTGCTAACACCCAGAGGAACTCTCTCTGGAACAGCTTGTTGTTCGTTGCTCCAGCTGCTCTGCATGAAATTCCTTTCATCCTTTCATCCAAGGGATGAAATCTTGTTCTATGTGGAACAGTGCGCCCAAAGGGGGCAGGAAGTGGTGCAGCTTCACACCCACCTCTGGGTTCCTCTGCTCAGCCTTTGTCACCCAGCAGGAGGGCTGTTCCTGTGCTGCTGCTCTGTGTTCTGGTGGGATAAGTGAGCACAAAGCAGGTCATGGTTTGGAATCCAAAGTGACAAATTTGACTTTACAAGAAAACTCATTTTTTTATTTTTAATAGAGGTTTGGAATTGAGCAAGAAACAGTTAAATTGGGAAGGGAGGAAGGATAACCATTAAGGACTTCTTGTCAACCCTTTGACATGCTCCTTCAGCAGATATGCTCAGCTCCATACGCAGCAAGATTTTAAGCAGATTAAGGAACGCTATTTTAGATTTCCAGAATAAAATACTGAAGTAAAAGTATGTTTCTGTCTGTGTGGAGCATTATGGTTTCGTGTACATCATTGTTGCCCATGTGAAGTCTTAGATCAATGAATCAGAATTTTTGTCAGAGGATTCATGAAATGCAGTTGTATCTCATCTTTTGAAAAGCTGACAGTCTCAAGTCTCACACTTTATTATCACTCCACAGTCTTAAGAAGGCACTGATATGGAGTAATGTCCCTAAAAATTCAGGTAGGTTGGCTTGTGGCGGTGTATGTGAATTCTCACGGAGATGTTTTCCTTTTGAGATGTGTACAGCATCATTTTCAATTTGCTGATTTATAAATGCATGTGCCAGCAGCAGCGTTGAGTTCTTTGGGAAGCACAGTGGAGATTTGTCAGGGAAGTGTTCAAGGTTGGGGAACACAAAGTAGTTTTTGTTGTAGAGCGCATGTGCCAAAGAATAGCTTTAGCAGACAAGTTTTAGTCAAACACCCAGTAATGCCGTGACGTGTCAGTGCCTGGTGCGAAGTGACTCACTCTCTATAGAAATGTAAAATCGCATTATAGAGTCCAGAGTCTTGCACTTTATTTGTATATGGACAAGAATTTCCTTTGTCCGCAACACTGTGCTTTTCTTCAATATCTCTATGCGTTTAATTCATTCCCACTGATACCACGCTGGGTCCTGGTGTGTGCATCATCTCACGCACATCAGATGTTTAATTGTTAAAGTTTTCCTCTGTTTTCTGGAGGTTCAGCATTTTGCTGTCCTTTTCCACTTTCTTTCAGTGACTGGAGGAGAGGTATGGTTGTCAAACTGAAATGGCCTTTTTGTAATATGTAAAAAATACCGCCTCAGAGCTGCATTAATTTGGGCTTGTCCAGTGTTATTTCTTGTTCTGTGAGCTGTAAGGAGTGGGAAAGGTTATCAGATGCTGCTTTGAAGAACCATAGTGAGAAGTCATCAAAAGACCACATGTGTGCAGGCAGCCTTTCTGTGCAGAGCTTTGTGCCCGTGACACAGGTGAAGGCTTTAATTAGGAAAAGGATATTGCTCTCTAGAATGAGTGTATATTTTAGTACACATAAGTTAGACTTACCAGCAGGAAGGAGTAGGAGGCACAGAAATCTGAAAACTCTGGGTTTGCATCAGGAAGAACTCAATTTTTGGAATGTACTTCTCAGTGGTTTTGCTGCCCCCAAAGTTCAGTAGCCCCTGAGGGCACTGAGGGGAAAAGCACAGTGGTTTAGAAACTCGTACATGAAGCCTGTGTTGCTTTCTCATCACACTGATGTACTCAAAGTTAAAGTTACAGAGCTGGTGGGGGCCCTGAGCACACCTCCCCTGCATAGGTGCCTGGGAAGGATATTGAGGCTCATACAGATGCCAGGTTTGAGGCACTTGGAATGATAGTTCACCACATCTGAAGGAAAGACTTTGGATGTGACTGCATGTCACAGCTGTAGAGCTAGACAAATTGGCTATGCCCAGATTCAGCTGGTTTAAAAGGTGGTGGGACCTAGAGATAAATGTCCACCTTTAGGACAATGATCGTGCTGAGGCAGATAGTATGGGGGCATAACTAGCAAGTTCTGATAACCTTTGGGTGGTCCAGCTCATCTGTGGGGAACTGGAGAGGTGGAAAACCCCCGGGCTTGAATTGTTCTTTATTGGAGCTCAATTCCTTTGGCCAGAGCTTGTTGGAAAAGCAAATGCCAGCCCTCTGCAGTTGCGCTGTGGTAGCACTCTGTTGCTGTAATCAAGCTGCTGCTTAGTGACAGCTGCTCTTTTTTTTTTTTCCCTTTAATCTACAACACATTCCTTTTCATGCGATTCAGTATCTAGTTCCTCAACTCCATGCTAATGTTTAAAATGAATAACAAACACGTAATTAGGAAGCTGAGAGAACTACTACATGTTGTAGGAAAGAAAGAAAAAGCAGCACTGTTGCAATGACAGTTGAGGGTCTTGCCAAAATTATCTGCATATAATTAATGATTATTTAACATTTTTTGTTGAAGCTTAGTAGAGAAAAATGGTATTAAATGAATAGTGTATGCATTTTAAGAGGGGAAAAAAAAATACCTTGTAGCCTTGTAGAAGTGGTGGAATACATTCCTTAAAACATTTTCTGCTCAAATATTAATCATGATGTATGCTTCTAACTCATTTTGTATTTGTCTAGTAATCTTAACTCACATTGCTCCAGGGTCTGACTTAAAGCTTAAATCAAAATGTGTTTTGCTGACAGATCTGAAGGCAGGAGGAGACTTGAGTTCCACTTCACATCTGAAGAATTGAATGCATGGTGACAGTGTTTTGTCCATGTGACAGACCTCCACTGGAGTCCTTCACTCGTGCAGATAATTGAGAATTCAGGCTGTAATGCTTCTCTGGGACCTGGCATTACAACACTTTATAAGCTGTTTGGCAAGTAGTGTGGGTAGTTAACATAACCAGTTGCACTTATCTGTTGTGTCCTTAAGTTCAAGCGTCCATGTGTCTGTGGGAAAGAACTTCTGCCATTTAAAGGCAGAAGGTCAAAGTTAGTGAAACAGTCATAAACAGTGCGTGTCATGGTGAGACAAACAAAAGCTGATAGGCTGTAACTTGAGGAAAGTTTTCTTGCAGCCCTCTTTGAAAGCAAAGACAGCTTTCTAGCTGTTTCTCTTTATTATCTGTTTCTCAAAATATCAACAAGAACGCAGTCTTCTCTGGGATGCTTGTTACAGGACTTGTTGTCCTGGGACTCTTCATTCCTTCAACCTTGAGTTAGAGGACTATATAAATGAAGTGTAATGCAGTCTTTCTCATCAATAAAGAACATAGGTATGAACTCGAGCAGAGTACTGGAGAGTACAGAATTACGTGCAGCTCCTTCTGGGGAAGGCTGGTGAGAGAACACTTAGGAAAGGAGGGATGAGTTATCATCATTTACGTGATTTTAATTATGAACAATTTCATAGGATGAATACATACTGATGGCAAGACCAGAAGGGACACACATGCATCTGGAGCAATTCCTGAAGGCCTCATTCATGAGGTACCCCTATTAGACACAAAGCAGGCTCTTGCTGTGTGACTGTAAATCTCAAGGTAGGAAATTGGTGACTTAGGGAAATAGTTTACAAACTGTTGAATGAACATGTACTGCTAACCTGTCTAATAGGCATGGAATTACATCTGCACCACCAAAAATGTGTGTCCATCAGATTTGCAAGCCTTTATCAATCTATATCAAGCACTGAGGTGGGAAAGAATTTAAATATAAAAACCAAGTTACTTTTCCTCTGCTGTTTAAACCTGAATTGACTAAGTCAAACAGGCTTAACTGGCATAAGAATGCCCTTACATACTTACCATGAATTATGTTGTAGTTGAGTTTATGTCAATATACATAAATATAGAATCATAGTTGGCAAATCATTAAATGTAGAATCATTAGGGTTGGAAAAGATCTCTAAGACCATCAGGTCCAACCATCCACCTGCCACCAATATTGTGAACTGACCACATCCCTCAGTGCCACATCTCCATGGCTCTCAAACACCTCTAGAGATGGTGATTCCACCACCTCCCTGGACAGTCCACTGCAGTGCCCAACTGCTCTTTCAGAAAAGAGGTTGTTCCTGAATATATAGATGAACTTTTTATTAAAAAAAAGAAAATTATATATATTTATATAAATATGTTGTACAGGTTCCTTGAATTCTTTTGCTAATTTATGTACTTCCATTATAATAAAAACAATACTATAGTGAAATAAAACATTATATTACTATTTTCACTATAGTATCATGGACCTGTTTTTCAACACTTGTGTATGCCTGTGCAAATATTGGATATTAGGAGAAACTTTTTCTCTCAGAGAGTGGTCAGGCACTGCAATGGCTGCCCAGGGAGGTGGTGGAGTCGCCGTCCCTGGCAGTGTTCAAGAGGCGTCTGGATGAGGAGCTACGAGAGATGGTTTAGTGCTTGTGGCACTGATAGGAATGGGAGGGTGGTTGGACTGGATGATCTTGCAGGTCGTTTCCAACCTTGTGATTCTGTGATTCGGTGATTCTGTGAAATACAAACCAACGGTCTGTAGGAGCAGACTTCATACATAGGAACTCATCTGCAGTTACAGAGTATGTCAAGGAATTTATACTAAGCAATATTTTATATGGACGTTGGCTGTAGGATGTGTGGTAGTCTGAAAGGTACAAAGGCACCTGTCTGATAAGCCTTGGTCATATTTTTAAGAAAGAAATGAATGGAGACCCTGCTGTCCCAAACAAGACACTGTGAAAATATTAGGAACTGTAATACTGACAGCATAAGAAGCAGCAAAGTACTTCTCTTTCTGCCCCATATCACTGTGCTACTGGCTGTGACACAGGACACTGTACTGCGTTTGCAGTGGCAATATGTTGTGGGGTGGATGTGCAGAAAAAAGTAACTTTAAAATAAATTTGGAAATAGTGAGTGATGTGTTTTGCTTGGAGACTGTGTAGCTCAGCACTACTTGGTTTGGTTTCAGTTCGTTGTGAATGCACGCGTATCCCAAAATGAAATGGAACCTACTAGAAAAAGGAAAAACAAGTCTTGCTGCAGTGGCTCTGATCTCCAGCTGGTTTTGGAAGGTAATGTGGAATATAAGCTGTAAGCTGGCTTTCCCCATTTGTCTACAAGGAGGAAAACCAGTGTTGTTTACTTAAGCTTGGTTTGAGTCTTGCTCTGAAGATGGAATGAAGTGCTTGGCTTCACATCTGGACTTGCACACTGCAGAGTTGCTTTTACCTGACATCTGAACCCTCAGATCACGCAGCAGGGTTTGTTGTTGGAGTGCTGTGACAGGTAGTTTGGACATGACTACGCTGGTAACTTTATTTTTGCACTACAAAAGATGGACACAAGAAGTAGATTGTAATAAGACCAAAAACTTGGTGTGATCAAAGTCAGCCTTTATGTTTTACACCAGTGCCTCTTTATCCCATTCCAGTCCTTCTAACTTCAATGTAAGAAAAAGTTGTCTTCTCCTTTGAAATTTCTGTGGTTCAGTGGTGTCAATATTTTATGTGTGAACTGAGCTTGTGCATCTATGGGAAATGGGCTCTAGATGGCTGTAACACTAAACCTACAGTATCCTGGAATCTGTTTCATGAAGCTGCCTATTTGAAGAGCTACATGTGGAAGAAAATTAATAGGAAAGATTTATTTTTGTTTCTCTTTGTGTGTGCGTGATTTGTGTGGGGTTGGAGCAGGGGCTTACGAATACCACAGATGGAGAGAGAAATGTGTGTCATAATAGAAAGGGAACTCTAATAAACCAAGAAGAGGCAAAGAGATAGAAGTCATGCAGAGGGGTAAGGCAACTAGGAGGAGGACAGACTAAATGGAAAAACAGTACTGGGGGAAAGAGACTAAACTGGAAGGCAACCAGGTAAATGTAAGGGGTGAATATGGTTATTACTGGCCCTAAAATATATAAAGAATGTACTATAGAAAGGGGACTTGAATTCTCCTCATTTAAATGGTGATGGGGAGAAAGGAAGATGTGCGGAGCTATCAGTGATCAGTGCTTGGCTTGCTTAATTTTTCTCAGAGAAAATCTGCAAAGCTTAAAAGAAATACTCAAGAGATGGGGGAATGTGACAGCTCTGCAATTATGTACTGTGATCTCAGAAGAGCATGCAAATAGGGCTGCCAGGAAAACCTGACACAGGAGTTTAGTACCTTAACAGAACTGACTGCCCCTGGCACAGAGCTGTGTGTAACACAGTCATTGACTGTGGTAAAGTGATTTTCTTGCTCACCCTTTCTCTGCTTCTTGTTTCAGTTTTTGAGCAGTCCATGAAGATGATGATATTCTAACAAAGACCAGGTTTTGGCCCTAGAATTTGTGTTTGTGGCATTGATTTAACCTTGGTGGTTCAGACAAACACCAGTTTTGCTTGCTTTTCCCCAGTTTGTCTACTTGGTCTTGCATTGGGAGCTTCAGCAAGCTTTTAATTGTCAGTGGGGCTCTGTGGGAACCTAGCTGGTTCTGTCTAGGGAATGTACTGGACTGCTTGCATCCCTTCTTGCCAGGGACACCTTTCATCTTATTTTCCTATTTTGCCTATTTTCCTCTATCAGAGCTGTGCTGGCTGTCAGAGGATGGTCGGCTCAGCCATGGCCCTCTTCTTGCCAAGACTTGGAGACTGGGATCCTCAGGCTGAGAGTTTGCAGCAAGCCTTAGTTAAAGTAGAGCTAAATTCTTACAGATTCACAAATAAAATATAAAATCAAAGTGCTAATTTTTAAATAGGATTTCAAATGAATTGACTGTGAAGTGCTAAATGTTTAACCCTTTCTAAAGTTATAGTTTCAGCCAATTTCCTGTAAAGCTTTATTCTTCTAACTCTGGCAGTAGTGATATAAGTAAGAGAAGTGCCAAGCTGAGCTAATTTTATAGTGCAGATGACTGGGATTTGAGAGGTAACAACAGGAGGAGGGGAAGGAAAGTCCCAGAAGAAATTCCTGAATCCGTTGCAGGAAAAGAGTGGTGTAGAAAATGGAAGCTCTTATAATTTAGTATTGTTACACATGCCTCTCTTGTAGGTAGGACTGCCATCAGATCACAGATTCTTTGCAAAACATGTCTGTTCATTTGAGCTAGCAGAGATCTTATGAGCTGTGAGCCATCCGTCTGAGCTCTGCTGTGTGAGTTGTGGATCTTCCAGAGTGTAATTTTCAAACATGTAGTTTACTTTTATGGAAACATGTTTGCAGGTTGTCAAAATGATTACTTTGCATCCTCTATGACTTCTGGTTCTGCTAAGTTGTGTCTGCACAGATCTTAAAAAAAAGGACCCACCACCTGTGCAGCCATTATTTGGGACTGTAAACAAGGGAACCTTCTGCTATGTTTTAATAGAAGAAACGCAAGGAGAAAATACCGTTTAAGAAGGCATTAAGTGATAATAATAAAGTAGTTGTTAGTTCAGCCACTGTCAGCTCTTTATGATTTGAATCTGAAATTAAACAGAGCTCATGTTTTGGCAGTGTTCTGAGTTGGTGCACTTCTGAGTCTCATGAGCCAGACTTCTAAGAAGCATTTAAATGCCTTGAGATTTAGATAAGCACGTGGTGAGATTTTCAAAAGCATCCGGGTCTCGAATGCCTCCTGGGTTTCACGTATGTGTGTGAAAGCTGTTGATTAATTCTGCTCTTTTGGTACAAAAGCACTCAGTTTGATAGGAAATAGCATTCCATCCCAGTCTGATGAGCTACTGAGCTATTTCAGAGCTGCTGTTTTTCTCATTTTTTCTTTCCTATCATTTTTTGTTCTATTCTTTTAATAGATTCAGAACATAGATGGCATTCTTCAGGGAAAGAATGGTGATCTGATGCTGGCATTCTAGCTATTTACTGTGTGGCCAAAAGCATCAGTTTACCACAAATTCAATCAGGTACTTAGCTTTCCATTTCTACCTCTAAATTCCTGGCATAGTAGGAGCTTAATGTTTGTTTGTGTCTGTACCAACTTGCCTCTCACTTTTCCTGGAACGTCAAAACCTATAGCAGTGGCTGACATGTGGTTCTTGCTTAGAGCAGAAAGTCTGGAATCCAGAACTATGAACAGTGTACAGCCATCCTTGTAAAAGTCTGGATTACACAGTCTGTATTTACTAATACTTCAGCTAAGTTTTGTTAATAAGGTTAATTATAAGACTGCCTGATCACTCGCAGGGTCAGCTGCATACAGGATTTTAATTATTGACCAAGTAGGACATAAACATTCAGCATTCTTGACCCTACTTCAAATCCTCTTGCTGGCACGGAGCTCTGGTGTCCAGCTTTCTGCAGAACAACTTGAAGGAGTGTTAGGGCTGTAATGTGCAATCTGGAGTTTCATGGAATATTACATCTGAGAAATAAATTAGAGCACAGGAGTCTTATGGGATGAAATCCCAGTGTAGCTGTCAGAGAAAGTAGATGTGAAAAAGCCTGATTTGTAGAAGTACAGCAAGAAGCAAATGGAGTCATGGAGAATACTTCATTAGAGGTTACTGTTGATTTCATAAACTTCAGGACCACGACTGGTACTGTGTTTACCCCTAACTTAATTGTTTAATTCCCATCACTTCACATCACTCTATCAGCTGTAACTGTTTCATTAGAGCACGAGGTATTGCCACATTTTTTCCCCTTGCTTTAGAGGTGAAGATTTTCCTAAGTACCTCCACAGAATCTCTCAGGTCTGTTCAGACCTCTGCTTTTCTTTTATCTGTTTCCTTTTTATTTTGAAAGAACAGGAATAAAAAAAAAATATTCTGTGTATCTCAATCATGATAGCAGAAAGAATGGCAAAGGTGCCAGGAACTTGTAGAAATGGCCCTTTCATACGCACAGCACCAGCAGGTCTTTATGTAAAGCACTCCATAGTTTTGTTGAAGCAGCAAGCCCTTCTCTTTCGAAAAATTTCTGTTGTGGTAACACTCCTGAGTGGAAGAAACTTTTGTTTTAACTATGCAGAAATCTTTGGTTGATCAGCTTGTTGCTCTCTCAACATTCTTTTCATCTTTTTCTTTTTCACTTGTGTAAATCCTTCCCGAAGAAAAGGTGGCTCTCTGCAGCCGATAACCTCATTTATGTCATGCTCTTGTGTTCAGTGCATTTTTCTTCTTCAGCATGGTTTCCTAAGCATATAAATATTGGATTAAGTATGTTTTAAGATATACTGAGGTGTCTTCAGCAGTTCTTGTTCATGTGAATTTAAGTGGGGGGAGATAGCACTGAGTGCTGCATACAGAACTGTATGTAAAAGAATTAAAGTCATTGGGAACACTTATTACATGGCTATGAGTTTCTAGTTTCTAGCACCATTAATTTTACAGCAGAACCTGCAATTGATCAGTCAATTAAACTTTCTCTTAAATTTTCTTTTTTTTTTTTTTTCTGAAAGAGATGCTGTGGGTTATCCCTACGACTTGCCTGCTGAAACTCCTGCATCAGCAAGGATGTAATTGCTCAAAAGTTTCTGCAGGTACGAGTGCTTGCCAGGGCTTTCTTGATCCCAGAATACAAGGCTTGCACAATTTGAGCTTCCTTGCTAAATAAAGCTGAGCTGCCACTTTTGAGCCATTGCCAGAGCTGTACAGTTGCAGCTCAGCCCCTGTGGCTTTGGTTGACTCAGCATGGCAGCTGCAGCCTTGCATTCCATTTGTCAATTGAGATCTTTTTTTTTTTTATTGAAGAGAGTATGTGCAGTTCTGATGGGCTGAGTCCATTCTTGCTGGCAGCTGTAGGGCTGTCTGTAGCAGCTGCAGCTGCCTGCTGCATGGGCTTTCCCTGCACTTTGGGTCATATCCAGCTGTGGAAGACTGGCCTGCATGGAACCTGTTAGGGGCGAGGTGTTCGTGGCTGACTGATGTCACAGCACAAGGTGACTTGCAGGAGATCTGCAGATCCCTGTTTCCTGTGGGTCACACACAAAAGTCCCTTCTGTTCCTTTTTGCCTTTCCTGTGCTTTCATACCTCAGTTCATCTGTCTTCCTAAAAATAATCTACTGCAACCCTGTGGGTTCTGTTTGTGTCGGAAACTGCAAATAACTAAATCAAGGATTTGTATATATCAGTGAGATAATGATGTTCCTTATAATTACAAAAGCTCTTATTTTTTGTTGAACTTCGTGGGTGTTTCAGAGATCTCTTCTTAGAGAAGGTGACATTTGTCTTGGGAAGCAGTCCGTGGAGGTTTTTGATATCCTTAGAGAGATCTGGGCCTTGTTTTTTTGTTTTCAGTACAAAATAGAATTCCTACAAAAGTCTGTGCTCTTACAATGAAATGGATCCTGGTTCTTATTTTTCATATTGATAAACACTCCAGTTTAAAAAAATACAATTTAAGAAATATTTTAATGAAACATATCTTAGCAAGTCCTCAAATATAGCACACCTCTATTTTTTAAATGCCTTACCTATGTATGTGTGTGTGTGTGTGTGTGTGTTTAAAACCTACATACCTCTTTGGTACTTTGATTTTTGTTTGTTACTGGGACAGGATTTGCTGGTGGATCCATCACAAATCCCCAAGTGAAGCTCAGACGCCCTCAAGGCTGTGAGCACAGCCATGAGCTTCGCTTCAATTGCAGACGCGTGCTAGCTCAAAATTTCTATTTCTACTTGGAGAATTTGGGAATAGAGCTGTTTGGTAAAATGCTGGGACGTGAATTCCTATGGCCATGGATGTGTTCCTGTGAAGCTCTGGTGCAGCTGTATGTGATGGATGGAGAGTTAGAAGAGATTCATTCCATTGGATGTAACTCCTTTTTGTCTGTCTCCCTGCATTCATATGAATCACAGAATTGTAAGGGTTGGAAGGGACCTCCAGAGATCATCGAGTCCAACCCCCCATGAAAACATACTCTGCAGTAGATACTGCCATAATGTAGTTTTAATCTTTATGTTTGTAACCACGATTATAATTTTTAATCAGTGTTAGCAACTCACACATTCAGAAACCTTGTATTACATTTTAGAATTGTAGACATACTGTTACCCTCACTGCTACACATCTATGTGTGAGCACTATTGATTTCAGAGAAATTTTGTATGCTGACATGGCCATGAGAGCAATAAGAAGTGTTTTATTTTCAGGACATCTTCCTGCCCTCCCTTCTTTGCATTTAGCAGCAGTAGGGCCCCATTAGCTCCTTGGTTATTTTTGTCAAAAAACATTTCTCACTGTTGCTGTCAGAAATGATTGTGACTAATTCCCCAAGTGCTATGGAGAAATCAGTGCTGGTATAGCCTGAAATTTAGTAGAAAAAAAAGCCGTCAAGTATTCCTTGAAAAGGTGCTGCCCTTTGAGCTGATAGGGCCAGGTACTGAGCACTCTGGTCTTGGTCCTGCAATGCACATAAGTGCCTGTTAAAGTGCAAGCGTAGCTGGTTTGCAGGAGGTAAGCCAGAGTGCTCTGTATTTACAAAACAAATACATGCACTTTGTAGAAGATCCTTGATTTATTTTTTGGGGCGGAGTAGATCTTTTCTTTTGAGCATACCAGAGCAATAATATTCCTGTTTTCTCTGAAAACACAGCGTTCTGAAGCAACAAGGGAGTTCTTGCCATTGTTCAGTGCTTAGCCCCTGAAATAAGAGGCTGTTGGATTTTCTCCAAAGCATTTGGATGGCGTGAGCTGTGTCAGTATAGCTACAGGAATGTCCTCAGGTACATTTTTGTAATCTTTTTTCCTTGCCGTATTTTTCCAAGAGCCTGAGAAAATGTTTGTTTAGGTGTAGAGTATCCATTTTCATTTGGAGATGATCCTCCACATTCTGTGGCTCCAGGTTTGTTATGTCTGCACGGCTGCAGGCCCCTTCCTGGGACATTCCTTGTGCAGGTTGAGACATCTGAGGAGGCCGTTGTTCTCCTACCTGCTTGGCGCTGGCGTCCCCCACTGCTGTTCCAGGAGCAAAGAGCACTGTCTCTTTTGTTCTTTGTTTAGGTCTGTGTTAGAAATGTGCATCCTAATTTAGCTTCTCAGTTCAGGGCCATGGGAAGGAGGAAAACCAGCGAATATATCGCACTGTAGAGGAGCCTGGAAGCACAAAACAGAGGATGACAGATGTTTGAAGTTAAAGTACTTTTGATCTGGAAGAAAGTCTGGCATCTTGGTTCTGCAATCCGAATGAGCATTGTGGAAAAGGGAAAGAAATAATCCCTCTCCTCTCGGGAGGGCAAACACTGCAAGGAGATTCTACTTCAGCCAGAAGAAATCCTGCCAGCCACCTCACTCTTGCCATTGTTTATGATAGGCATATCATTTAATAAGGTTCTTCAGAAAGCCGTTAGTATTGCCACGTTGCATTAAATCTTCTGTAACAGCTTAACACCAAACAAAACAATTATGTGGCTCCGGGGCAAGAACTGAAAGTTTTAATGATTTATTAAGAGAAGCGTAGCTATTATGTGTTAACCGTACAGGAATGTAGAATTTAGCTGTATTTAAAGATATGCCTTAATGTATTTGTGCACTTTGGCCCAGTAAAATGTTTCTGTGGGAAATGCAGCCATATAGTTATAATATTTCCTGGCTTTCTCTGTATTAACTTTGGGATGAATCTACTACTTTTCCCAATTGGTTGCTTATTTCCGTTTTTATAGAGAAAGTATTTTCATAGCTTTGGCTTTTTTGTTAAAAGATTTTTCTGCCTTAAAATGTAGGTTTTGCCTCCTGGGTTTGATACTGTGCATATTTACGACAAACAAAGGAATTTTCCATCCCATTAAAGTTTCAGCAGATAATTTCAACAGCTGATTCTGAACAAATTAAATGCTGTTACTTGGTGAAGGGTCATGAAAAACTCTCTGGTCTTTAACAGGATGCAATACCTTTCATTCGGTCCTTAAATAGTTTTTGATGATTTCTCTGCCAGTACTGGACAAGACAATTGCTGGCTAATTAAGGACTTACTCAGCTACTGTTGGAACAAGTGGAGTTCAAGAACAAAAAAGCCCTGTGATGGCTCAATCATCTGTTGCAAAACAAAGGCAAAACAAGTGAAAAAGAAGGTCAGAGCATGTGTGCAGGTATTTATTGGCTTGGTAAGAATTGTATGAACTGGTGTTACAAAATGCCCAGTGGATATATAAGAAATAGGGTAATTGTTCTGAGATTTTTATCAGCTCTCTGTTGGTCTTCAGTCTTTTTGGCAGTTTCTGGCATTCAGTAACCTTCCTTAGTGAAATACAGGAGAGAATAGAGTTTAAATTTAGTGGATGCAGTATAGAAAGCGTTGGATAAGACAGCATTTTTTTTCTGAAGGGCACTTTCACAACCCCCTGTGAGAATGGAAAGTTCACCATTCTTGTGCGGTTAAGAGGAATAAATCTTAACATACTTCAAATAAAAAGCAGTGAAAAATAGATGGGACCTTGAGACCTTTTTCATTCAGTTTTGTTGAGGTGTGGGCTTCAGTTTAAACTGAAGACAATTTGTGTGATAGACCCTTGCTTCATTACAAGAAGAGAGAAGAAAATGACATTACCTCAAAGAAATTAAAGTAAAAAAGAGATGTGAGAATGAAATCTGGATATTATGTTTATGGAAAAAATGTTCTCTCAGAGAATTTGGAATAGAAATTCCTTAGAAAATAGATATTTGCAGGTTTCTAAGACTAACAGAACTGCAGTTTGCCTTTTGTTGGATACAGAGCTCAAATAGAAATAATAGCTGAGGTGTTTTTAACCAAACTCCTTTTTTTCTTCAGACTTGCCTTCCCTGAAAGTCCCACATAGAGCCCATAAGTTCTTTTAGATTATCAAATACAACATCGTGTTCAATTCTTCATTACTACAAGGAGTAGTAGGCTCTCACAAGAAGTTACAGCCAAGGATCACTTGTGTACAACCTGTACTGTTTCTTAATTCAAAAAGATCTTCTGTCTTACAGGGCCTACAAGTTTAGTAGTGGATTGTTAGGTGGTGGTTTGCTGTTGTGGTACCTAAGTCTTAGCAAATCGAGTGTGATGGAGGGAGCAGAACCAACACCTGAGAGGAAGACATCTTTATCATTTCATAGGTGTGGAGCTGTTCCTGGGCACAAACATTGATCTAGAGAAACTCCAGTGAGCTTCACCAGAAGCATGACCAATGGAAGGCATTAGCTTCAGGCCCAGCAAAGGAGCAGCAAGGTAATGGTGGCCACTGTAGTGTGAAGTGGGTTTTTCAGAGGCCCAGCATTTTGGCTCTGTCCCCATCCTGGGGTGCAGCACCATGGCACCTGGTTCCCTAAACTGGAGGTAAAGATCAGGATTCTTCCCATACAGAAGTGCGTGCTTCCCTGCAAAGTGTGTGCTTTATGTGCCAGCTGCAGTTTTGCCTTTGAGTTGTCACATAAAAAGCGATAGGTATTCCCTCGTAATTACACCGCTCTGTAGTAGAAGCATGCCAACTTAAGTTCAAAGCGTTTTGAGGCTTGATACAATGCATCTGAATGATGCTTAGCAGATAGACAACTAAAGCACAGCAGCTGTCTCCATTTATGCATCCATTTTCAATAATTAATTGGTTATCCTATGACTTTTAATTGAAAGAATAGTAGTACAAGTTTTACAACTCCTGAATTCAGTATGATCAGAAAAGAAGCTGTTGTTTCTGAATTTGAGAATAGTAAAGCAAGTTCTGGTAATACCAATACAAAACAAGATGTGGTAGCAAAGTCTAATGATAGCCATTAGAATTTTACAACAATTCTTACTGTCAGAAGCTCAGAACAGCTTATGGACTGTAAGGAATCAATCTGGACAGTTGTATTTGCACTTCCCTGTAAGTGTGGGTTTAGAATCAGCCAGGTATGTTGAGAGGGCCCTCCAGGAGCCTCTGCTGCAGCCTCCCATGGGAAGCTCCTTTCAGAGCAGGCTGTTTAGTACTCACTTAACCTCTCCTAGGCCCAGTCACTGCTGCCCAGAGCTCTGGGTGCCCTATTCTTGGAGGTGCCCGAGGCCAGGTTGGGTGGGGGCCCTGGGCAGGTTGCAGCTCAATGATATTTAAGGTCCCTTTCGACATAAGTCATTCTATGATTGTAGATTTGGAGAACAAGAGATATTCTGCAAGCTGGTGCGTAGAAAATCTCAGCTATTCCGTGACCTTCTGGACCTGACTTAAGTGCACTCCTCACTCCCTGCAGGTTCAACAAGCCCAAAGATTCTCTCATAAGAAGCGACTCAGGGCTGCTGCAAGTAGTTTCTCTCTCCGTTACAAACACAGCGAGGAGTTTTGCAGTGCTTCAGAAGGGAAACCAGCAGTACCCATGCAGGGCAGTATGTGAGCAGGTGAAGGCAGAGGCGGGCAGCGCAGCTCAGTGCCATGGGGTCTGGCAGCACGGCCTTGCTCCCACTGGGAACCTTAGCTCTGTGGCTGCAGTCCTGCAAAAGAGCACAGGAAGCTGATGGTTTTCCAGTGACTCAGCGGAGTTGTTGGGCTTTTCTGTTTGTTTGTTTGCTCTCTGTCAATGCCAGTAGCGAGTGAACTTTCTACCCCTTCACTGTGCTTCTTGTTGAAATGTCCAGTTTTTCCCAAGAATGCGATGCTTCATTGTTGTCATTTGGAGCGGTAATTTATTATTAATTATTCTTTCACAGTTGAGCAATCGTGCTACAGCACTGCATTTACCCTTTGCCAACACACAGATGGATTATTTGCAATAGTTTTGGGTAGGTACTGAATGTGGATTTCTGAGCTTCAGCTGAAGAAGGATAATTCCCCTGCTGCCCCCAGCCAGAAGAAAACCACTGATCTGCTCAGTGCCTGCTGGAGAGATGGAGACGTGTGAAGCTGTGAAAAACAGCACTGATAATTTTAGGAATTTACATCACACAGAAAAGGGATGCACTGCCACAGCATTGAGAAATTGCCCAGTTTGTGCTGGGCTGCTTTTCACCTTCTGTAAGAGCACCTCTCTCCATCTCATCCCATATCCTCAGACGCACCTGCAGAGATCTGGGCACTGTCCCCTCCATGCGTGACCTCGGGTTGCCTCTCCAGGGGGCTGCCTTGCAGCAGCAAGGTGATGGCTGTAAGGACTCACTGCTACCTGCGTGGCTTCATCTTTAGTGTGTTCTTGTGTTTGTTCTGTCAGGGCTCTGGAAAATAAATAATCTCCTAAAGTTTCCAGACTTTGGCATATTAAGCATAACAATCACGATTGCTATAGAAGTAATTAGCACTGTGGTTCTCTCTGAACTCACACTTTCCCTTAAGCAGGTATAATTTTTGGCTGTGTGATAGCAGTGATACTGGTGCAAGGTCAGCTTCCAGCTCTGCTTCATCAGCTCCTGACTGGGTTTTGGGCAGGCAGCACGCTCCCAGCACACCTGTGCAGTGCAGGCTGCCTTGCAGAAGAGAAGTGCTGTGCTGCAAAGATCCATGACCTATTTTCACATTGTGCAAGTCCCCAAGGCCCTTTTAATACAGTGAGATAAATTGTCTTTTAGAAGGTGCTGAGGATGAGCAAGACGCGTGACTGGGGCATGTTTGGTGATGCCTCAGTCAAGGAGTTAGGCCCAGATTTAAACCAGCTGTGAACAGTCAGTGCTAAGAGTCCATTAAAACTACAATCTGCCAAAATAGGAATTTCTGATTTAAACTTGGTGAATGTGTGTTCTACCACTTGTATCATCATGGAATGATGCTTCAAAGGCTGATTCACACAGGTCTGCCTGGTTTTTCTTCATTCTGTTGCAATACAGGTGCCCCGCACTGCAGGAAGCAGACAGCCGAGTGCTGCTTGAGTGCTGATTCCCAGCCATGACCTAGGGCTGCTGTCTGATGGCCTGGAGCTTTTCGTACAAAAGTTGGATAATGTTATAGCTGTCTAAAGAAGGTTTATTGAAATCCTCTATTTAAAGCTAATGCTCGGAGTTTCTGAAGGATGTGTGGCATTTTTATTTTCAGTATCATAAACATGCTCAGTCACACAAGTGATCACAGTGCGGCAGTTTTCACAAGTCTGTTCCATCCACAGAACTGCACAGTGTGTTATTCCCATCAGGAGGAATGGGACTTTACCCCTAGACTTAATGGCATACAGGACCAGAATGCTCTTACAGGTAGAGCTGGAAAAATGTGCCCCGAAGGGTTACTCTCACACTCTGGTCACAGTGTCTGAAATATGCTGTGTTGGCTGTGGCTTTAGGGTACAAGCTGTGAAGCACAAAAGTCATTTTTTGTTTAGCAGCATCACTTCAGTGACATTTTTGTAAATTCATATCAAGCCTCTTTATTTCTATTGAAATCAGTGTTTTGTTTCCACGAGGAAGGCTTCTCTTGCACAGTTGTTACAAATGGTTGCTGCGTTGTTTTCTAACCTGGGTGAATTCTTGTGACTCTCACAGATGTTTATTATCTAAAAAATAAAATTAAAAAAAAAAGCAATTTTTTGTTGTTCAACTTTTCTTTTTACAGCTGTTCAGTGAGAAGATAAGTGGAGCAGAAGGAACGAAATTAGATGAAGAATTTCAAGAGATGGAAAGGGTAAGGAAAACAACATGTGTTTTTCAACATTCTGCTATTGCAGAAAAAGGGAAACAATGCACATAAAAGATTTTTATAGCACTTAGAAACATAAATGGGAAGACAGTGTAAACTCCTGATTTAAATGGCCCTGACCCCAAGACTGCGAGCTAGGCTATTTTTGATCTTTTTCACCTGGTGAGAGAAACAGTCATAGTAACAACTGTTGGGCTGGCAGGAAACACAGTCTGGAATGCATAAGCAGTATTCAGGACTGATGAGCCTGAAAGATAAGTAGCTCCCCCTGTTTTAATAGAAACGTTTGATCCTTCTGAGTGCTAACTGCCAATTCACGTATTTTTGGTGCAATCTTGTCACAAACAGATTTTCTTTATATATTTTCATAAGCAGCTGGAATAGGGTATTTAATCTAACTATAAATTTCTAGAAATAGATTTGCTTTTACTAACTATGTTACTTATCTTTTTCAGAAAATTGATGTTACAAACAAAGCTGTGGCAGAGCTTCTGTCAAAATCCACAGAATATCTTCAGCCAAATCCAGGTACTGCACTAACAGTAGGGGTCAAATTTTGCTGAAAGTTATCTTGTTACTCCAGATTTCATCCTAAGTGGATAAAAGCTGATTGGATTATTACTGTGAGGCTTCTGGATGTCCCAGAGTACCTCACCTATGTGTACAAAGAACTGTACTGTACAGTGAAACTATAAAGTATTCATGCATCCTGGGATGTGTTCAGCTAGGAATGCACATTGTGGGGGCTTACTGAGCACGTGTAGGTTGTGTGTGTGTGTGACATGTATTGGATGGCCTGGGATGGAAACACAGCACTATTGATGTTCCTATTTGTGCTGCATTTCCTGCAGTGGGATGTGGATCCCTGAAGTGAAGAGAATGCCATTGAATTTAACTCACGCACTGCTGACATCAGGGGTACTGCAGGTTATGTAGCTATGGGGAACAGGGCTGTTACATTCCTGCCCAGTGTCTGAGTGAAGCTTTGCTTTTTCTGGACGCTGTAAGGTCTGAGTGGATTTTTGGTAGTCAGTTAACAGGTTTCTAAAATTTTGGTTTGAGAAAGACAACACATCCACATTTACTGTTGATCACAAAGATTATCTGTTAAGAGTTGGAATTACTGTCCAAACTATCAGTTGGAAGAGCCTTCATTTTTTTTTTGAGAACTGTCTGACTGAATTCATGTTTACTCTGCTGAATGTGGTGATTTAAGAGATAGCTGTTTGTTTTGGGTACCTTACAAGATGCACATCACCAGAGAAATTCAGTATGTTGCTAATGTCTATAGGAGAAGCAACTAGTGGGTTGTGCTTACAACATGATGAGAATATTCAGCACTTCAGCAAGGCCCAGCTAGGGTATTCAAGATGCAGCTAGTGAGCATCCATGCTCACATTTCTTAGGAATTGTCCTACCCTTGGCTATTACTATGTTGAAGTAGCTGTTGAGTTGATAATAGGAGTAGACAGGAAAACATTCCAAGAATAACCACATGGTTTTGTCGTGATATGAGCAGCCCCAAAATAAAGTAATTTGCATGCATCTGTCCTTTCTGCAAGAATAAAAAAATCAGTCTGGAGTATTGGAACCATTAAAACAGTGGGGGAAAGAAGTCCTGCAAAGTCCTCATAAGCAGGAGCATGAAGTTGGAGTTGGCTGTACTTTTATGAACCCATTCTGTGTTTTCTTTTTGTGGTGTTTTTAATAGACCTCACAAACAGAAATAGCCAGGGGAATGTGAATATCCACAAGAGGCAGGAAACATTGCCCCTGTGTATCAGTCTGGAGAAATGTTGCCCATCCAGCTGAGAATAAAGCAATTTCATATGACCCTCACTGCTGAATGGAATCTTGCTTCAGCTTTTGAATATGAAATACTGACAGCAAAAGGTTTATGGGTCTATACAAACCAGTTCAGTGACTTGCTTTGTGAGACTGCTTGTTAAATGACTTATTGCTTTAAATATATTAATATAAAAACTGTTTCTATAACTCTTGTTCTTTTTCATGTTCATGTCCTTTTTAGCATACAGAGCCAAGCTGGGAATGCTGAACACTATGTCAAAGATAAGAGGACAAGTTAAAACTACAGGCTATCCTCAGACAGAAGGACTCCTAGGAGACTGCATGATACGGTATGGCAGAGAGCTTGGCGATGATTCTATGTTTGGTGAGTTTGTGCACCTCCTTTGAGAATATTTCCGTATAAAGTTCTTCACAGAATATTAGTCATTGACATAACCTGTGTAAATAGCTAATCCAGGTAAGAGAGCAAGCTAAGTGCAGTGATTAGGGAATGATTGATATAATAATACCTAATGCTTCTGTGTATTTGTCCACCACTGTTGCAGGTGGATTCTATCTGTAACTAATTCTGTTTCATAGTTGATATTATTAAGATAAATATTTTGTTTCTAATTTGCCAAAAGAATAATTTAGAGCAATCCATATATGCAATGTGTTAGGTTGGATATTAGGAGGAATTTTTTCACACAGAGGGTGGTGATGCACTGGAACAGGTTGCCCAAGGAGGTTGTAGATGCCCCATCCTTGCAGACATTCAAGGCCAGGCTGGATGTGGCTCTGGGCAGCCTGGTCTGGTGGTTGGTGACCCTGCACACAGCAGGGGGGTTGAAACTGGATGATCTTTGAGGTTCTTTTCAACCCAGGCAGTTCTGTGGTATCTGGGAAGTAAAGATTTTCTTGATGAGGTGGAGGAGGGAGAGGGAAAGGCAATTACTTTCCAAAGGCCTACAGCAGACGCAAATATACCTCCTTAAAAGAACTGTATTATAAGATGTGGGTTTTGTTTGTTTTTTTTTGAAGGGCTTAAGGGAGATGGGGAGAGGAACACAGGGTGTGCTTTGGAGCAGAATTTTCCAGTACTAATTTTCTGTAGGAGAAAAGCAAGTGCATTATTTTTCACTTTTCAAGGGCTACAGCAAGTGCAAAGGTGCCCACTTGAGTTTTGTTATAAGATGCATTTGTTGTTTCGTGTATACTGAGATATAAGCAGCACATTGTTTACCATAGGCCTTGCGCTGCTGGATGCTGGTGAAAGCATGAAGCAAATGGCAGAGGTGAAGGACTCGCTTGATATTAATGTCAAACAAAATTTCATTGATCCCCTACAGTTACTGCAGGACAAAGATTTAAAAGAGATTGGGGTAAGTTTATGCAGAGTAAAGCTTCATTTACCAATAATCAGAGTCAATCAGGCTCCAGTTCTCTGGGAGGTTTTTTTTGGACACCTAAAGGTAAATAAATGTCATTACATTTAAGCTTATTTCTCTAGCAAAGTAGTGGTGAAATCTGCTTACAATCAATGTCTGGCTGTTTTTTACCATACTCTAGCTTGCTCAGTTTGTTATGTTGCCTATGCGTTCAGTAGTGAAGAAAAATATATTCCTTTTCTACTGTTTTGTTTTAACCCACACTTGTTATTAATTGATCTGAACACGTGAGTAGGCTGCGATTTACTTTGATTATTCTGTCTTGCTGCCTCTGTCACCTATAGCTGTTTATAATAAAGGCTGAATATGATTGTTGAAGAAGGCTGTTCAGAGCAATCACAGAATGATCTGAAAAGTGCCATCAATTGCTGGGTGTCATATCCCACTATGGGAAAAAATATAGGATGGTGAGGAACATATTTTTAACCTTTAAAGTGAGGTTTTGTTTACAAAATGACAATTCAAAAGAATGCAGGCAATCTCATCTAAGTCTGTTGATTCCAATAGGCTTTGATAATAAGCAAGTTGAAACCCTGATGAAATGCAGAAATAAAAGTTGGTTTATTTGTTAACACGTAAATGGAAGTGAAAAGCATAGCAAAAGGCAGTAACTGTGCCTTGATGCCTGTAGCTGTCTCTTATGACATGTAACTGTTTTCAGCTGTAGTTCTTCTGAACTGATAGAAAGGAATTGTTTGATGTTAGCTTTAATGAGTTTTTTACTCTCACACTCAGTCCATTCTGTAAGACTGTCAGTCCCATGGTTTTTGGCAACAGAAAGCTTGCATAGTGATGTCAGATAGAAGTGTCAAGTTGACACCTAACGAAGAAAGTAAGAATATAAGATGTGTTGGAGTACTGCCTAGGGAATGAGAAGAGAAAATAACGCTTTAACTGTTAGCTGTCATATTGCATATAATACAAGAGGTAAAATTGAATTAAGTATAGAACAGGGGAGGCAGGGGGTGGCACATTCAGATGTTCTAAATTAGAAGCAGGATCCAATCTGAGATGATGTACATTTTAGTAAAGTCCATTCCAAATCTAAGTTTAGCAAATCAAGGTAGCCAGTTTCCTGAGCCTTAGCAGATGGCTGGTTTTTTAAAGTATATACAAATTAAAATTGTATTCGTGTATGCAGTCCTGGACATACCTGATGCTGCCTTAGATCAAAGGGTTGGGCTGGATAATCTCTGAGCCTGGTGTTTCTTTTGGTTCTGCATATGTCTGTAATCACGTCCATAGCTGAGACTTCCTTAAATCACAATGAGTTTGTATTGGCCAATCTCATTTGAACCTTCTTCTAAATGTTCTGTCTTATTTAGCATCATTTGAAGAAACTAGAAGGACGGCGTTTGGATTATGATTATAAAAAGAAACGTCTTGGAAAGATACCAGATGAAGAAGTTAAACAAGCTGTAGAAAAATTTGAGGAGTCAAAGGAACTAGCTGAAAGAAGCATGTTCAATTTCTTAGAAAATGATGTAAGTCTGTCCTTCGTTTTTGTTTACAGCGGTATATCCAGATGGGAAATGCATGTGGGTTTGGATGAAGCTTGTCTCATCCTTTATAGAAGGCAAGGACTGAAGGCAGAGAATGTGCCTTTCTCCTTGTCTTGGACAGGAACTTTGTGCACAGCAGCACATGGGAGAACTCAAGAATTCAGCAGGTCAGACAAGGCTGACACAGAGGTTTCATGTGTCTTTATTATCTATGAGCAGTGAACTGTCTGCAAACAGAATGCAGGGAGATGAGTGGGAGGAAGAATGGGGACTAACACAGTCACAGAGCTGCTGCTTAAACTGGGAGCAAGAGATTTGTAACCTGCACTGATTTTCAGGAGCAGCTCACTTGTACAGAAAAATTTGTTGCTGATCTGAAGGATCTGGGTGATTTGGACTCCACAAATTACAACTACATTTTGGTTCTAAAAATTACTGCATAAAGTTTATGTGGGTTGTGCTCAGGTACTTGAACTTTGGCTCAGATTCCAAGTCCACAATGAAATTATGTCTAAATAATTAACAGCTGTGGTCTTTAGGATAATCCCTCTCTTCAGTGCACATACAGAAAATAGCAGTGTGCTCTCTTCCTGTGTTAATGATGGAACTGGGTGAGAATAAGCTGGGTAGATGCTTTTAGAGGCCATTTTATTATCTGTAGGCAGAATACAGGATATCCTTTTCTTCTAATAAGTCTCCATCAGATACAAATATAGATGTAGATATATATATATATATAGAAATATATGTATTTTGGCTGAAATACAAAGGACAAAAGCAAAAAGGAGCAGCTGTTGAGTAAAATCATTTCAATGCAAGCAACCTCTCTGTCTAACTGCTTATCAGCCAGCTATAAACTAACCTGTGGCTCCCAAGCTGTTGTGAGTGGGCTGCGTTTGCTACAGCCGTGTGTAAGTCAAAAACTGTCTTGCCATTTTACCAGCACAAATGATATGAAGGCAGCAAAAATTAATCATCCTCTATAAATAATTTCAGTGCACTATTCCTGGTGTCCCACTGTAGGCTCTACCAAGTTGCCAGTGTTTCTTATAGTTCTTTGCATAAGCAGCTGAGAAGTGTTTCAGGTGTTTATCATTAGCCAAAGCCAAACCAAACCAAAAGATGAAGCAGCACATGGATTTATAGTGAATTATCTGAGCCACGAGAGAACTGATCAGGAATGACTTACCAGCGTGAATGAATCTGCCTTCGGAGCGAGTTGAACTGGGTGTCCCTGTGAGGTCTTGTTCCATCCTCACTTTCTTTTGCTTATCTTTCAAGAAAACTGTGCTCTTTCCTTCTGATGTTCCATGCTGACCCCATCTGCCTCCCACCCTCAAACTTCTCATTCCAGCCTTCTTGCCTAACCACAGTCTTTCTCACTGGTTTGCAGAGACTCTGATTGCAGTCACTTCCTAACTGTCCTTCCATGTTCCCAAAGTGTTTCCCTTTCTTTCTGTTTCCCTGCAGTCTCTGTTCTCAATGCTCTGGTTCTCAGACGCCTTGCCAGGTGCCTCACCCAAACACAGTCCTGATTTTTTGCACTGCTGGTTCCAGACCTCCCACACCGACACTTTGCATGCATTTCTTATCGGATCCATCTTCCTGCCTTTCCCACTCATCCAGTCTCAGGCTCCTCAAGCTAAACGCCTTTTAGTCCCACAAGTCTCTCTGGCTCTTTCCCAGTCACTCTTTTTTCTCCCAGTCCCCACACTCCTCTCAGCTCTCACTCATCTTGTCTTGACAGTCCTTGTCTGTCTATTTTCTCCGACCACCCCATGCAAACCCCAGGCACACTGTGTGTTATCCTCAGCTGGTTTACATTACTGTCTTGACTTTGATGGACTTGTATCAGCTGTTAATTTGGTTCTGCATTTGATTTCTGTATGCTGTGTGATGATGTTTGGCTCTCTAGGAGTCCCAGCAGAATTTCTAATAATGTTTTTAACTGAGTAAAAGCAGCAAAAGTAGAGCTTAAAATTGCCATGGGTCCATAAAACTTAAACAGAAAGCTTTCACAGACACCTTCTTGTGATCCAGCATGTGAAGACATGGTGGAATGGGAACATATCAGACTTTTGGGCTCTGTCCTCCTCCTCGTCTTAAAGGAAAAGTGCAAAAAAGGAGAACAAATAAGTATTTGCTGTTGTTCCCTGGTAGTACATCTTAAACTTTTCAGTTTGCATCGGGGAAGAGGAATGAGGTCATTACCTTTCTTGTTTTTTCTCTTTCACATTCTTCCTTAGCATTCATACACTTGAATGACTTGCTGATACCTCTTCAAGTAGGTTTGGATAATAGCAGATAAATCATGTTTCATTTATCGGTTTACATATAAAATGCTGCCATCTAGTGAGGTAAGTCCAGATGATTTCAGAACTGTAGTTCATAAACACGGCTAATAAGCACTAATGGGTCTGAGTCACAAGAGTTGTCCCAGTGTAACTTGTCCCAGCATTGCTGATTAGGAAGGCTCCTCTCTCACCTGCTAAGGGGTTGTGCACTGCAACTGTTTCAGCTTTGGGTGTTGACAGACAGCTGGCTTGGAAGTTGAAAGCAAAAAGGATTTGTGCACTGTGAAAGGAAATGACTTAAGGACCCAGCCCTGAGTTAGTGAACTAGAAGTTACACCTCAGTTTTGTTCAGGTTCCAACTGGCAGTTCCTTTGATAAAATCACATATGCTCTTTTTCAATAGTCCCACAAGGTATCACTGTCTTTTGAGATACCAAATCTGTTTTGAATGATGTTTGTTTATCCTTCAGCTGAAGGTACTGCAGGCTCTTAAAAACTGTTTGCTCTCTGTTTTTCAGGTAGAGCAAGTTAGCCAGTTGGCTGTGTTTGTAGAAGCAGCACTAGATTACCACAAACAATCTACAGAAATATTGGAGGATCTGCAGAGCAAACTGCAAAACCGGTAAGACTGAACGTGTAAGAAAACTGTGAGTCTCTTTTGTAGTTCAGGTTCTTGAATATGAAAAGTCACAGAAGCAGCAGATCTGGTAGCAGCAGATCTTGTAGCACAACAGATGCACGCTTGCTGTGCTCTTGTGCCCTGCTGGGCTTCGTTGTTTTTAAAACGTTACAACCTGGCAATGTACTGCTGGACCGTGAGCCTTTAATGTGCCATGGGGTCTGTCCAGCAAGCTTTGAGAGTGTGCAGACTCTCCCCCTCACATCTGCAGCAGTTAAGTAGGACAGCCTCCGGTTGTTGGTAGATTTTTTTTTAAACTTGCATACTTTCTGAACATTGTTTTGGAGTCTTTGCTGGGCAGTTGGTCTGTTTTCACTGAGATTATGGGCATAACAAAACTCTGCAGCAAAATAAAGAACGTGCCAGTTGGCGAGGAATACAGTTGTGATGTAATGAACTTGCGAAAAGCCAGATATTTTGTGTCATACTAATAGGAAGAAAGCTGCTGTCATTAATTTGTTGTACGTCACTCAGAAAAGCAACAGGGAACAGGAGACCTTAATGACTTGAGCACTGCTATAGCATGGACTAGTAGTACAGTCAGAGTCACGTAACTTCTTTGAGACTTTCCTGAGAACAGAATTGAAGTGATGGATGTGAGTACCATATGGGAGTAGCAGTACCTGTATACCCTGCAACATTCCAGCTGAAGGGCCATTGTAATGGGGTGGTCTCAGTAGGGCCACATGCACATGTAGCAAGAGGTGCTGTGGCAGATTTGCTGTTCAAATGATTATTTCCCGCTTTTTTTTTTTTCTCTAATGAAAATGCACCATGTGAGATGCATTCCCTGGGCCTCTGTCCTGGCTGGGCTTCTGCATATGTCATTTACAGCTGAGCTTTCCAGACAGCTCATTCCTGGAACTTCTGCTGAACTCAGTGGCAGCTGTGGATGCTCAGCACTTCTCAGACTCAGGCTGTTAAGCTTTTTTACCTCTGTCAGCAGGACCGTAGCATTAAATAAAATAGGGCCTTGCTGAAACTCATGTGCATTAGAACTGAGCAGCGTTTAGTGAATAACATTTCCTCACACCTTCCTCCAAAAAATCTAATAGAAGTCCAAAAACCCACAGCAGAAAGGTTTTTCCTTATCTTTCAAATACAAAAGTACTGAATCTGGGTGGAAACTGTATTTGTTTGAGTGAATCTCTTGCCACTCTTCTCTGTGTTCCAGAATAAATGTAGCATCTAGTCGGCCTAAACGTGAATTTAAGCCCAAACCTGTAATAACTACAACTCTGGAAACTGGTGATAATCAGCAGCACAATGGGATTGCTTATAGCTCTTCTATAAAGTCATCAGGTAAGCCTGTGGCCACAGACTTCACATTTGGTGGCTTTTGTACCAGATTGTTGCTTGTTGCACTGCTTGTATCACGCTAATGGTGGATTCATAGTGTGTCTGTATCCAGGTATTTGACTCCAGTTTGTTCCCCAGGTTTGGCAATGGAATTGTGAAGCCAGGGTTCCTCTTTCCATCTTTCACCATCTGAATTTGAGGTGTGGCACTCTGTTGGTTCTTTTTAGGTTCTTTGTATTGCCACGAAGGGTAAGAGGAGAGAGAATCACTTGCAGAAAGCATTTTGTTTCTTGAAAAGACAGATGCCTAATTGGGTGTGTTAGATCACTGTCTGGAAAGTCTCCAGCTGCTAATTTCTCTCAGCACTCTCTGTGTAAGTGATCAGCTCAGGATCTTGACTACTAGCCATGTAGAATTCAGGGAGACTAACTTTGGCCTAACTAATTTTGTTAACATAATTTACCTTAATGTTCTTTCATTCCCCTGAAATACGCACAGAAATGTGTGCGTTTTTTTAGCTGAGTTACTGGAGGTGTTCAAGGCCAGGTTGGATGCAGGCCTGGATTAAAGGGATCTAGTGGGTGGGAACCAGGCTGTGGCAGGGGTTGGAACTCAGTGATCTCTTCTCCCCCAAGCCAATCTGTGATTCCTTGATTGTTAGATATCCCTTGCTGTGGTAGTAGGGTCCCTTCTTGTGGTCAGAGCCTGGTTCTATCGAGGAAGGGGAGAAAAAAAAAAATAAAGAAAAAATGGGAATAACTATTGAAAGCCCATGAAAGTTGTGTGTGAAAGTTGTAATAATGAGCATGGTTACCACTAGTCACTGAAGCAACTTTTCCACATTTCCACATGAATAAATTTTTTTGCCCTATCTCCCTCATCCTGTGGTGAGTGGTGACAGATCAAGGATGCTGCCACCTTGCTTACTTAAAAAAAAAAAAAAGGCAGTTTTAATGAGCTAAAATTTACTGAAAGAACTGAAAAATGAATGGCCACTGATCACTAAGGTGGGAAAGGAGTGAGCCAGTTCCATTTGTCGATTCCATTCATACACTACAGCAGCAGCTGCTTGCTTTTAATGATGGGATTTCACTTACTGCTTGGCTCAGTCAGTACTCTCAGAACAGAAAAGAAAACATAGTCATAAAAGAGAGAAAGAGGAAGTATAGGAAAAATTTAGTTTCAGTTGCTGCAATTAGTGTTGATAATAGTATAAAGATTTAAATTAATCTCACTTAGTATTAGAAAGATTTAGACTCAGTAGGTTTTTTTTTTTCCCTCCATTAGATTATAAAGCTGTGGATTCTGTTTGCCTCCTGAAATCATTATTTATCTTCTTTCTTTCTGTTGTCCATATGAATTTCTGTGGAGTTATAGTGGGGTGAATGTACCCTGCTTGTAAATGGAGAGCCTTCCTCTTGCTGCTTAACATTGTGAAACAGATTTGATTTGATTTGTGGTCTGTGATTTATAAATGTGAACCAGGTGGCTCGAAGGAAAACTCTGCACAATGTTGTAAGATCTCCGTGTGACGGGGGGATAGCATCATAATCATCCTCTTCTGCTGCTTAGAAAGCTTCATCCAACACATCCAACTTCCCCTGTTTACACATTGGCTCTACTAAGATGTTGACCTTTAATTTCCCCGCTGCTATCATTGAAGGTAGCAGTATCTTAGCATTCAGTGAGCTCACAAATATCAACTGAACAGTTAAAAGTAAGGTGTGACACATTCACAACTACCATGATCCAGTTCTGAGCGTTGAAATGACTTTTCCTGTGTTTCACTATAGCTTTCTAGGTTAAGTATTAGTTTCTCAGAGCAGAAATGGTATTTTCCTTTATGCAATTCCTAACACATGGGGATTACTCACTGCTAATGACTTGTGACTCCAGCCCTGCAAATGTGTACAGAAACGTCTTTTTAATGTTGTAAATTATTTAGTTACTTTGATTAAGCACAGACAATAAATCAATTTTTTATTCCAATTTTTTATTCTAATTCATTCTTACCCTCATTAATCAGCTGGGGCTGTGAGCATCATCTGCTCTAGAACTCTTAAATGCTGTGTTACATCATGCATTTCATTCTTTTTGTTTGTCGGGTTGTGGTATAAACTAATTGGGTCTGGTTGCCATGTGCTGGATTTTAACATAGGCATCTAAATGTTTACACACTTCAGCTGTGAGGGAGACTGGGGCTAATTATCTTTGTAAGCTTCCAGCTCCTGATGATTAAAGTGTAATTGCTACCAAGTACATATATCTTGGTGTAGAAGAGGAGTATGTGCAGGTATGGGCAGTAACTCCTTTTGGAAAGACAAGAACAAAAAAAACCAACACTCATTGCTCTGGTTTTATCCTGTGCTGCTTCAGAAATCACAGACAGCTACTTGCTCAGCCTGCTTGGTGCTGTTTTTTCCGTTTGTACTGTCCAGGTTTAAGTGATCTGTGTACTATGATTGGTCATCCTTGAACACAGTGAAGTGTGACGATTTATCTCCATGGTGGCAGAATTAAGGAGATGGGCCTGGTGCTGCAAATTAACGTAAAACCTGCCTTCAGGGAAAAAAAAAAGTGTGATTTCTTTAGCTTAAGTCTCTGCAACAGAAGAAGAGCAAGTATTTAATAGATGGGAAAAGGCTGCAGTCATGTCACCAGTTCTGTGATGTTAAACAGAGTGTGTTGCAGATCGTCAAGCAGCGCTGCCCCCATTACTTTTGTCAGGGAAGCTTTGTCTCATTGGATTATACAGTAGCAGCAGCTGCCTGATTCTAATGAAGACTCTGACTGATCCAACAGCCTGGAGTGAAACCGGTCGTATTGGCTGTGACCATTATTTTAAAATCTTTCCAGGCTGCCAGACATTTCTTTTCAGTCCTTTGGAGCTTAAATTGAACCAAATGTGATCCATCTCCTATCGGGTACCTTGCTGTCAGATTTGAACTGACTTGCAATAATAAATTAGCCCCATCGGAGCAGCTGGTGAAGGCAAGGAACTTTGTCAATTATTCCGAGCGCTGCCTTCTGCTGCTGACAGTTCTGGTGAGTTGGTATCAGCTCTACCTTGGCAGAGACTCTGGAAATAGCTCAGCTATTTTTGAATGCAGTCAGTCCATTTTTGTTGTAAAACTGTGGCTTATCATCTTTTCTGTCAATGGACTATTTCAGCAGAAATATGTCCCGAAACAAGCTTTGGCCTGCACCATTGTATTGGACAAGCCGTAATTCAGTTTGCTCTTGTGAAACTTTGTTGTTACCCCATGCTTTCCACAGGCAGAGACCGAGTGCAGCTTTGTTTCAGCAGTATCCTGGGATGGCTTACTTGAAGGGGGTCTTTGTGTTGACAGCTCTCTTGCATTGTTAGAACAGGAGAAAAGAACCTTTCTTATAAAGGATAGAACATATCCCCAAACAAAATTAATTCCCACTTCCCAATTTTAACACCAAATGTTATTACTGACTAGCAGAATAAGTGTTTCCTAGAAGTCTTCTGATCCCTGTTCTTAGAAAATACCAGCAGTTACTTTTCAGTAGTTTCCTGTACATTACTGTGATTAGAAGATTAGAAAACATGACCAGTATTTTTAACACCTTAGCCATTTTATCTGCATTGCTGTATCGATGCAGACAAAAATTAGTCTTCAGGCTGACCACAGGATTACCAGCATGATAGCTGAGCTACCACTGGGATACTTGAGAGTTGTTGCGATGTTACAAGTGGGACAACCACGATAACTTCAAAGGTTTAACCACTGTAATCCTAGTAATAGTGCTAAAAGACTTGTCATGCTGTAGTGTGTTTTACTGCAGTTTATGTGGCAGCAGCATGAGGTCTTTTCTCCTATTCTTCATGTAGAAGTATATTTCAAATTAGCAGACTTCTGCTTGGATATTCTGCCAACACTGTTGAAAATCTGTTATGGCTGAACTGTGAGTGAACCTCTCGCTAGTCCTTGTCTGCTGAGCTTTACAATTTAAACACTGGATTACCTTTTATTAGAATACATTATTGTAAGTGTGAATGAAGGAATGTGCTACATACATGTCTATGCCATGGACCCAAACCAGTTAACCACCTCTTCATGACAGTGACTGGGTGACTGCATTTATGAAGTTAACTTCTTTTGCTAATGGTGATTGTTTTCTACCTTAATTTGTTTTTTTTTTTTTCCTGTAAATGTATGTCCTTACTACTGTGTTTAAGAGTAATGATGCTTGAAGATTGTTATAATAGGATGCGAGCAAGCAGTGCAAGTCACAGAACAGCCAGGTTGTGTTGGTAGAGTTGCTGTTTGTTTTCATCTGTAGGACTTAGTCAGGCAACACCATTACTAGCATAACCATTGCTTTAGTTCAGATGAAGGACACGAATAGCAGAAGACTTGAACACATGAACCTGGGGAGCAGTAACCCAGAAATGTCCCTCACTGCTCAAGCAAAGTGCAGTAGGAAGCATTTATGCAGGAGCACCTGGAAGCCTTGCTCCTGCAAATACACATGTGCAAAAATCATGGCAGCTGCATTTCTAGCCTATTAATTTCTTGTTTTGTGGATAATGAAATTCTGCAAAGCCTCTTGTAATACTTTTTTTTTCTGTCATGGGGGCAGGTTCTTCAATGCACGTGGATCAGCCTTGCTGCCAAGCTCTCTATGACTTTGAACCAGAAAATGAAGGCGAGCTTGGGTTTAAGGAAGGGGACATCATAACTTTGACCAATCAGATTGATGAGAATTGGTATGAAGGGATGTTAAATGGAGAGTCTGGCTTCTTCCCAATTAATTATGTTGAAGTGATGGTACCCTTGCCTCAGTGATTGTGTCATTCAAGCTGTGAACATGATTTCATGACTGAAATGGATTCACAAATGTTGTCAGTGTGGCATTCTGTGAAAGCCTTGCTATTTGACTGACTTACTGACTTTTGTATGCGTCTTTTTAAAATGTATTTATTTTATATTCCAAAAAATTTTACCTTCCCTGACACCATCAACCTGCAAAAAAACCCATACCCAGTTTTTTTGCTTTGTGCCTTGAAGATCACTGTATGAAGTGTTTACTGGTAGCTCACTGTTGCTCCCAAAATGCATTTATTTGCTAATATTGTACATGGTTTTGTTTCTTCCTTTTTTTAAAAAAAAAAAGTCTTTTGTTGCAATGATTTTACTATTAAAAACAATTTTTAAAAATACTGTAAGTGAAGCTAACTGCAATGAGTTCCTAAGTTACTGATATCATTGAGCCCTTTCCATCTATCACACTGTAATTTATTGTGAACAAGTTAATCCATGTTTCACATTGTATGTTGACAAAAGGCAAAGTGATTGTTGTCAATATTACGATGTTGTTGTACTAAGTACAAGTTCTCAGAATTGAAGATTCCTATAATTTGCTGACCAAACTTAATAAATATGTCAGTGGGATAAGAGTGGTTGCCACTTCTATTCCTGTAGCTCTGGCTTTTATTTTTGTGTTGGAGGGTCACTCTTGCTAGATAAATCATTTCAATGGGGGGGAGGAGGGAAGAACATCAAAAATACCCTAAACTATTAGTTTTATGGCACCTCAGCAACTGGAATTGTAATAATCTTGCTCTCCTGTCACAGGCTGTGTAACACTCATAATATCTATTAACATTTTCTTATAGCAGGAGAATAGGAGTCCTTTGAACCAAGTGTGAACTGATTGTAGCTCCACTGCTTGCATAGACCTCCATTGAGATAAATGGGTGAGTATCACTGGTCATGGTTGCAAACAGATGAAAAGTTAGCAACACTTCTGCTATTGTCTGTTTCTTTAAAGGATGGAGAATGATGAAAAGTGGCAGAGGTAAAAAGACAAATGTTGTAACTGAAACATGCAAAAAAGGCCTCAAAATGAAGGACAGACTCAGGCTTAAGCACTGTCAAAGTGAATATAGAGTTAATTATTCTTCTGTTAGCCTTTTCCTGCTTCTCAGGAAATGTGGATGTAGTAATGACTGAAAAATTCAGCATCCTGAGACAGACGTGATCTTTTTCCAACCTTGTCCAATACTCTATGGTCAAGATAGGGGAATGAAAAAAAGGAAAGTGAACTCTTCATAGACAAAAGGGCTTGAATCCAGTTTCAGTGTTTTAAGCTCTGCTTGGTTCTGTAGTCCAGAAGCAGTGTTCCTTAGAGAGGAAAGAATTTCACGTGTACCATGTGTGCAGTAACTATTTCATATGAGAAACACAAATAGCTTGTAACCAGCTATCCAAACCATGCCTTTCCAGTTTCTCCTATCTCTGACCTTGGCTGATACAGTGGTGACAAGGGAAGTAAAGGACTGTTCTTTAAAGCTTTGGCTACAGTTGGCTAATTACTAGCAAATAACTCCAGAAAGGCAGAGATGTATTAGGTGTTTTCCAAGTTCACGAGTAACTAGTAGTTATTAGAGCAGCAATACAGAAAGTAACCTGGCCCAACCTAGTTCTTAAACAAAAGTAGCTGTGATGGTCTGAGTACAAAATGTTTGGACTTTTAAAGTATTTAAGATTCACAGCTTATCAGCTAAATACCAAACAACTCAGTGTACAGCTGTTCTACTTTGTGCTTTGGGGTTGGAGCAGTGACAGGACTGTTGCTTGAGTGCACACAGCCAAGAAGTAAAGCTGTTATGAACTAAAGTTCACCACCTGCATTTTGCTTTGGCAAATAAGCAGTAGCCAGGGAGAAGAATGATTAACAAAACGGCTTGATCTTCTGAAGCTGGTAATGACATTACTTAGAAGGTGCCTTGGGTAGAACAGCCTTGTCACTGGAATAAAATCAGAAATCTAAGCATGGAGGAAACATGAAGCATAGCTACATCTGGCATGCACTGCAGCAGTCTGTGGCTCCCTATTGAGCACCCTGCAACTGCATCCTAATGAGCATTAGGGTTTCTGACACCAACTCTAGCTATTTCATATCAAGACCCATGCAGTGGTTGTTGCTTCATACCATCTTTACCTTGTCTAGAGTTGTCATGTAAAGTACTGAGTGCTACTCTTAAATGAAATTCATTACAATTCAGCTTTATTTGAAGAACTGAGTGATGGATGCAAACAGCACAATATTGTGGAGGGGTGGAGGTTTCTTAAAGCTCTACAGGGAGTTGTATTACTCCAAATCATTTGAGCTACTCAAAAAAAAACCATCAATAAACCAACTTTTATTTAATTTACCTATAAATATCTTAGATTTTAATATTTGTTCATGAAAAATCTTTAACAATAAAAAGTTCAACATAAAGATAAATATAGAAAGATATAGCAACATTTATTTCTCTATGGAGCAAAAGGTATAACAGGAGTTCAAAACTGATAAAATGTATTAAATCAGCATTAGTTTTCATCTTTTTAAAGACCTAAACAGCTTAATTTAAGAACATTAAGCTAGTGTAAGAAAATCCTCATATTAATAACTGCATCCAACTATAGAACAGATCTCAAAACTCAGAACTTAATATTTTGGTAAGATAACAGATGCAGACAAAAAAGCCAGCACTGACTGATCTGCAACATCAGCTGCTTATGCTCTTAAAGAGAAGAGGACCTGCAAGGCTCATTGAGGTTCTTTCTTTGCCATATAACCACCAGGTAAGCATTTTGGTAAACAGATGCTGAAAGAAGGGATTATAAAGGCTGATCACATGGTTTCTAAGGGCTAGAGGTCAGCCTTCAGATAGCTACAAAGCTATTAAATTAAGTACTGGCCAACAGATAGCACTCTGCCCCCACTTCCCAGCTAGACATACAAAGCAGGACTGCAGACTGCCCTTGTCAGACCTTCACTACACAGCGATTAAGAGCTAATATTTTTAATGCACCTTTGTCATTTTGATTTTTATCAGTATTTTTCTTCCAAGCCACTTGGAATGCTGGCTTTCTGGGACCAGAGTGCTAGTATTGCTAGTTACAGTACCTTCTGTTGGAATGTTTCACATTTGCAGGATATATCTGTCAATGTTATTGTTCCAGCAAATCAGAACTAAAAGCTATGCTGCACCTAGAAACATGAAATACTGCAGTTGGTAATTTCTATGTACTAGAATAAAGAAACAGTACATTTAATAAACAAGAGGAATACATCACAGCTTGATTTGACTTGAAAAATTTTGTTACTCTAGGAAGTTCTTCAGCTAGTGATCTAGACATCTCAGCATCAGGATACAAGCAGAAACCATTTCAGGTAGTCAGCACTCTTCAGGATGTGTTACTTCAGCCAACTGCTCACAACATCCCAGCTGTGACATGATCTGGCACAGGTAGTTACCCACTCTGGCTTGAAACAGAAATCGCCTTTGGAGAAACAACATGCCAGAATATTGAGAAAGCTGAGACAGCCTATGCTCAGTCTCAATTATTTATCATCCTTCTAGGACATGCATCAAACAGCTTTGTGAACTGTGCACACTCTTGTTTCAGCAGGTCATGGAAATCAAATCCTTGTGGCAGAGTAAAAGAGCTTCCTACAGAGCTTGTATTCTACTGATCTTCATATCAGTGATTCCAGCACAGGGTACAGTATCAGAAGGCATTATGTCATGGACAGTTTTTCTTACAAAGAGGTCAGATGGGAGATGTAAATTCCAAGATGTTTTCAAATATTGCAGAAGGTACCACCACACACTTAAGTCCAAAATGTCACTTGAGGTGTTTTCAAGTGATCATCTCCATGTCCATATTACATAATAGAACAGCTGGGATCTTCATTTTGCTGCAGAAATGAAATATCAAGACATTAGTTCTAAGAAGCATGCATTCTTTCTACAAGCTTCCTATTTAATGCTAATTAAAGAAAATCAAAACTAAATAAAAGCTATCAAGCTATCAGTACTCCAGAGTTCTGGAAGCATCAGAACTGAACTGACATGCAAATTCATGCTACTCACGTTGGAAGAGGAGCAGAAACAAAGAAGAGCAAAACATGGAAACCCTGCCTTAAAGCACTACCGTGCATTCTTTACATCATTTTGCTGTCTACAGGAAGTTAAACAACTTAGTTAATAAAAAAACAAACAAACAAACAACTGTTATCTCAGTATTACCTACACTGCAAGAGTACAAGAGTAATCCAGCAGATGGGAAGGATGTTAGTACTTGAGTAGGAGTATTAGAATGGATTCTTACCATAAGTGGCACATAACTGTACTGTAAAGTTGCTGATAAAACAGTAAGTGTTTCATCATGAAGATAAAGAGAAGAAGTTGCTTTTGCTTTCCATCACTGATGGCAGGACAAGCCATATTATCAGTCAACTAAAATAAAGAGCCTTCAAAATAGTGAGGAGAGGCCCTGTTTCAAACACTATTTCCACCAGTACATTCAGGCATTTTGGTGTATGCCATTCAGGCTTCCAGTGCACAGCATTACAGAACAGTGTTCAGTAGCCTATTAGACAAGGTCTTATCCTTTACAGTGTGAGACTGAAAATATACCAGCAATGTAAGACTCTGATGGACACTAAACCAGATGGTAAAATAGATATTCAGATTCAGTTTCAAAAGAAGGACAAGGAAAGAACTAAGCAGACAACTGCCTGTTCTGAGGTACAGTTTTCTTGAAAAAGATGGTACCCCAAGGTACTTCAGCAATAACTCCACATAATATAAAGTAAAAAAAAGCTACTGGTGTACTAATGTGCACTTGAAGAGCTCAAAATGAACTACTTCAGGCTCATATGATCAGACAGAAGCGACTCAGAGGCAATGGAGAGTCTTTCAGAGGGCATTTCAGCATCAGTTGCACCCAAGAATTAACACGTATGCTAAAACATGCTCATTTTATCGATGTGTTAATTCTATTAGCATGATTTGTATCTGTACTTTGTTTCTACTTAGGAAATATTGAAGGAAGTATTATTTAAGAGTAAGGCACAGCTAAGGTGCTTATTTCACACACCAAAATAAGACAGTAATTTCTGAAACAAAGTTCACACTGGAGTGCCTTAAACTCATGATCAAGTTTGAAAGAAACCAGTAGACAGTCAATATATCACTATAGCAGAAATGCCAAGTCACAGCCTGAAACAGTGATTGAGCACCTGGTGGGATGGCAGGGCCAACCCGGGGGAGCTCAGGTGCATGCAGTGCAATGCATCTGAGTGACCAGAAGGGGTGGAGCCAGGATCCAGCCCTTCCCAGACCTCATTTAAGGCTTGGCAGTGGAAATGAGGGCTCTCACTGGAGATCCTTGCCACCCTGCTATTATCACAGTTCTTTCCATCCCATTATAGCATTACAGCCATGAACTTTGATTTCAGCATTTTAGAATCATAGAATCATTAAGGTAGAAAAAGACCGCTGATATTACTTTGTCCAACTGTCAACTTTTCACACCATGCCCACTAAACCAATCACTCAGTGCAACACCTCCCCTTTCCTTGAAAACCTCCAGGGATGGTAACTGGAGAAGCTGGCAGCTCATGGCTTGGATAGGTACATACTTTGCTGGGTAAAGAACTGGCTGGAGGGCCGGGCCCAGAGAGTGGTAGTGAATAGAGGAAATCAAGTTGGCAGGGGTTGATACAGGGGCCTGTTATGTTTCATATTTGTATTGATGACTTGGACAAAGTGATTGAGCTCCTGCAGTTGCCTACTGTTACCCCAGCCTATCCAGGTTCACCTGTAGGGCCTTTGGTATTGGTATTTTTGAAAGAAAATATTCTATTTTCTTAGTGTGAATTTGAGTCAGGTACTTTAGAACAAGCCCAGTACACTGTTTTAAGCATCAGATAAGTCACTTCATTCCCACAGAATGAAAATATTTGTTTGCATTCTGTTTTTGGAATAACAGCTTGCAAGTATATTTGCAGTGAGATAGATGTTCAAATACATAAAAAGCTGATATTCTTCTGCAATAGTGTTAATTGTTTGGTCTTTAATTATTTGATGATATTCAGCCAAAAAGTAAGAAAAGCATCAATTTCGTTTCTGATGCAAAGCCATGCAAGCTACAGCCTACATGGGACAAGAGACTAAAGCATTATTAGTGAAGCAAGCTGAGATGGCAAGCACAGTTCTCACTGATCTCACCTGCTTAAGGATGCTCACAGGAATCACTATCATGAAACCAAACAACATTTCTTTTTTCTTCTTCTTTTGGTCTGACATCAAGAAAAACGGTAAGAATTGGATTTGGGTCGTATTTGGGGAAGTATATTCACACAGTGTAAAGAAATTGGCTACCAGAATTCTTCAATTGCTTGTATTTAAGTTTCAGGCATCTTACCTGAGGTGGAAGCTCCACTTCACTTCCCATTAGTTCTTCATACTCATCATCTTGCTCACCACTTTCTTCTTCTCTGGGTACATGCATTAGTTTTCTCTCTGCCAGTTCCTGCAGTACAATTAAGTCACCATCAAGGAAGCTTAAGAGTTAAGCACATCAAGGCACTTCAGTAGAAGGACAGAAACTGCAACTCACTTACCTCACCTTCATCTGTGATGAGTGTAACACCAATGTTATACCCAGATCCCCAAGACTTCTGAGACTTCCAGATCAGGTCACTAGGACCTGGGCTTACACCAGCAGCTGCACCCCAGATCTGCAAAAAGCTTGAAGTGAGACAATGTTGATTCTTCTTATTTGTAGTTACTTCTGACCCATTCTAACACATACAACTCCAAGTACTCCAATACCAAAGACATTCACTAACAAATTCAGCTACTCTCATCCCTGGCAGGCTAGTTCTTCTGTTCAAGAAGATTCAAGAATACTGATGAAGTGTTACAGACCTACCGTAACTACTTGGCCTGCCTGAAGAGTGAACTGTGAGGGGAATTTGTATGTTACATCTGACACACTCTCAAGATGTCTTCTCAGCACCCATCCGTGTAGTGGCTGATCCTGCAGAATAAGAAGTTTCTCAGCATTACAAACCAACACTATAGCACTCATAAGTGTAAGACCCTCCTCAGTCTTAAGGGTCACTTGGTCCTTCTTCTATAAGGTGGAGGACTATATTCAATTATAAAGCTACCTTAAATTTCCAGAAGTCTCTTAGTACTGTCTTAGGGTTACTCTTCACCCCAGAAATTCGGGTACATCTGTTCAATAGGGATAATATTCTAACCAGGATCATGTTATTCTTTCTAGAAGGGCTATGATAAACCAGAGATGTGTTTGACCAGCTTAACTCAGACTGCATGTATGTATTTATACACGTTAATCTAAGCTGTTACATATATAGTGGTCTTTGAAGTTTTAAGGCATTTCAGGCTAAGGCACCTGGGCTATCAGCTGCAAGTTTTGGAGTTCTGATAATTGGAACAACTCTGGATTTGCAGATTAAACTAGTTGAGTTATCCAATTCATTAGTAAAGACCTCTACACTGATTAGATACCGTCAGTCCTAGTCAACCTTTTAGTTGTGTTTCTAATTAGAAAGCTGTCATCCAGTTTACTAATCCTTATTTAGTTTCTCAAGGATATGAAGTGCTTGCAATACTTTTACCCTGATTCTAATGAGAAATAACTAAAGATGGTAGGCTTCTGCATCATAGATGCCAGTGCTCCTCTTCCAAAAGCCTGAGAGCAAGACACCTGCAGTATGAATATCACTTGGTCCTCATCTATTGGCAGTAGCCAAGTTAGTTCAAGAAACATTTGGAAAGCTCTCATCTCTTTGTAATTCCCTGTTGTAATCTCTAAGCCACAAATCAGTGCACAAGCAGTCATACTTTGCAGTGAAGGAGGAACAAAATTGAACAAGTACCTCATCAGAGTTGTTTTTAAGCCTGACAAAATTCCCATCTGCATCAATTTCTTCTATAGACACTTTTCCAGAAGATGAAGCATGCTGAACAGTCTTAAATCCAGCACTATGCTCTCTCTTTCTGGCTTTCATTTTCCTTTTTCTCCCGTGCAGAAACCGTCGCCCTTCACTTGTTGCTTGAGTTGCAATGCTATGTGAAGATGCACTAGGTGATATGTTCAGCCTGGAAGGAGCAAAATAAGCATTGTAGATATTCAAGTGAATGTTATTTCTTCTCACTACTATCAGGACAGCCAAGCCTAACAGCTTCTTACCTTGAAGCTTTCCCTGAAGCCTTGATAACACTTGACTTTTGCTGGCAACAGTAACTGAGTAAGTAGCTTGTTAGGTTTGGAACACAACCCCAGACCTAAAGTTCAGAGCAAGCTTATACTGATAAGAAATTTTCAACTGCAGTTCTTTACTTACACACACACACTTTAATAGAAGTTATTTAAACTCTTGACCCTTAGCATTAACTCAGTTCATGTTGTTCTTACTAAGGAGTGTCTGGATAGTTAAGAGCTAGTAGTTATCATCTCCTTTCATTCATGCATACAGCCCCAAATGCTGAAGTTCTGGTTATTAAATGGATTTCTGAGCTAGCTGGGTATAGAATAAAACCCACACTGACTATACCCTTATATGCTGCATGCTTAATGTTTTTGTGTAATTACTCCATCTCAAAGTGACATCAGCACCAAATACTGATGGATAAAGGGGAAAAGGAAGGCTGTTTTAGACTTCAATACATCTTTGATACAACTCTAGGTTTTAGTACAAAAAACTAAGAAAGTAATCAGTTCTAGAGAGGGATGTCTAGTGGATTTGAACCTTCAGTTTAGTTTGTCAAGTTACTTTATCTTCATACCTGATGTGATGGATATGACTATTTATCTACAGAAGATGGTACTTGAGCTAAATGGTGATCCTCATTGCAAACAGAGTTTGTTTCTTGCATCTACTGCATTTTTGAATATACATTCAGTTAGTGCAGAGACCATGGATGGGGCAAGTCCTCACATAAAGATCTTGCTATAACCTACCTCTGTTCCTCTCCTTCCAGCATCTTTCTGTAGGCATTTATTTCCAGATCTAGAGCCAGTTTCACATCTAAGAGATGCTCATATTCTTCCAACTGTTCCTGAACCTTCTTCTGGGCTTGTGCCATTTCTTTCTCTTTTTCAGCCATACGCTTTCGATGTAGATCACGATCTTTATCCAGCATCTCCTGTAGCTCCTTTACTCTGTTCTCCAGAGCAGCGTTCTAAAATTAGAGGGGGGGAAAAAAAAAAAAAAAAAACAAAACAATTACACTGAGTGTAATTAGAGATGAAATATTTTGTATCGGGTATATAATACTAGGAATATACAAAAAGATAGTACCTGGCTTTGATAGTGATTAATTTCAGATGTCAGATTACCAAGTCTAAGCTTTGTTTCCATTAACTCCTCTCGAGCAGCATTGGCAAAGTCACTATTTCTTGCTGCAGAAAGCTGGGCATTCTCCACCTATGGGTAAAGTCACTGTTAGAAATGAGTTGCTTGTGATCATCTATTTTAAATAATAAGGGGAAAAAAGTGATTTCCAGCTGCTATATGTGGAAATAGCTGTTTTACCTTATGCAGATACCAATAGGATCCAAATAAGCAAGTTTTTTATTGCTTTTCAAGGAGATTTACATGAGTTTGACATTCACATAAAAAAAAAACAAAAAAACAACAACATTCAGGTAGTGAGGTGCTGGATTAGGATGTTCCAGTTACAAAGCTGGAAAGACTTTGTATAGATATGAAGTCACTGGATTCTCCAGAAGAACAATTAAGAACGCTTGGAAATTGCTTGTCAAAGCATAAGACTAGAAGATACTAAGTATGCTTAGAAAGCTCTTGTTCTTCCCCAAAAGTTCTGTAAATAAACAGTTCCTACTTCACACTCTAAGCAGCACTAAGCTATTTTTAAGGGCAAGTCAATCCTGATGCTTTCCAAGAATTGAAAAAACATGCACTGAGATACATCGTGCTACTACAGGAGACTTTCCAGATCTCCAGGGAACACCAAACTAGTTGGACAGAAGCATCCAAACAAATTCAGTAGGGTGTTATACTACAGGAAGTTGTAGCACGGAGGAACCCAGAAGAACCATTGAGTGAGAAATACTCCTAAGCAGATGTAGTAGATCATGCAGTTCTGCACTATCAGCACATCAATACTGTATGTTACACTCAATCCAGGAAGCCCTGGGATCTTTCCTACGACACTATAAATAGGAAGTATGACTTCTACCTGAATACAAGGCTTACGTTAGGAAAAAAGATTGCAGACCTTTTCTAGAAGACAACTTGTCAAACTACTTCCATAGCTACCCTTCCTACTTGATACAGCGTTACAGCTTACAAGGGACATTTGTACTTTAGAAGTATAGAACTGTAATAACACAGTATGCCATGTATTTCACTAGCATTATTTTTAATGACATTTTATTCAACAATTCTGAAAATTCTTTATATTAACATAGCACACCTTGGTCCTGAATTTGTCAAACACTTATTTGTTAGTAGACTGAATGATCACCAGCTTTATTACGTTAGCCATTCCTAGCTGCTCCCCAAAGAAACAGTATTTATACTTGAACCAATTTTGGTTGGAGCTAAGTGCTGGTAGCAGTAAGTTCCATTGTCAAACTTGATGCTGTTTCGAAATCCCGTAAGTGCCATTAATTACCCTTCACACTTATGCCTAGAGGCTCTGCAGTGAATGCAAGGCCTCCATCAGCCACTTACTCTAGTGTGGCAAATTATATTAAGGTGCAGAGAACTTACATTGGCGTCTTTATTGTTCATAGACTCACTTTTGCACTGAATGTTCGCTCCAGCTCCTCCTTGTATCCTTGAATTTGTTCTTCGTGCTGTTTTCTGAGCCCCTGCAGAGCATCTGAGAGCTTACTCTCAAATTCTCTCCGACGACCAGACTCCATTTCTGCTATTCTGCTCTCATGGACTCTTTTCATTTCCTTGAGCTCCTGGGAGAGAAAGTTTCTGAGAATAAGCAAGCCAAAACAGTTTGAGACTGTGGACTTCCTGTACCAGCTTAGCAAGAAATTCAGTCCCATAGCAGATTTGCCACTGAGTGCATGGTAATTCCTCAATTCAGAGCTTGCATGTCCTTCCACTACATCAGGAACTCACACCTCAGTAGCTGTGCTGGATTCTGCTTCTTCACTGCTAACGTTGGTTAAACTACTAAGCAAAGTAAATTGCATCTAATATGGAGATTAATTCTCTGATCCATATTAATTTCTCTGCTTTTCTTTAGATGCACGTGTACTTTAGCTTCTTTAAGAAGTTACCTATTTTTGTTTTATTCAAAAACTTACAGCAACTGGGTTAGAAAAACTGGAGTTTTATCACTGAAATCACGCACAGACTCCTTCCAGAAGGAATTTGGTTTGCATTCACTTCTAAGTTCCATGTTATGTACTGACTCCTAATGCAATGCTTACGAACAGTGTTTGGTAAACTTTAAGGACGAAGGGAATGTAAGTTCTTATTGTAGCAACTGGATAGATCAGTACACTGGGAGAGGCATTACAGCAGAGGTGTGATGATGGAAGGACTAGCACGATAGAAAGGTGCTATAAAGCAAGGGAAAAAGATTGCTCACACATCAGAAGATTCTAGATTTGCAGGGGAAAGCTTCAGCAAGGAGGGATCTCCAGAAAGAGATCTCTCTGCATTGGCATTCAGCCCTTCAATGAGGTCTACGAGAGGTGCAGCCAGGCTCCACCCCTTCCAGTCACACAGCTGAATTACCTTCACCTGCACTCTCAGGACAGACCAGGTCTTTTCCTCCACATGCTCAATCAGTTGTTCAGGCCATGACTCAACAGTTCCCATACACACTAAAAGATGTTAACTTAAATGATTCCTGGAGCTTGCAAGAAGCCTAAAAATCAGTGAACTTCAACTGTGATGTATGCACTTTCAATTACACAAAGTAGTACACTGTGATTGTAGTTACCTTCAGAAGTGCAGCCTGAGAAATTTCTTATATTCCAGATACCTACTGGTACTATGCCAGTTTAAAATGAAGTTTTACACTGTCTTGAAGTCTTCCTAGTTAGATTTTATTGACTGATGGACTACCATAAGTTGACTTACTAAGTTATCTTTCTAAGGATAAGGCATAACTTAACATTGCTTTTAAGGACATCCAAGGGTCATAGACACCTGAAAACCCTTGTTAATAAGCTAAAACATACATCTTCATGAAGACACTTCTGGAAGGTCATTTTCTCCTGCAAAGTTTTCAAATGATTTTCCAGGTCCACCCTTCTCAACATTTCACTATGGAGATGCTTTTTGGCATCTTCCAGTGACAGCTCCAGCTAGAAGAGAAAGACATAAGGGTAGTCAAAATTAAGGTTACTCTTCCAAACTAAGACAGACAACTTATTACAGGTTATTCAATTTAATTCCTGCAGCAATCAAAATGCAGTAAGTGAAGTTGACTATTCTACTGGGCCAATTTCTGTGGGATCCAGCACATTTGCAATGAAATGTTATTGTTATGTAGGCCAGATCTCCTGCAGATGATGTATGCAGCCCTGCACTGCACCAGCTAAGCTTTATTTCAAATGCAAAAAAAGTGCTTCTGATGAATAAGTTGTACCATCTGCAAGTATTCTTCCCTTTCACAGTACTAAGTTCTCCCAACTTCTTCCTTACTTCCCATATAATTTTTATTGATTCTTAACATGAAAACTATTCCAAGTATAAACTTATTTTACTCAAACTATTGGACAAAAAAGTTTTCATTGTAAAGACCCTGAAGTAGATCAATGATCATATTAAAGAATGAAGATACTGTGTTGGAAAGTACTGACAGAGTAGCAACTTAAACAGCACAAGAGCTCGAAGAAACAGTCAAGTTGTATTCGTTCTGCAGAGATTCAAGCATAATGAAGCAAGGTCCATCAAATCCTCCCTTTACTACAGGGCCTATAGCAGCTCACATTTCATCATTGTTTGTCAGTAGATGAAAATTCATAGCTACTACAGTCATAGAATAGAATTAAAGGTACTTACAACAGCTGGAAGTTTTAATGGACCAACTATTAGCAGCATTTGCTTTCAGCAAGAGGAGAAATCTTTTTTTGTCCACCTGTTACTATCACAGATAATAGCCTTTGCCTGATTTTACTTTTAAATCTCCAACTAGCTTGAGATAAAACAAGCAAATCTTCAGGAGCAAAAGCAAAGTTAAAATTCCAGGAACAAGCCTTACAGTGACTACTTGATCCTTTAACTCACGGAGGCCATTCTCCAAAGTCCGGTTCTCACTCAAAGCTGTTGCCAGGTCAGCTTCCTTTGCATTCAGCTGAGCGTCAAGATCTCTCATACGAGCCTGTGCCAGGTTCAGGTCAGCTTCTTTTTTTGAATTCCTGCAAGTGGAAGTTTCACATTCATAAGTTGCAGCTAGTGAGGGAGAATATTTGCTTTCAGTGTGTTTACCTTTAAGGGGGGGGTCTATGGTTGAACTGTATCAGAAGAAAAGTTGAGACTTGTGGTGAGAGCCCAGGGCAGGCTCTATGAAATAAACCAGACAGAGTCACAGACAAGTATCATTTGTTTAACCAGAAAGATTTCTGATCCATTTTCCAGCTGATTGTGTGCAAATCCTATGCAGGATCCAGCTATTTTCCACAGCACTGCCATCAGGAACAGAGTCACATTCAGAATTGGCATTCACTGGACTGCACTCAGCTGCCACTACTGCATCAAGTCCTGAAACAAGACTCCCTTTCAGCAGGGAAGGCAGCTGAGGTGCCCGCCTGCCATTTAAGTGCACCTTTGCTGTGTCTGAGAGCCCCTGCAGCCACCTCACCCAGGTGTGAGCACGACAGCCGTGCTCCTCAGCAAGGGCCACTACCTGAAGGCGGGAAGGCAGTGTGTATGCAGCCCAAGACCGGCTCTCCTGAGGCAGGATGGCAGGCAGTGCTGGTCACACATGGCAAAACACTCCTCCTCTGCACCTGGAGGTAGCAAGCAACTTCTGAGGGCTTCTCTCTGCACCAAGTTCCTCCTCAGCACTGAAGGAGCTCTGGCTCCAGGAGGTCGCCACCTCAGCCAGGCTTGGCCTGCTCCAGCTGCCAGTTCCCGCCACACAGCAGCAAGTCTCCACACAGACCGTCCTCACAGCAGCGTCCCAGCAGAGGGGGCCTCTGCCCTCATGATGGATCACAAACTCTCCTCTCCTTCGTACCTCCACAGTCATGAGGTGAGAACAGCTCAGCTTTCTACAGAATGCCATTTTCTTCAGAAAGTTCTGGCACCTTCTGCTAGCAACCAGTTATCACCACATCCTTAGAGTTGGAGGGGATCTTTAAAGGTCATCAGGTCCAAATCCCCTCCTTCCTTGCAGATGTGAAACTGACTTACAGAGCATTCAGATACCATCTGAATGTCTATGGATTTATTCTTTAAACTCAGCACCACAATAGACAAGTGCTGGGTGCACACCATGTTCCTGTCTTTGAGAGACAGGTGTGATAACTTCCCAGTCTGCTCTGCCTTTTATTCCTGTAGTTACCTGACCTACACTGAGCTGGAGCTCCTTCCTGCTCAGAACACAGATTTGAGATTATAAAGAGTCAAGCATTCCATTTATTTTAGCAAAATCTGTTCTGCCAAGTGGCTAAGTTGTGATAATTTATACAATGAGTTTCCCAGTTGATAACTGTACAGACCAGCTGGAGAGAGTCCAAAGTCCTTCCACGGGAGGGATGGGCTCTAGAAGGCATGGGATACAAGGAAAGATGGAACAAAGTAAGGATTGTTTAGTCTAGAGAACAGAAAAGTGACAGGAGACAGAAGTCTTTTATGTGTGTAAAGACCCCTGCACAGGGGAAGGGAATCTGTTTTCCATGTCTGTTGTGGAAAAGGCAGGAAGTTGTAGGTTTAAATTGCAGGAGAAATATTTGGGTTAGATGTTGGAGGGGAAACTAATGGTAGTTCAAAACTAAAGCACAATGCCTGGGGAAACTCTGGAATCTTCATTACCTGGAATTTAAAAAGGGTCACAAAACATCTGCTAGAAGTGATGCAGGTACACCTGGTTCTGCCATAGGCCGTGAGGTATGGGGCTAGATGAGGTTCTTGCCCAAGGCCTTTTCTAGCTCTGCTATTCAAGGCATTTGTTGATCGCCTCTGTACCTCGTGACCATGATGCATAACCAAATGTTTTACTGGTAGAAGATACTTTTTGCAGAGAGAGTCTTTGAATAAAGCAAGTACTGTAGTAGCAATAAGAAGAGATCATATTTCAGTTTTCCCCTTGTATTTACAGATTTCTCTCTTTTCTAGCTTAGAAGTTAACTGCTTTCCTTCTGGGACCATTACTGCTATTACTACTTGTAAGTATTATCTGTGATATTAACATGAAAAATCATACTATCAGAGTGCGTTATCAAAGTACACCTTCTAATAATCTATATATATTTATTGCAATAATGTGCAAGAATAATCCCTTACCCCAGTAAACTGTGAAGTGGACAATTTCATCTTCAATTGCAGCATTTTAAGGTTTGGCTGTGATGCAAAATGATAACAGTGAAGTTATTGGCTACCACATATCCAATAAATTAAGGTGTCATATACTTGGCCTGGAGAATTTAAGTAATACCTGGGTTCTTTTGGTGAAATATTTAAAACAGACTTGACAAATTTACTTACAATTTCTGTTTGCTACTCTATATGTGAGAAGTTCAGTAGCAAAATACACATTTGTACTCACACAGAACAGAACTATGCTTGCTGCTATCTGTAGTGCTACCGTTCCTGCTTTGACCTTCCTCAGACTCTGAATTCAACCAACTGATCTGCTTATCCACAACTCCTCCTTCCAAAACATCTTTGGCCTACTTCCAATTACACTGTTTAAGGAAAAAAGTGGAGTGCAAGGACATTCAGTTGTTGCTGAAGGTTTAAGTCTCTTCATTAGTGATTAAGAAGAGTCAATAGTTAATGCTGTTGGGAAATTATCTAGTGATATTCCATCCCATAAGAGTTCCAGGTTATTTACAGAATATATATAAAGAGCATGATACCCTTAAAAGATTTTGCTCCCAGTCATCTGAGATATTTGCAATTAGACTGCCCAGTTAAGTAACAGTTAATACTAGGACTTCAGTCCAGTCCATCCAGAAAGCTGCATGTACAATGTATCATTTCCCAGGGGTTGTAAAGTTAACCACTTTAAAACCCAGTTACTCTAAAGAAGTAAATTAGTCTGGAGGATTACATACCTGCCAAGCCTAAAGCTTTTACAAACAAAGCCACTGAGTTATACAAACACAAAGAGCAGCAGAAAGATCTCAGAACTGGCATTAGCCTTTTCCTCACTATCCAATCAAGTGGCTGGTTAGATTTATGAAACAAATTTATGAGCTAAAACCCAGCATGAATGAAACAAACCCAATAACTTCCAAGCAGCTGAAAACCAAAGCTTAGAGTAAAAACATGTTTCATTCCCAAGTAGAACAGCTACTTAAGTCCTACTGAATCAGTAGAAGGCAGAACTTGCTTCATACTATAAATATTAAAAGAAAAAGCTGTTACTGAACAGTGCTATGACAACACTTCATAGCAAGACTTAGAGGAAGGAGGGAAGAAACTGTGGACACACAAGTTACTGAAAGTCTGTAATTCATTTAGTAGTACAATAGGGCATTGAAATAACTGCATACTATACGTAGTTGTATATAACCAGAGAATGTTTACTGTGGTTTTATTCTTGTTCCCTCCTCTTTACTGTCTACTTTCTTCAAGTGCACTTATGTTGGACCATTCCCTTATTCCCCACTTAAGGAAACTAGACAGCAAATTGATTCCAGGCAAGATATACTGGTCATGAAAACATCAAGCCTGAAGTGACAGGCAGGTCATGCTAGGACAGTTTCTGTGCAGTAGCAGCCTGCAGCAGGAAGGTTATCCTGCTCACAGGACTGTCTGCTCTGTGTATTCCCCCTGGAAATGTCTAAGGGAATAACCCCCAAAGAGAGGTGAACTGACTCTGTTCTGAGACTTACTTCCCCTACCCCCATAACTTTCTAGATGCCTTCCAGCACAGCAGCTTCTTGGTTGTTTATGAATCACAGGTGCAGTACTAAATGCAGTCAGCTGGGCATTCAGGCAGTACTGGGTCCATAAGGCCTCCCAGCTCCCCAAGCTCTGAGGGAACCCCATGCCCATTACCAGGGAGCTCTAAGGAGCCCAGCAGCACCAGTGTAGAGGTATCACAGCAGTGCCCCTGCAGGGCACACATTAAGACTCCTTCAGGCCCAAATCACACCAACCCCACGTTACCATCCAAACATTTGGGGCCTCACCAAGACCTCACTGCTCTGACAGCACAGAGCCTTCCTCCCGGCACGGGTCCCGGTAAGCAGCATCACCTGCTTCTCCTCGCCCCGAGCAGGGGGTGCCTCCCGAGGAGCCCCGCACCGATCAGGGCCGGCCAGAAGGGCCGGGCACCGACCTGCTGTGCAGCTGCCGGTGCTCCTCGCCGATCTTGCCCAGCTCCACCTGCAGCGCGGCCCGCTCAATAGCGATGTCGTCCAGCGCACGGCGGGCGTCAGCCAGCTCCGCCTCGTAGCGGAGCCGCAGGCAGCCCAGCTCCCGGCCGCTACCCGCCTCCAGGTCGACCAGCCGCTGCTGCAGCACCGACTTGTCGGCCTCCAGAGTCCGCACCCGCTCGATGTAGGCGGCCAGGCGGTCATTGAGCTGCCGCAGCTCCTCCTTCTCTTGCAGCCGGCTGAGCCGCGTCGGGCTGATCGGAGAAGCGGCGGCGGCGCCGCGGCTGCGGCTCCCGCTCGCCGGCGTGGATGACAGCGGCGTGGCCATGGCAGCTCGGCCCGAGCCCCGCCGCTCCCAGCACCGCCCCGCGCAGGGCACCCGGCACCGCCGCCGAGTATAAATAGCGGGCAGCTGCCGCCGCGGCCTCTGGAGGTGGGCAGCTTAAAGGGCTACGGCTGCGCCCCGGGGCGCTGCGGCTCCCAGTGGATAATCTCTGCGTTTCGTTTTGGGTTTGCTCTATTTTCTATACAGTCTTTGCCATATCTCGTTAGTTTAGCGGCGCTGATCGCAGAGGGCCGAGGAGGAGCCGCTCGGAGCTTAGCGTTGTTAAATGCTCTGCGTCGTTAAACAGGGGTCGGGTCATACAGTCCCGAATTTGGGAGGACGGATGCAGCACAGCTGCTGCTAAGCTCGGGTACACCGCGGCTCTGCGCTCTGCTTCTTCTGCCTGGGTCTTGCAGTTTGCTCAGCTGACGGCAACAGTCCCCTATCTTTGTTTGTTTGTTGCTTATCGGCGTTTTAAGGCTTCAGGCCCGGCTGTAGTACGTCGGAGCTACAGTGTTTCATCAGAAAGCTGATGTAAAGAGTGAGAAGGAGAGGAGGGAAAGTCAGGACAAACGTGTGAAGCGGCTACAAACGTTCGTGCCAATCACACTAAAAAAAATCATTGTGCAGTAGGAAAGTTGTTTTGGCACCTGTCCTGTGATAGTTGCTACTTATCTCCAATAGCAAATTAGCTACTCCTTTTCATTTTCACTTACACTTTGGAGAGCAGGTGCTGCATGGATCTCAATGAATACGAGCATAAATGTCTGAACTGTAAATTACAGGGTTTGTTGCAGCAGTTAGAAGAAAGTTCCCTTAAGAGCTTAGGCTAATGCTATTTCCTGCAAAGGCAAATAGCCTTTGCCTATCTACACCATTTATGCAGTCAGGAACTTCTTTGGGCACCCTTCATTTCTTCTTATTTTGCCTGCTCTTTGTCCTAGGCCTATATTCTATGGTATGTTTCATTGGTTTGGTTGGCTTCCTTCTAAGCAACACTTCTCAGCTGCTGCTGTCCCAGAGGCACCAAGAAGTCGTTAGATGCTGTGCTTTCACACTGGAAGCATCTCATATTCTGTTGCTGCTTACTTCCAGTGTCCTAGCAAGGTGGTATTCACTGCAGTCTGAGTGTGTGCTGTTCTGCTGTTGCCAGAGAGCAAGTTGCAGTTTCAGGCTGATATGCTTGATTCACCATCTCAGGCTGCGCTGTCTGAATTTTCCTCTTACACTCTCTGATCTTTACAGCTTGATTCTACAGGTGAACTCCTGCACTTACAGTCTAAATTGTATGAGTTGTACTCTCCTAAATACAGCTTTGGTGCCTTAACATCTTCTTAGAGTTCACTAAAAGGAAAGATAGATGTTATGAATGTTGTGGAGGTAAGTTCTAACCAGTCTCCAGGTCCAGAGGCACGTCCCATGGACAACAATGAAGTTGGCTCCAAGACAGTAACTAGGAATTTTAGAATTAGGCTATGGGTGCCCTGGTAGATGAAGTAGAGGAAGGAACTGGAGAAGATATGGAAAGATGTTCATCAGGAGGTTATCCCAACTTCCTTACACGTTTGCATAAAAAGTGTCAAGGCTACAAATGTATGTAGCACAGTAGTGGTGTATGGCCAGACTGAGCTCTGGTTCTTCTCCTAGCAATAGCATGAGGAAATTATTTTCTGCAAAGCAGTTCCAGTCTTTTTATTTTGCTATAACAAGTACTTGTTTGTTCTTCACTGTTTTTCACTTTGTAGAAAACTCAAGTCAAGAAAAATAAAATGTATAATTCAAATCTGAATACGTACCTCTAAGACCAAGATAGGTATGTCTGAGGGCATACTTCAGCTTTGAAACCTCAGTCCTCCAAAAGCAACACTGTGCTCATATATCCTTGTCATGTTTGACAGTTGCATGCACTGGCCAGCTGTTCAAATACATTGTATGGGTTTGGAACAGACACAGAACAAAGCTAGAAATTGCTATTCCAAGAATATTTTTCTTGCCTGCCAGGGCTTTGTAGCAGTACAAACAAAAACAGCTGGAAGAAATAGTCCAAAAATAGTCTGAGCCAGTTTTATCTGTTGTATGAAGGCATCTTAGCAGTGTGTTAGTGGAATCCAGTTACTGGTTCTTTTTCATGCTGTCTTTTTTTTTCTAGGACTGTATCTGCACTGTTTAGACCACAAATGGAGCTGAGGAATTCTTACAGAGATAACCCTATGCCATTTTTTCCTACTGTTTCTAGTATAAAGATGTCAGAACTATATTAGGATTAAGAAGAGATATAGAGCATGTCCGGAAAAGCTGTAGGAAAAGACTTATCAGGCTAAAGCACAGTAAAAGCTTTTCTACAAACAGTTTATTTACAGAAAAATGTAGATATGAGAGATCTGGACAATGTTGTAGATCATACTAAATTGGAATTAGAAAAAAAAATGCAAAATATTCACGGGTTTTTTTAAGCATCTTTTTCAGATCTTAAGTTGTTGAAAGTCACTGGAAAGAAGAAAAAAAAAAAAAAAGGAGTGGTAAAATAAGAGCCAGAAAACATCAACCAAATTTTTTGCTTTCCCTTTCCTTATACATCTGCTAGCCAATTTTACCCATGTGACAGCAATCTGCTAAATTAGTTCCAAAATGCTGTTAGGGTTCTGAGTTCATTAACATGCCTTAATGGCCCTGACTTCCTTCACCTGGGCCACACACCCACACCTCTGCTCCTGGGCACAGGAACTCCACGGCTCTCCGGTTGGGATGGTTTTCCTTTTGTGAGCTCAGCTGATGGGTAGATTGATTTTTAGGTTATGTTTACATTCCCTTTTTTTACTGTAGTTCTCTCTGAGGTCTTTGCTCATTATTGTTGCTCTTTCCAGCCTTTCTGCTCACCTTGCCCAGGAGTTGGTGCAGCTGTGCTCTGCTGACCTTGCTCTCTGACCTGGCTCTGGTCCCTCCTGGGAGGGCAGTTTGTTGGAGCCCTGACTGCTGTAGCCGTGGGTGAGTCCAGATTGGTTGACAGAAGCAGCATTTTTTAGATGCCTTTATGACATGATACAGAATGTTTAAATTTATGTCTACTTTTTAAGTCTTAAATACTTTTGAGACGCATTTCAGTAGCTTTTCAGTGGTTTTTTTTTGTTTGTTTGTTTCTGACAATCATTCTCCCTATTCGTGAGTGTCTCTTCCTAAATATATTTTGGAAACAAAGCAAGGTGTTACTGGACAACCTTCAGCTTTCGTGGCAATTCAAGGAGTCTGCATCTGCAGCAGTAGTGCTATTTAAAAAGTAAAACATAAGAAGAGCCCTTTGCCAAGCAGCTTATTTACAGACAGATGTTAGTGACTCACACGCCTGGAGCTGATGAAACCAGATTGAGTCCCGTTAGCCTGCAGATGGTTGAAGGCTACGGTCAACAGCAGCACTGTGGATATGGAGGCAATGTGAGAGAATTACTGTCTGCTTACCAGAAAGGTAGAAGGGCAATTACTGTTTCTGTAACGTTAGCAATAATATATAGAGGAAGGCATTTTCTCTGCCTGAGATATCTGCAAGAGTCATTCTCCCATGCAGTACTTCAGCTTCTGCTCCTGCTTCTCTAACTAATTAAGTAGCACAAGTCAGCCAGCTCACAGTGGCTTTTCCCTGTGTTGGAATAACGCTCTTCCAGCAGCTGATAGATCGTAAAAGGATAGAAGTGTATTTTGAGCATCGTGAAATAATTTGTAGTGTAGTTAGATGCAAAAGTAAACAATAAGTTTTGTTTAGTAAAAGATATCATATGGATAATATATCTGTTAGTTATGTTTTGTAGTTAATAACTGATAACATTAGGCTGTCTTATTTTCACTGGCGAACAAATTCCATCTGCATGTACAAATGCAGAGAGTCACAGAATCACAGAATATCTTGAGTTAAAGGGATCATAGAATTGAGTTGCAAGTGACCCTTAAAGGCCATCTGCTCTAAATCCCCTGCAGTGAACACAGCACCTGCAGCTGATCCGGTGCTCAGAGCCACTCGAGTGTCTCCAGGGACAGGGCACAGAGCCCAACTTCTGGCTCCACACAGGACTACCCAAAACTTCATCCACATTCCTGATAATGTCATCCAACCACTCCTTGAACTCTGGCAGCTTGGTGCCATGACCTCTTCCCTTAGGAGTTAATTTCAGTGCCAAACCATGCTCTCAGAGAAGGAGCTACACATTAGGAACACCTTATATTGGTACAGCAATGACTAGAATCTGGCTTGCTGTCTGAATGTACCTGCTCTTGTCCAGTCTTACATAGAATATATCTCAATTTCTCTAAGGGGTGTCTACACAGAATGAGAAAAGAGAGGTCATAGCTGAGGCACAGGTCTGCAATAATACAGTCAGTCTGTAGGTTTTACTAATATCAGCAGCAGACTGAAGAAACTTCAGAAAATTTGACATTCTCTTACAGAGCCAGCAAAGGAGAACAGAAAAGTGGGAAATAAGTTGCGTGGCTGTCTGTTTGTTTTCCAGCAACTATGTATCTCCAAAATGTCAGTGCGGAGCTTCAGAAAACTTTTCCTCTATCCACCAAGTTTTTCTAACCTTTTGTTATCCTCGTTCACTGTCAAGTAGGCTGTATTCACTTCTGTCATCACTGCATCTTAATAAGAACTAGTACATCTGCTGGCTCCCACAGGAGCCAGGAACCTCCTCTGATCCTCCACAACTAAGTCAAATCTGCGTCCCTTGTGACAATGAAATCACTTCCACATCTTTTAGTAGAATATAATAACAAAGTGATCTTCATTATTTTTTTTTCCCAAGCAAGGCTGCTGAGTTGTATTGCATTCATTTTGCAGAGAGCAGATAGCTTACCCTGCTCCTCCTGCACTTGATCCGGTACCTTCACATGAACCTCTTGGCTGCAGCCAGCCTGTGCTGAGGAAAAGGGATGATTTTCCTCTGGTAGATTCAGAGTTCTGTCTCTTAATGAAGACTGTAGTTGTGCAACTCAAGAAATCAGAGCAATTGACAGAGTGGCAGAAGAGCTTGATGGGTAAAAGAGAACAGAAGAATCAGAAATGGGTTTCAAATTTGTTTTCTCTCCTCATATTTGCTTTGAACTTGAAAGTATAGATTGGCCCAGGAATTCTGTCTTAAATGAAGACACCATCCCGCTTTCTCTTTTGAGCACGATGTTTTTTTGCTGCTTTGTTCTCACCTGCACAAGCCAAGAGCAGTGCACAAACATTTTGTGGTGGGTTTTGTTATAGCTTTTCTGTGTTTGTAATTTGACATACAGACTGTATGCAAGACAGTGCGAATCTTGTTCTTGTTATTGCCAACCACTTGATGCACAGTGTCACTTATTTCCTGAAGCTATTTTCCAATGGCCTCATTTCTGGTTCTTGCTTTTTTTAGTCTGCTTCAACTCCTACCCATATTTATTACTTCCTTTGGCTTTGCTGCATTTTCCTATATTAATCATTCATCCATGCTTTCATAACTGCATTGTCTTTGTCACTCGAACTCCTCCCAGTAAGGTATTTCTTCCAAACTTTCCTGTTTTTTTTTTTTTTCCCCCTAGTCTATCTCACTGTTCTCTCCTTCCATATCCATACTGGTGTGTATCAGAACACATAGTGACATGTGGCAGCTGTCTTGGGATTTGGTCATCTGCTTTGCTGTTTCCTACCCTACCTGCAATGATCTACTGAGGAAAACCAGTTGTCACACTGAGTTTTGTGTGATGTTCATGACATGCAACGTAGCCCATCCCTTCAGAGGCTCTGCTTAGGCACTAGGTGTTGCTTATTTCACTGAGCACTCAATGATGTTTTATTCTCAGCAAACACAGAAGTAAAGGACATCAAAGCTTCCGAGGAAGGTGGGTTGTTGTCATTGTTGCATGAGAAGAAAATGGCAGATAAGTTCAAGAACTCACATTTGGCATTCCCACAGTCCTCAGAGGGGCTCTATGTAGGTCTGTATATGTGTGTGTGTTTGTATGTATACGTGTATCTATTATAGATAGTCTATTTTGCAAACTAGGGGAGGAGAAAGTCCAAATAGACTAAATAAATTTTACCCCTGCAATTTTTCATTTTGCCTTATCTGCATACAAATGTGTATTTTCATGTGTTTTATATTAAAGCATTTGTATCTTTTAAATATTTTTCAATTATGCCCACAACAATCACGTGAAAATATAGGCATCAAAATTGCATAATGATTATGTGACTGTATTAAAAGTAGATCTCAACGTGTCTATCCCAGCATTTTTGTTAGGGCTATGAACTGAAAACTGAACTGAAAAACAAACTATGTATATTCCATCTGAAACAAAATGTGTTTGTTCTGGAAAGTCATGAAATTTAATGCATCTGCTACTACTGTACAGGACCATAAATATGCAAATGCACCACAAGTTGTTTTGCTTGAAGATAAAATGGAATTTGAGAGACAAGGAAGGGTAAATATTCAAACCCTTACAGTAGTGACCATTGGTTTGCATTGTATTTATTAATAATGGATTCAGCTGAACAAAACTGAGAGGAAAACAGAAATTTGCTCTAATGTTTTGGTCTACACATAAGTATGCTTTTATTTTTCGTGAAGCCACAAGGCTTTTTTTCTCCTTGCTGTTCTGATGGAGGTGTTTCCAAAGCCCAGGGCAGGCATCAGCATGGAACACAGGGGTTCCTTCGCACTTGGGAATGAAAGGCACAGTGCCACAGTGAACTTTGTGCCTTTGCTAACAGAGGCTTTACTCCCCACAGCATGTAACATTTGTGAAGTGTGACAGTGCAGGATTGCTCTCTCCCCCAGAGAGCTTGTTATTTCAGGGTAAACAGGTGCCCTGTACAAACATGATGCGGGGTCAAAGAACTGATTATGCCCTATCAGGGTTCTCAGGACTCTCGTTACAGGAAATTTAACATTTTCCTTTTATTAGTCAATCAGGTGCAGCTCTATTACTGATAACTTTGAGGCCTCCAACCAAAATTCACTTTCTGCATGGGGCCTCAGCAGGATACTTCCAGCTTTGGTATTCATTAGGCTTAATCCTGATTTATGAGCCAAATGTTGTTCTGCACTGTTTCAGTGGATTTTGAATTTGTAGTTTAGCCAAACACATTTTCCCTGAGTAGTACAGACTTTTGTTATGATGTAAAAATGGCCTTCGTGATCATCAGATTGGCTTAGCTGAACTTGCTTTGAGAGAATGTTTATATTTAGTGGGGTCTGCTGAAGGTGTACACCTGCATTTCAGGACAGAGGTAAATAGAGACATGCATTTTTCTAGATTTGAAGGCTTTGTGTTCAGGTTTTCCAAGAGTGGAATCTGATGATTAGCATCTGATCAAACATTCTTTATTTACCAGACCAGAGATGTAATTTGCTTCAATTTGGCCCGTATCTGTATCCTGCAGGGTTTTATTTCCCTCCTTTTCTGCTTGCAGATGAAGACTTTTGTTGTCACGATTGAATGTAAATCAATCAATAACAAAATGCTAGTGACTGTAGCCAGTACTAAAGACACCTGGCCTTAAGTACATAGAAAGCAGAATAAGACCATCATACTTCCAACCAGGTTCTTCATGAGACTGTGCCAGCTGTACAGATGGATGAGATCATGATTGTGTTCAATGAAATAAGTGCAAATGTCCATATCTCTCAATTCTGTGAAGTAAAGAGCTTTACAGCTGTCATATTTAACGTCATTTAAATGATGTGTATTTTAGAGAACAGCAAAAGAAAAGCATATGTAATAGAAAAACATTATTAATAGTGAGAGATAAATACTGGAGTTACGTATGTGAACTCTTGAGAGATTCACTGTAGTTTCCTGTTCAAAAATCTTTTAGCAGCTCTGCCAGACTAACATGGCATGAGTGTCAGTCAGAACAACGTGTGACAGGTTTGCTAATAAGCAGTACTCAAGGACCTGATGCTGGACGAGGAGCTTTGCAAGCAGTTGGAAAGACAGAATAAATCATTCCTTGAAGAGTTTATAATCCATCGAGGTTATGGACAGTGAGCAGAAAGGAAGTTAATTGTTCCCTTAGAAGCAATGATTTCATGTAATGGTTAATTAGTTTATTAGGATTGCTGACAAACTCCTCCAGAGTTGAAAATGAGCCGTCTGGAACCTGTAAGCTTGTGGCCTTTAACTTTGGAACACATACTGAAGGAGTCTGCCATGGGTGCTCAGAATTCTGAAGTGGTTTTGTCTGACAGATCTTGTCTGGACTCCTGGGTTTCATTCACCTTTTGCCTGGCTCAGCAGAAGGGATAATAGAGATCTCCAGCAGGGGCTGAAATCCCAAAGCTGTCATGTTCACTGAAACCTAGGGATGAGACTGCAGATGGTGGGGGATGAGGCTGAGGTGAAGAAATCAGAGAAACAGGAGACAACAAGTGGCTGTGATGTGAGAGTGGGCTCCACATAGAGGAATGTCTGCACTGAAAGTTGTCAAAACAACTGTATAGTTTTTCAGCAGTAGGTGAAAGTAATAGCAGTACAAAGATAAATACTGTTAGTTCATGGGCTGCTGCTTGTCTTGCATGCGTGCATGCATGCGCACACACACACAAAGATTTCTATGTAATAAAAACAAACAAACAAAAAAAACCAACGTGAGAAAACCCAAAAGCCAAACCACGTAAAAAAACCCCAACCATGGAGGGTGATGGAGAATGAGACTAAAACTGCTGTCTATAGATCAGGCAAGACATAGTGCTGGTCACTGTTGTGCCATGTGTACCGTTATTTATTCTAATGCTTTCTGAAAATCATCTTTCGGGCTTGGGGGATGCTTGCAGTTGCTTACCTCTGTTTTCTTGCATGCTTTGTACATCCAGACGTAGAACTTATAACTTAAGCCCAAAATCATGCAAGGAATTAAGTGTGTGACACAACAGCAGCCCCACTGAAATTGGCGTGCCTGCTGGAGCTGTCTGACCTGGTCTGCTCCCTACTACTCACTTCTTCTCCAATTAATTGCAGGAGATGAATGAGTGTTTCTAAGACTTGCAAACATGATGTTTGATTATCTTTTGTGTTTAGCGTTATACCAAGTGAGTGAGGAGAAGCAATGTTGTAGGAAGCTATCAGAGTAAGGAGAAAGTAAAGAATGCAGGCAAGAAGCGCTGAAAGAAAAACAATAATGCTGATCAGCATTTAAATTCAGGAAACTATTTGAATCTCAGGGACCAACTCTGTGATGTTATCTGCGGCTAAGAGCTACGCTATGAGGGCAGCTCATGTCCCAGCGACCCGGAAGAAGGGAAGGGTCGTGCGGTGCCCAGCGGTGCCCAGCGGTGCCCGGGGGCCGCTCCGTACCCGCGCCGTCCCTTTGGCTGCCGTCCTCGCCGCCGACTTTCAGCAGAGGGCACTCTGTTCCTAACGATGGAGGAGGCGCTTTCCCTCGCTGGTGAGAAACCTCAACACGCTGGAAAAGTTTCCAGCGCAACATATTTGAACAAACTCTTCATCGGTTATGTTTAGTTCGCCGGAGCGTATTTTTAACTTCGGTGGCAGGGATAATAGCCCTTTTTCTGTGTGTTGCTCTTAGACTCGACGAAAGCTCGGGACGCCAGTGGAAGCCGCAGCGCAAAGGTAGAGGATTTTACCCCGTTACTGCTTAGCGACTGAGAGGGGAAGGCGAGCGGAGCTGTCGGATGAGACGTACTTGTCAGATTTACAGTAGGAAACCTAAAAATATCGCGGAGGGCAGCGTGATTAAAGACCTTCTCGGCGTGCGAGCGGATTTGCAGCTGTGTTGTCCGAGTCGCTTGGAGATGAGACGCGGGACGGTTGCGGTTTTGGAAGCTGCTTCGCATCAGCTTCGGGGGCTGACTTCACGGTAGCGTTCGCCCCTCGGGGGAGGACGAACCGCCCGGTCTCGGGCTGCTGGAGCCAGCGCCTCCGCAGCCGGGGGGAGCCGGGCCCCGCTGGCCGCCCGCCCGCTCGCTCTGCCTGGGGAGGCCGGGGCCGCGAGGGGGTGCCGGGCTGCGGCGGCGGGTGGCGGCCCCGCACCGCAGGTGGAGGCGCCCGGGCGCTTCTCGCCGGGGCCGGGCTGCGGCGGCGGCGGGAGGGGCGGCCCGCTGCCAGCAGCCTGTAGGACCTCGGTGAACTGGCGGCGGTGGGCCGGAGCCTGGCGTGAGGGAGGGGCCGCCGCTCGCGGTGCGGGATGCCGTATCCCCGACGCCGTGACGGGCGAGGCTCTCCCCTGACCCGCGAACGGGAAGGAGGCGCCGGCGGAGCCGCTCCCCTCCGACCCCGGCACCGGCCGGCGCTGCGCTCCGCGCCGAGCCCGGCGCCGCTCCAGGTGGGTGAGCCAGGGGGCGGCGGGCGCCTCCCGGAGAGGGGCGCTGCGGGAGCCGGTGGGCGGGCGGCGCGGGCGGCTCGGGAGCCCCGGGAAACCCCGGCACCTGAAGGGTACCGGAGTGCGGGGTGTTGGGCTGGAGCTCGGCTGTGCCTGGCGAGGGGAGGAACCGTCTCTAGCGCATGGGAGACTGAAACTTTTGAATGACCAAAGCATTCAGGAGCGTGGAAGGTTGGAAGTAGGTGGATGGAAAGAGGGTCTCTTCTCTTCTCTTCTCTTCTCTTCTCTTCTCTTCTCTTCTCTTCTCTTCTCTTCTCTTCTCTTCTCTTCTCTTCTCTTCTCTTCTCGGAATTAAACACTCATTTCTGTAAGGAATCTTAATTATGTTTAGTCGACAGGTGCAAGGGTTGTTCGGGTAGCTGCTTTTCTTTTGGTCCATCTGATATTTTAGAAAGGACGTGTCTGATTTTGGTTCTGAGGGAAAGATCTGCATTCACTGTGGAGGATGAGGGGAGGGAGGGCTGTCTGTGTGCATGTGTTGGGGTGTGTGGAACTTGCACACAGTGAATGCAGTGGTAACAAATAGGCTGAGGCAAAAAGAAGCACAAAGAATTATCAGCATTGTTGCATGTTCGTTTTTTTTCTTGTTAAAGGTTTTAAATTGAAGCTTTTAGTAACAGTGCCTGGCAGTTAAGTGTTGGCCCACAAATGGTGAGGGTCTTTATACTGGATCATTTTCTTCTCTGTCTGGGACTATAACGATCAGAACTTTCAAATGCAGTGCATATGACTGCAGAGGCCCCAGGGCTGGGTTCTCGGCGCTGAATGGGTGCAAGTGAAAGGTCCGGACGGGAGGGGCCGATCTGATACATTGACTCGTATGCAGGAGGCGATCAAACTCGCCCCCTGTCGCCTGCTTCTCCAAACCTTCCCTCGTCCCCACCCTGCTTCTGTTCCCTAATCGGAACGACATCACCCTGCAGGCTGTGCTCATGGCATGCGCTGCTAGTCTGCTCCGCTGGCCAGCACAAACGCCGATGTTTGTATTGCATTTCTTCCAAACGCTGGTTCTGTCCCTTTGCCTAGTTTGCTTTAGTCATTGAAATCCTGGCGCAGCCCACTTGGTTTTGTTTGTAACTTGAAACAATCTCTCTCAGCAGAGTTCCAAGGCGTGAGGATGGCCAGCCCTAACGGTGCAGGGCTCTTCTGGGAGGTCATCTGGCTTGCTATTGCTATCTGTGCTCATCTCCAGGTAGGTGATGACTTGTTGCTGTGCTTGGTATTTTTTTAGGTGATCTTGCCGCAAACTTTCAAATAATGTCATTTAAACAACGCTGCTGAAGTATCTGCATTGTAAATAAAAAGTTCCCAGTGAGAATGGGATCGAGGTTTCCCTGTCACTGAAGTTAATTTTAAAGACATCCATCTGGGAAATTCATATTTTCTTTCTTTGTAGTAATATTGTACCTGACTCAACTATGTGGGGACCAAAGGGAGATCTTGCCAGATGTGTAATGCCTGGGGTCTCCCAAGGCAACACAGCTGCCCTTTGCCCACAGGAGATTTAGCACCTGATAAACGTTAAGATACTGTAAGTGACAAGGGTTATATAAATACCTGTGTAGAAGAAACATGTAAAGCACTTGGAAGTCAGTGAGTATCCTGGGAGGAGGGAGGTCCAAAAAGGTCTTTCCTTCAAGTGTTCAATGAATACAGGAACCATGGAGGAAAGCTGTAGCTGCCAACTGATCTATTGCCTGACATATGAGCCTAATCAGTTCCAAGAAGTGAGTATTTCAAGAAATATGGTGTGCTGGCGTGCGGCAGAGATGTTGTTAGTCTGTCATCCCCCACAGTGATAGTTCCCACAGTACAGAACGTTTCAAGAGTTATTCTGTCTCACGTGCTCCAGAATCAAGAAGTACTTAGAAAATGATAATTAAATGAACTGGAGAATATTTTTGAAATAAATAGTATCAGTTTTTAAAATATTGTGGTAGTTTTCACAACTTAAATTGGCTGTGTAGAAAATCATTGATGTTATTTTATCATTGTGTGCTGTTTGTACTTCTGCAATGCTGAGAAATGGAAGGGTCAGGCTGGAGCACAGTGTGCTGGTCATTATTTAAACATACATCCCAAATACTTCTGAATCAAAGGCTTGATACAGCAGGCAAAAGTAAATTCAAAAGGAATGTGAAGAAATGAGGAGGTAGTACTGGCCAGCTCAGTAAGCTATGATCCGTGTGTGATGGACTCTGAAGTATAAGGCAGTGGGATCAAGCTGTGCGACTCACTTACAGCACTGGTGCAGTGTGTGCAACGAGTTGTTTGGCAGTTACTTGTTGAGCACTTCCTGTACCACGCTATGGTTGCTCACAGGAGCAATACAGCTGGCTTTGAAAGTAAACCTGTTTACCTGAGTAAAGGACTTGTCATAAAGGACAAGCTATTGCGTTCTTTCTAACTGGGCAGTTAAATAGTGCATGCTGTGTGTGTCCAGGCAGACAGGACAACAGGGGGGTCTCTTTTTTTTCCACTTGCTTCTCACGTAGATGCAAACAATTTACTGATTTTCTGTGCCTGTGCTGTTTGTATTTCTGTGTGCAAGAAGTTGAATGATATTGTAAGAGCCAGCCCTATAAAATGAAGTAGTATGTGAAGTTCATTTAACAATTCCGTGTAAGATGAGAATAGAAATACAGGGAAAGGAAATGTCAGCTTTGTGTTTGGACCTTTTGGTTTTGAGGAGACCGGTTTTTCTTTTATAATACATTTCTTTCATATTTTTTCTTTCATATTTTTCTTATTGTAGTACTGGAACCAGTGGAGGCATAGTTTCTTCCTCTCCACAAATGGTTTGGCATAGCTTCACTTGTCTCCTTATAAAACAACAACCTAAACACATTGTAGTAATCAATAGACCATTGTGAGTAATTTTATGAATATTTCAATCCAGGTCAAATATTTTTTGTCTTGATGGTCCTTTTAATTATTCTAAGGCATTTGACATATTTGGGCCATTAACACTTAACTCCAATCTTGCAGAAATCCCTTCTCCTACTATATTTTAGGTGTTTTATCTCAGTTTTAGTCACATGAAAGATATATTATTTAAACGTAACATTTTTTTTTGTATTCAATATCCATTAATTCTTTAATTGGTTGCTTGGGGCCATACTGTATGGACCACACACAGTTCTACCCTAATATTGTACCATAGCTTCCACTTGTATTGTTTTTGGCTATTAAAGTGCTTATGTCTGGAGCTAATCAATTAGAAACAATTGGATGCTGGGCAAGGTCACAAATCCGTGTCATGTCACTTATGTGCAATTGATTAATTTCATCCTGCTTGAGGCAGGTACAGTATAAAATAATAACCATTCAAAAAGAATGTGGTGGAAATGTGGTACGAATGTAATGCAAAGAAAACTTTAATATGAGAAGTTGTGAAAAAGAGGTAGCTATTACTGAGAAGTGGAAGTGAACTTTGGTTGTAGGATCTGTTCTGATTCCTCAGTAATGTGGTGACACGCATAGCACAGTGTTTAGCTGGGCTCCAATCTGACCTCAGAACTTATGGACACGCAGCGTCTCAAGTTCATGACAAAATCTTTTTCCAAGGGTGTATTAGTGGCTACACCAGCAGGTTTCATAGGTCAACCTGGGAACAGTTTACTGTTCAGCACTGCTGAGCTGCTAGTTTTTAAAACTGTCCTGAGAGCAAGAGCAGTGGCATAAGTTTGACTCAGGAAGAGATCACTTGCAAGCTAGCTTTGGCTGTGATCTGCAGACACAGGGCTTCCTTTTCCTGGCTTTGCCAATAGAAGTGAAATGAATGGAAATGAATTCAGCCTAAAGCCAGTAGTGACCCAAGCAAATGATGTCTGTGAGTCTGTCTTAAAATAAAAAAAATAAGGCAGCAGTGTGAGCAGAATGGAACAATTCACTACTTCTATAGATTTAAATGATGAATACTTCCAAGGCAGTTGTTGTATTCTGCAGATTACATGCATTTGTGATCATTAGCAAACTACATCCTTGCTAGGGGCTTTAACTGATCGTGTGTGCTTACTACTAAATCTGGTGTAAGAGGCTACTTTTCTCATGTGGTAGCAGATGAGCTATCAATAGTAGAGAATGAATAAAGTAAGAGTATTTAAGTCCAAAATTGTTAAGTAACCTCTCAAGAAGATATAGCCACACATTGGTGTAGGGGAACTGCTGTGTCATGGCCTGAACTGATGATTGAGCACCTGGTGAAGGGGGTGGCTGGCCCAGGAAGCACAGGTGCAATCAGTTCATCACCTGTGCTTCCCACCTGACCAGATTCAGGGTCCACCCCTCCTTGGGCTCATTTAAGGGCCAGCTTTCAAATGGAGAATGTCTCCTGGATGAAGGCTGTTTCCTGAGAAGGAGTGTTCTGTACTTAGAGAGTACAGACTGTTCTGTACTCTTCACAGTTGGGTGAGTCACCTTTTTTCTATATATGATTATTGATATTCCTAATGATGCTTTGCCTAGTACTGCAAAGAACTTATCAGAGGCAGTTTCACTGCTCCGAAGGCCCAACAATTGGTAATTGAAAAGGTGGAGTGTTCAGCCTGGTACCTCCTCCCTTCTTAACCTCATGGTGATGTTTTATTACACAGTACAGTTAGATGCTGTTTTATGTTATGAAATACATACAAGAACGTATGTATAATATTCTTACAAATGACTTAATGTCAACAAGAAACGATTGCTAGTAGAATGGTGTGGTAAGATTTTGCATGTGGGCTTACTTTACATCTGTTCTTGTGCTATTTTCAAATTTGGACTACGCAGGTATTTTCTTACGTTCCTGGATTGTTAGTTAAGCCCTCTATAAGTTGGTCCATCTCGTCTCTGAAGACCATGGGACTGCTAAGGTCTGGGGGAGGAATTATAGCAAACACACCATGTCTGGGTATTTATGAAGAATTAGTTCTGGATTTTTCTGGAAGGCGATGTTTCATAGGTTGCATTCAACAAAACGTTGGTTGCTCTCATGATTTATGATTCTGCAATCCTTACTTGTGTTTTATTTTATTCTGACTATCTATGATGGTTTGGATGTAGAAGATACACATACTGAAAACGTTATCTTATTTGAAATGTTTCTGCCATAGCCTATCTGCCAAAAACTACCAACATAGCAAATGACTTTAAGGTTGAGTCTTTTTGCGGCCAAAAATCTGATGTCCATTACATGGCATAGTGGACTTAAAGACCACCTCTGCAAAAAACCTTTGGGATATCCTTTTACAGTCACTGAACGTGTTGCACATCAACATCAGGAAACAGATTAATTTATGTGCTGTACAACATACTGGAGATTTAAAAATACTTAAAAAATTGGGATATAATTTGGAAATCCAGGGCTGAATTTGAAAAAGCTTTTTTTTTTCTTTTTTTTTTTTTTTTCCTTCCAATTCTGCACAATTTTGCCATTGGCCTCAATGATTTTGTGGTTTTATTCCTTGTTTGAAGGTTGAAATACCTCTACTGCAGACAAATAACACTTCTGAGACTCTGTAGTATTCTGACTTAAAATACTGACAAGTGTGTAACTCAGTGACAGCGTTCTCAGAAAACTCATGAAAGTTCCTTAACTCATTTTGAATTTGTGACTAATAATGATTGCTCAACCGGTGGCCATAGAGTCTGACCTGCAATTGCCCCCTGCTTACAATCCAAAAGAGTTCTATTGGCAAACAATTATGATGATTCTGTCTTGTGACTTGAGTCACAAAATGTGTTTGAATACTTCTAAGAATATTCTCTCATTAAAAGCTTGAGCAACTGTGAGAGATGACCAAAATTCCAGATGAGACCGATGTAAAAGTCACTTTTCTTTATTTTTGTTTTCAATAACTATTTTTTATCGTAGTGAATATGAATAATGCTTACCGTGATACAACTCAAGAAAATCATGCTTTGGTTATTCATCTGAGTTACAGCCCCAAATCATTCATTCCAGTAAGACAAAAGTGATTTAGTTTCTGTGTCCAGAGTTAGAATTCTGTATCTGCATCTTCAGACACGAGTATCGTTGCTTCCTGATGAGTTTCTGACGAGGTCCCTGCATCATCTGGATTGAGATTCTCAAGTCAGTTCTGTGTAAAGCTTCAGTTTTCTAGTTCCAGAAGCTGGATGCTTTTAGAGAAGCTTAAGTGTAAGAACAATGTTTTACAACTGCCCACAACTTAGAATTTTCTGTGGAAAAGTAGTTAGGAATTAAAGGAATAGCTGTAGGATGACCTCTGGTTTTAGCAGATACTTGAAAACTTAGTCATTGATAATTACTCATTCAGGTCTGCTTGGTGCATCTGAATCCTGCATATTCTTTACCAAATTCAGGCATAAACTGCACTGATGGAGCAATTTTTCAGTGCACCAAATTCTGTTTCTGCCTCTACAGCACCGAAAATGTCCATGGTGGCTTGTACTGGTATTAGAACACTTTTATCAGTTGTTTAGAAATCGTGGTTTGGCCATCCAAAATAATGAGTTTGGCTTTGAAAGGAAATGTTTTTAAAAATTGGAGTCACCTTTATTTGCTTCTAGAACCTAAAAGATCCATGTGTTTGTCTTTATCTGCATTCAGTCAAGCCTTCAGAGTCTTGAAGCTTTTCTTAAAATCCTATGCACTCACCTGAATCCAGGAGCTAGGATTTTACAAAGCATCAAATATAATGTGGCTGGTAAGTATATTAATTACAGCGACAGTGGGAGCAGATTGATAACTGGGCTTCTGTCATTGCTTGCATTGTAGGGCTATGAGAGAAACCCCTAGGAATGAGTATGTTAGTGTGTTGCAAGTGTTGCACTTGACTGTTAAATGTGCGTTATTAGGACACTTTATAGCCTATGCTAATTGGATTCCTGTGGCCATGTACAGCCTGACACTGCCATACTTCAACAATTTCAGAGTCATACTTGCTAAGAAGGATCTCTGCAAAACCATTTGTGCATGGTGAAAGTGTGGGTGTGTTTTTGAAATGCGGTTTGCCAGTGAGAACGGCATTCTGGGAAGCACAGTGGATATAGCTATGGAACTCTAGAGGGACAACAGAGTTTGCAGCTGGAAATAGGAAAAGAAGCAAACAGCTGCTGGAAGGAAAATTCAGGCTTTAATCAGTCTAGATTTGGCTCTAACTGGATTTCTGCATGCATATCAACATCAGATAAAATTCCTTTTGAAGGTTCTACGGTTTTTAAGTTCAGTATTTATTTGTCTGCTTGGTTTTTTATTTTGAAAAGCATTTTCAACCTTCTTGTGAGTTCTGGAGTAGGAAACTGTTTTTCCTTGTTTTAAAATGGAACAGAACATGTTTATAGACTTGAACTTTCAGCACTGTCTTAATTAGAGATGTAGTTTCCCAACTTCTGCAGTGCTGCATCAAGAATGCTCTTTATCTCGCGTTTGTGGATCTCTTGAAGAAAGAGTTTAAACTTTACATGTATCTTAGAAAAGGAAGGCCTACTCTCATAAATAAGACCCATGTGGGAACTGTGTTGCATTGCAGTTCTGAGATATCCTCTGTACTTTGTCACTGACAAATAGTTCCTTTAGGTTTGTAAGCAAGTTTGTGAAGGACTTTCCTTCTTGGAAGAAGAGAACTTTTCTTGATATTAAATGAAGGCTTGTGGGTTGTTAATTGCTCTTAGATTTAAGAGTTATATTTTCAGAACTGCCTTATTCATCTTCTAAGAGCAAGCATGGTTCTGCAAACTTTTTGATGACCGTCAACTACACCAGGGTGCTAAATTTGTTGCAAATAGGGCTGTTGTTTCAGAAGGGTCTGCATGATGTGGAACCTCTATTTTGGTGACTTTCAGCAAGCTTCGAGTCCTTGTAAGTTAAATGCAAATACTGTTAAGTGCTTAGCTGTTTGGTAGGTGCCTAAAAGGATTTTTCAAAACAAGTGACAGGCTAAATTTCCATTAGTATGATCAGAACCAGGCACTTAGGCGCCTTAGGCACTTCCAAAAGCCTGGCTAACCATCTGTCTTCATATTTCAACATTAAACTGAAACTTTCACCCTCAAAAGAGAGAATAGGAATCTGGTGTGTGAGTTCGAGTACCTGGATATGTAGATACTTGACTAAAATTTGAGAGGTACAAGTAGAAGCATCAAGTGTTGATAAACGGAGTGTAGTTTCTGAAACTTTGGCTTAATACATTCCTTCCAGACAGCATATTACATAAATTGTTTAGGAACAATGTTATTTCTGTTTCTAATTTTATATTTATTACATTTAACATCATTATGGAGAGGGAATGAAAACGGCATTCTCAGTCTGTTTTGAGAAATGTGGCTTCCAAGAATTGTCAGTTTGTCATGCTTCTGGATCCATTAGAAACACAGTGAGTGCAGTCAGCTCAAATAAACTGTGATGCAATATTAAAAATGCATTTATGACTGCAATTACTAGATTGTTGTTGTATGCTAACTGTTGTCATTTGTGTCATGGTGGGAGGTCCCAACTGGTTAATGATGCTGATTCATAGCTTTGAATAAGTAAAGCATTTGTTTATATGCGGAAGTATGTATTTCTGTATTTATGTAATGTTTTTTGCCAGAAATCTAAGCTGCTTAAAATTTATAGGATACAGTCTCTTGTCAGTGCATGCAGGCAGAACAGTATCGTTTATAATGTGTTTATGCAGAAGAAACTGCAGAGATTCTCTCTGAACATGCAGATGTAGAGAACAGAGCTCTAGCTGCCTGGTCAACTGCCTTTCGGTGTCTGAGAATGAAGGTGACACAGGTACACTTGCATTGCCACAGAATGCCAGGAGAAGGTGACTGCTTTCTTTGTGTTGCTCTGCACCCTTCAGAAGGCTGCAGAACCCAGCTTTATTCCCAGCTAACTGATTCAGAAGGAATTGAGCTAGCACCAAAAATGTCTTCACTTGTTTTTTTTGATTGTTGTCACAGTTTCCTTGCTTGTATGTGTGGCTGCACCAGGCTATCAAATGGCATGGAGAAATAAGAAGCGGTAATGCAAGTCATGGTTCTGAGTACTCAGATACATCTGTTCCAATGGGAATTGTCCTTTCATCCCAGCTACTGCAGCCTCTTGCTGATGAAGCAGTGGTGTGGAAGCAAAAGGCCAAACAAGCTCACTGCTCTCTGTGGATACATAACGAATAAAATATGCTAAGATATGATTTGGCTTCCTCTCTTGAGAGTCTCCTTTCATTAGATGTTTTCAAAGTCTCATTATTCATTTGGTGTTTTGTTTTCTTGAGTCTCCAAATAGTTTTAAACTGCTCCCTGGTTGACTAACATGAATGTTGGCTGGAACAAAACAATATTGTAGTAGTGTCTTGAGTATTGCCTGCTTACTACATGATGTTCTGGTTGGAAACTAGCAGTGCATCCAGCTGGTTAGTGATTTTTTTTCAGCTGATCTCATCAACACTTTTGTTAGAAAGCTGAAGAGGGGATACATCCATCTCTGAAGAGATGAGCCATGTGCTGTGTAGGGATTTGACTAACACCACTAACTGATAAGACTGCTTGAATGGATTCTGTCTGTACGTACCTGATTATATAGTTTTCTTTGTATAAATGTAAGGTGCTTTCTGAATGGTGAAGAACCATTACTTTTCCTCTAGAACAGAGATTCCCAGGTATGTCTCTTCAAGGGCTAGCTCTCAGAGCTCGTCAGTAGTCAAAAATGTAAATTCAACACTAGGAAATGCTATGAGGGGAAGACACAAAGCAAGGAGAGTTATGTTCTCACTGTGTTAATTCTTGGTGTGTCCACACTTAAGCGCGGTATACAGTTCTGATCCTTTTCTGAATGAGGCTGAAAATCTAGGCAGGTATCAGCTGGCAGCTTCTTTCTTCCAGTGTAATAACTGGGTGCTATAAATGGAAATTACTGGGAACTGCTTTCAGGTAAACACAGAGATTGTCCTCTATATAATGGTCTTTGGTACTGCTTGCCAGGGGTTTTGTTGAGTGGAAGGATGTAGGAATTCAGAAGACGACAGGACGAGTGCTTGGGAGACCCACTCAGTATTACAAAATAGACAAACCATGTCTGGCTAAAAAGAGAGGTACACAAGTCCAGGAAATTACTCCAGCAAAGTATAGTATCTGCTTGCTCTGTCTTCGTCGTTCTCTGGGCATCTGCTTACAGTGAATGTTGGAAGCTGATGGTGTAGTATGCATCCTTAGTCCACGCCAGTTCAGCTGTTCTTATGCCATCTTGGTGTTCATTGGGGTTATGCTTGAAGGTCACTGAATTGGAAGCTAGAACCTACTACTGTTGTCACTTGTGACTCATCATTTAGAAACTAAAGAAATATATTCTCCAAACTTCAGCATATCTAGAGGCATAGCCTTGGAAAAAAATAAAAAAAGTTGGCTATATTTGAGTTTCTCCTTCATCTGCCTTGTATAATTTTTTTTGTTAAAAACTTGTATTGTTTCTGCGCGTATTAAAAATGTTCTTTAAATATTCCAAAACTTAAATTTACATCGTCTTAATTGATGGTTGGAATATTTCTTATTTTTAAACAAACTATCATTTTCTTGTGCAAGATAAATAGAGCAATATTTTCTTATTTTACAAAATAACTCTTGGCTTAAATTCCACTTTCGTTACGTGATAAGTCCTTCCATAAGACACGGATATTCCAGACATTTTCTCTGAATGAGTGAGCACTTGCCTTCACCCCACTGTGAAATTGTGCACCCAAATGTATTTCTCATTTCCCCTTCCTACCTCTTTCAGCTAAACTTGGAACACAATAGGTTGGTTAAAACCATACAAAAACCTACGGAATGCCATCTTAATGTATGGCTTTTTACCATGCAGCTGTTTATCTTCTGCTAAGAGGAAACTAGGAATGTATTTTTAATGCCAGGAGCTAGGCTTAAAATGCCATTACTTATCCAGTGGGAATAGATTTGAAAATTAGTAAGCAATTAGATCAGTAGGCAAATACATTTTACTTAATGTTGCAAGTCTCATGGGCCTTTCAAACATCCTGTTAGCATCACCTGTTATTAACTTGCAACCTTCTAAATCTTTACCTCGTCATAGGTAGCAGCACTACCTTGAAAGGGAAAATTTCTGTATACTTTTAATTTTTATGTATGAGCTGAATTTTTATTTTTTTTAAAAAGAGTTTCCACAGTTTTTGTGAAGGCAACAAAGATGTACTGGGAATGCTAAGCTTTTCTTGGAGAAAACTTCTTCCTGTAGATAACCATCTTGAGAAGGGCTATAGCTGGGATAACAGAACATATGGGCCTAGTTGTGATCTTTTGAACTTCCTTGAATTATGTCCTTACCAAACACCAATGATGTATTTGTTTATAATTGCTTATTTTTCTTGCTGAGTTTAGACCTCTGTGAGCTATCTATCACGTCACATAGAAACTACTATTTAGAAATGGGAAAAATGTAGGAACTGTGGAGTTCTTTATAATTTCAAACATTAAGCCTCCCATGAGGACACTGTAGGAAGGCCCTTGTCATCTTCAGCTTTACTATAGGAGTGTCCTATCATTCCTTGTCTGCCAAAAATTCATACTGATTTATTCAGTGGTGTAGTATGAGGACTTACCTGAAACCTCAGTCCTGGAATGAAGTTCAGCCTGGGGAGCCCTGTGGACTTCATTAGGTTACTGTGCCACAACAGAGACCTTATTTTGTAACATTTGTACAAGGCTTTCTAGTTGAACAGCGTGACATTCTGCATTTGAGTAACAGTGCCAGTGAAGGCTGTAGGCTCTTTGCCTGAGACGTAAGTGGGAGTTTTTCCTGAGTAAGACCTGCCCATAGGAAGAAAAACAGGGCTGTATTTCATTAGTGCTCATGAGTTGGTTATCATGCTTCCTGTGGTGTGGTGTGAATCATTTTGTCTCTTCGTGTGTCTGCGAAGGACAGATGGCATTTAAAGCTGTGTCTGCAGTTGTGAACTTTCTTGAAAATTGGCTGCATTTGTCCCTTTGGAAAAAAAAATTAAAAATATGATTTTCCTCTTGCTTATAAACCTTGCACAATTTGAGGAAATTTTTTTTTTTTTCTCTCCTGTGTGTGTGTTTGTATATGTGTCAGGTTTTAGGTGTCATTGAAGAGGATTCTATTAGGGGTTCCAGACCCTGTTGGCAGGAATTTCTCTGAACTACTGCAGAGGGAAACATCAAAACTATTCCTTAAAGCAAGCACACTATTTTTTCAAGAGAAAACTGAAGTAGAACGTGGGAATCCATTTTTTGAAAATCAATGTGGCATTTTGCCAGATTTATTATATTCAAAAGATTCCTTTGAACCTGTTGAGTTGTTGCACTTTCCACTGCATGGTGCAGTTCTGCTAATGAACTCAAAGGGAAACACAAGCACATCATAAATAAGGAAGATATGATAGAGAGTTGATTTCTGCATGCGGCATTTTGCCTGTGCATATGAAAATTGACATCATGGTGTTGGAATGTTGACCATGTTTTGCATTTTGCTAGCTGCTTTTACTGGAAAGCATGTGTTTCAAAGGGAGTTTTCAATTTTTATAAGATTTTTCCTCCATAATATCCTGGTCTTATTTTGAATGTAGACTTCAGCTATGAATAAAATTTAACTCATGAAGTAAGATTCTTCTTGTACAAAACATGAGTGAATTATACAAACATTTCTAGTTAGTGCATGTGTCTGATTTGGAATAGTTGAAGCTAACATTTAGGATCCACTCTTACCTCTCAGCATTGCCTTGGTTGAAGAGAACCTTACTATGAGAACAAAGGAACTGTGAAGAGCTCTTAAAAGTAACTGCATAAATGTGGGGAAAGCATATTTGATTGCACAGAACTAATCCTCTGTGGGATTTTCACTATTGTATCTTAGCTCCACATAGGTCTGAGAAGGAAGGGAGCTAGGAAGAAAAGAGAGGCTGGCAGCAATGAATAAATGGCACTGACCCTTCATCTTGACAGTAAAACAGCCAACATTCAATTAGATCCTTTCTGTAATGATCTGGCCTGTCTCTTCCGTCTTCAGAACTCAACTTACCCGGAATTTCAAGGTTATTTACTCTGTAGAATGTTGGCAACCCATGTCATCAAGTCTACCGAACCTCTTCAGTGGAGAGTTCCCTGGTACAACATCCTTGCACCTGCTAATTCTTCCCCATTTGATATCAGACCATTCCAAGTTTTGTGGAATAATTCTGTGCTACCGAAGCATCCTATGAAGCCTTACAATCATGATTCCCAAGTGATATGGGGTAGACCTTGTTCCATTAATCTCTCTTTGTGTAAAAAGTATAAAACTCTAGGTGATGTTTTCAACATTCAAGGTCAAATGATTTGAGAGTTAGACATCTTTGTTATTATGAGGAATTACACCTGCATCCTTACAGTAAATCAGAAGTGGACAATAGCTAGTACCTGTCAAATAATAAATGCATTATTCTTTATTGTCCACAGGAAAAGAATCTAGAGCACTTTTTAAAAGAACATTTAAAACCTCTAAAAGTGTATTTCCCCTTTTTAGGTGGTGGTATGTAGTGTTGCAATTTTCAGCTTACTGCTATAGAGCAGGTATATACTTGTTGCTATAGGTGTATTACGTGGAAACATGCAGGCATAGAGTAGGTAAAAGCACTAATGAAGTCTTTATGATGTTGTTCTCTGGCAAAATGAGATTTGGTTGCGGTTTTTGTCTGCATCAGAACTGCAGATTCCTGATAGATTCTTCTCTGTAAGTTAGAGGACTGCTGTGTAAAACAATAGACTGTGATTTACATTGATGTTATTTTTAGTTGAGAAAGTGGATGCAGCCAGATGTTCTTACATGGCTAAGGAGAAATGATGAATGATGCTTTGTGTTTAAGGATGATGCAGCTTGTTAGGCTGAATACTTGCTCTGAAATGGGGCTTGCAGTGGCATGATTGGTTTTGTAAAATGGAGGGCCACTTGTTTGATCTGTTTTGTGTGTTGGAACTCACTGTTTCAAGTAGCTTAGATAGAAGAAAATCCTATTCAGAACTGGATAATTAACTTTAGAGAGGTCAGACACTCTGGTGGAGCGCTAGAGTTCATATGAAATCTAGGTTGGTTGGGCATGTGTGATTTTAATGGATCTTCCTTTCAGAAACAGAATAGTCTTTGTGGAGAGATTTGTACTCAGGTTTGCCTCTTCTCTTTTACAATGCTTATTTACATCCGTTCCTCTTCCTTTGCCATAGCAAACTGTGCTGTGGACACGAGCTGTTACTACCTGAGCATCAATGTTGCAGTGGACGTTTCATTCTGAATAGTCTGGGGCTGGTGCTGTGCCCAGCTCTTGGGCGAGGTGAAAAGTGAAGGGCTCTCAGGGAGACCAGTCCATTCTTGGCCTCCGTACAGAGGGCACGTACAAGCTCAGACTTCTCAGAGGTGTGTAAACTGGCTCATGGGACTCCAGCCATCTGTTATTTTTCCTATATTTTGTAAATTGAAAACCTAAAACCTTGGCAAATTGGGCTCCCCTCTCCTCCCTCTTTCCCTCCCACCCCCCAATTTTTTTTTTTTTTTTTTTAATAATTATTCTTAATGTTTCATGAGAACACTTAGATCTAAACATTCAACTTCACATCTCAAATGTTCAATCACTCCTGTCACTTTAGCTACCTACAACTTTTAATGTTTATTCCTGGAATCCTATTTCAAGTATAGCAAGATTTGTGTAAGCTTTATTGTGAGGGGTGAAATTTAAACTTTATTAGGATTAAGTGTTTAATAGTATAATTTGCTGCATATGTTGCAAATACAAGCTGCTATGAATAGATCCTCTGTTTAAAAAAGAGCATTTGATATGTTATATATGGACTTAAATCCAATATGTTGTTATCTTTTACTAGAGGAAATTATAAGACGAGATTTACAGAGAAGGGTTTATTCTATTAATGTCTTTAAAATACTTCTCAACCAAAGATGATTTTGGTTTCTGTAATTTTCCTGTGCTTAAAAAGCGCTGTACATAACTTCCTTTGTTCCTTGACTATTATTCTGAAAATAGTACACGTTTTGCTGTTCTTCATATACGTGAGGGGAGAAAAAATATTAGCAGTAGTGCTAGGTGAATATTTGTTTAAGTGGGGTACTCTGTTTTTCTATTTGTTCACTCACAGCAGAGTTTAAGGATTTAAGTGGAAGGTTTCCTGTTATATTGGTGAAATTTTTTATTGTGACATTTATACCTGGTGAAGAACTGGGAGAAAGGTTCTCTCTTCTCTGCCAGCTCCCAGGAAACAGCAGAATAGGACGCATTGCTTTAAAATAGGTATCAGGTTTTGTCTCATGGCTGAAGGAGCAAAAATAGGAGCAGTGCAGCCTTGTATTTTCCCAGTCTGCATGAGGTGTTTGATTAATCTGAAATGCTAGTGATTGGTTTGGATCCTTACAGCTTTAAGACCAATCAGAATGATTCCTTGTTTCTGACCAGCTGATGAATGGTTTTAGCATATTTTGAGATTTAGAGACCACGTTAAATTTTCTTGGCCTAGGCATTTTGACTTTCGGCTTTTATTATTGCCCCATACTTCCATTTAATGTATGTAGCCTCATCTTTGAGGATTTACTTTAGGAAGGGAATTGTGTGGTGTTTTTTTTTGTGATTCTGTTTTTCATAGAACAACTTGCAGTCAGACCCTTGTTGCTTTATTAAAGATGGAGTAGCATATAACATGAAGGAAGTAGCTGCATGCATCACTAAGAAGAAAAGCACGGGGAAGAAACAAAGTCATTCAATCATTTTCATACTGTTTTCTACAAGATAGCGACGAATTTCAGACCTCATGTGGATGTGTAGGATTCCCTTCAGTCTTCCTACTAGGAGCTATAAAAAGCTTGCATAAAGGCAGAGAATTACAGCCTGAGTCAGGCCAGCACACTGGCTTTATTCACTATAATCAGGATAAAAGAATATCTTGGCAAAAATAACTGGGCTCTGAAATAGAGATGTTCTGGACTGATAATTCCAAGTACAGCCAAAGTTGCGGAGAAATACACAGGTTAAGATTTATGTTCGGGTCTCATTATTTGAAATGGATGCTGTTTAAGTTTCATATAATAACATTTTACTCTGTATAGAATGCAGAGGAAACCAGGCCTTTTAAAGACTGCAAATGAAAACAATTGAATTACTGCCACAGTTAACTTTAGCATGGCGGAACTGTGAGTGAACTATCTCACTGTCTACAATTTGCAAAGCAATGGAGAATGTGAAGAGATGTATAAATATGCAGAATAAGAACACATCAGTTGACTCGAGAGCACAGTATTCCTTACCATTGTTTGCAAATTCACTAAGTTGTATAGATTCTTGTTTCAGTGGTTTTTAGTGTCATGGACGTCTTCAGGCTGAGAAGAAGAAACAGATACATAGGGCAAAAGGAATCCTCTGCAATTAAATATAAAGGCAGAAGAATTTATTTTCTTGTCTTCACACAGTCCATTGTTCTTGGATTCTGTCTGTATTTTTAAAAGTTTTAGAATGCTGAAGACAAACATATGAGAATCTGGAACCATGCTAAAGCTTTAGATATTGAACTGTTAGGGCTGGCCTCCTAGCTCACATTAGCTTGTACTGGCAAACTAAGAGCTGACTGTGGATAAGAGAATTCAGAGGAGGTTATTGCCACAGATCCATCCAAAACTGCTCAGGAATAGTTGAAAAATATTTTGTAGGAATAGTGCCCTTCTGTAAATCTTTAAAATTAAACTATGCTGTCAAGAATTTAGTTTAAGCTTATTTGCAAATGGTAGCAGTGAAAGAGAAGCTGCTGGATATATAAGAAAAGGTGGGTTTGCAGTGTTGGTTATAGAAGTCAGGCATGTATTAAGAACTCTGCATTTGCCCCTGTTTTTAAAAGCAGTGAGCTGAGTATCTCTCGTCCTGTAAGAGGCATGGCAGCCTTTCAGAAGACAAGGTCAAGTGGACAAACCAAGATTATGTGTACTCTGGTAAATTCAATAAATCTGCTTTTGAAAAGCTGTTTACACATGAGCTCCTACTTCTGAGGGAAAGTAGTAATGTTTACAACTGAATTGCTGAAACAGTAAAACACTAGCCTACAAGTTGTGTATGCCAGAGCTAATTTCTCATTTTGTGTGTGGGACAGATGCATTAACAGAGATTTAATCATACCAGCAGCAACTGTGAAGGTCAGTCCCTCCAGAACTTTTCCTGTATTGGTCATGGTATAGAACTTTTCAGCAGCTTGACTAGAGCCTTCACTTAATGCTCAGTTCCCTCTAATTTTTGAGGTGCCAGTAGATCCAATGAAATGCCAGTAACTAAGTGCACTCTGAGAAGTGATCAATCCTGCAGTTCAAACTGCTAGAAAAGAGAGTTTATCTTGCTAGCCATCTCTTATGCCATCATAAGCTTCAGTGCGGTATTCTGAAGGAGTAAAATTATTCTGTTAAATTTCCTGTAGAAAGATAATCGTTATTGGAAAACAGTGTTTGACTTATGACATGCCTCAATTCATGTGTCTTGGGAGCTATCCGTTGTACGTACACATCTGCTCCTGCACACCCACACAGGATGGGAAGATATTCTTCCACAGGAAGGTCTTCCGTTCCCCTCAGTATGCAGGTGGTATGTATTGGCAAATCGCATATTGTGGATATGGTAGCCAAGTTCCCAGAGTAATGCACACACAGTGAAGCAATTCACTCAACATCAGCTGCTCAAATGAGAATACAAGATGGATGACTAAAAGTTTAATCACATGCCCCATCTTTCAATGTGATACCTCTTTTCACTTGATCTTGCTACTGGTTACACTCAAAATACAGAAACTAAGAGGGTTAAGACTGTTAGTGAGATCAGTCATAGTGAAGGCACATAGTGGTTAAAATGTTTAAAACACAAAATACAGTGCATTTAAGAGGGTTTCATACTTTTCATTTGATTCCAAAATACTAGTCAGTATGTTGCCTTCCATATTCAGCATTACCTATTCTTCTTTTTTTTTTTTTTTTTTTTTTTTTTTTTTTTTCTCTCCATGTTTATTGAACATTTTTCTCTAGTCCTCTGGATCATTTTAGAACTGCTTAATGAAACGTACTTACTGGTCATGGAAGATGAGTGATAAAGTCGTAGTGTTTAAACTATTCTGATTAAGGCAAGCATCCTATTCTGAATTAGCCATTTCTATTTTCATTTTCTGACTTGCTCAGCTGTGTCTTCTAACATTTCAGCAATTCCACTTCATTTGGAGGCTTTATTCCATTCCTCCCAGGAGCGAATCTGTGTTTATCTTTTCTCACCTCGGTAAGAGCCCTTTCCCCTCCACCATATCAGTCCTCCAGCATTACTGTCCACATCGTTTAGAAGAACAGAAAAGAATCATTAAACTAATGACCATTAGTCTTAATGGTTGTCTGTGAAAAGATGACTGCAATGCCTGTCATGTGAGCTTTCAATTGCTGTTTTTTTTTTCCTGGCATTAAAGCGCAGTTATCAAAGCTTATTAGGAAGTGTAAACATAAAATACTGCCAGTTAATCTTAGCAGAATTGTGACACAGAAGGAGACTATCTTGAGATTAATGGTAGGTCGTCTTTCATACTTGGTCTTTTCATATTTGGAGACTGTTTTTTTGGGGAGCTTCTGCTGCTTTTGTTACATTGTTTGCTTTTCATTCATGCGTTGACTTTGTTCCAGTCTGCCTTTCCTTTGTTAATGCTGGACAGTGTGTATGGCTCAATACAATATGCAATTAAATCCTTGCCCTGCTTGAGATGCTTTCACTGGCAAGAGAAAACAGAAGACAAAGTACACTTGGAGCACAACTTCATCCCATCCTCAAAAAGATAAAGAGGAAATGAGAAAGGGAATGGATCAGGGTAACATTTGGCCTCACTAGACTGAGGGAAGAGAGTTCAGCTGGGAAGTGAATGTGAAGCTAAGTAAGTTAAATATGGAACAGTATGGAAATATGGTTGAAGAAAGTGAATTGCAGCATTTGAATAGTGGGCAAGAGTCAGGGAAAGCATTTCAACAGCAAAAGGTTTGGTGGGGATGACAAAGAGCCTGGAATTCTATGGTGAAGAACTCAGTGATAGATGACAAGGACAGAGACGCTACTAAGATGAAGATAATGATTTCTTAGGGATTAAAGAAGTTCTACTAGGAAGTTGTATGCTTTGCTTGGTGGCTGATGTGTCATTGTGCTTTACTGAGGGTAAGAACCAAAAGCTCAAAAGCTCTGGAGTGTTTGCAAAATGCATTTGATACTTAGAGACTGCGTGCTGTGAACAGTTTCTTTTGGGAATTTCTCTTTACATTCCTGCTGAAACAGGTGTGCGCATGTGGAGGGCGCTTGGCTGAAAGGCATTCACCTCACGTGCCTTATTAATAGCCTTAAACCAACATTCCTACAGCCAAGCCATGACCATTTAACTGCTTCCTTATTGTGCAAATGTGCCTGGCCGAGTCAATGTGCCGGGCTGCTTAGTCCATAAACCCTGCAGAGGTACTTACTGCAACAGGGAAAGAAAGGTAGATGAAGAATTGGGTTAATATCACCAAAATTATCAGAAGTGGTGGAAAACTAATGGTGGAAAAATCATTTTCCTCTTCATGTGTTAGGCACGTTCATGTGGTTAGCTGCTCTAAATCATAAGTTGGCCTGAGAGTGAACATCTGGCTGGGGCGTTCTCTACAGTCTAATTTCTTTCAGGTGAGAAAGGATTCATCTATTAGAAGTAACAGAGAAGAAGCAGTTTGATTATTTACACTTTTATTCAGGGTGGTCTGTCTTTTCAACTGGAATTCTGGGACATCTGAAGATCTATTAGAAGATGGTAGCAGGGCTCTCAGTGCTCCTCTGAATAAAGGAAGGTAAAAGACAGCATCAGCACAGGCTCTGTTCTTCCATGAGTTGGCAGTACCAGCAGTGTGTTTATAAGCGTTTGGCCACTACACACCATGTGAACTGTCCTTTTCCTTCCTGATTGAAGAAAAGGGAGAAAAGCATTTCTGACTGTGAAGGATAGTACAATATAGTACTGTACAATATATACAATGTCCTCACCCACCCAGCTCTGTGGCAGTGTTCTGCAGGAGGTTGTGTCGGTGCTCTTGGAACGTGCTGGAGGAGTTCTGGCGCCACTGAGATTGTTCTGCGTTTACTTGAGCGATTTCACTCTTTTAATCTGGATGTGCACAAGCCCTTACACAGTCTTATCTATGTGTATTTATTTTTTGGAAGTGGCTGAAGGAGGTCGGCAAACACTGCTGATCAGTAAGATTGTTCTTATGTCTTGCATTTAATTGCAGTTACTTTAGTGTAGCTGACTGACCTTTGTTGTATGCTTAGTATATTCTTTTTCTTAGAATGGTATTTTATGTATTTAATATATTTATCCATCAGTAAAATGATTTGCCTCTGGAGAGGAACCTCACTATCTTATTCATAAGATTCAATTTTCTTTCAGTTACCCGGATTATACTTAATTATATGTTATTTAAGAGACTCTGACAGTCTTATTCATTGATATTGATTTTTAAAAATCTGTCTTCTTAATCTGTCAAAATTATTTACTTGGCATGGTCTTTTAGTTGTACTTCAGTTTTTGGCCTATTTGACTTACACCAACTATTTCAGATCTTTGTGGCAGTGAGTTTGCCCTTGTTTCTAGGTCTGTTTCTGTTATGAGAATCTGTAGTCATTTACAGTAGCAGAGCAAATTCATATGCTGCATCTCCCTGTTTAATTAATGACAAGCACCACGCTGTTGCTAATGACAACACTGCATGAACAGTATGCAATGATGAAAAATTGCTAGTGCTAAGGCAGGCTTTTTTTTGGTCTGGATTACTTGCCAATTTTCCCCTGCCACCTGAATCAGAAGCAGATGTACTGAGACAGGGCAGGGAGAGCTCCCTGTCATTAGCTGTGCAAGGTGTGGCAAAGCCTGGTGACACCTATTAACGAGTCACTGCTCAGCCTGTCTCACCTCACAAAAGCCCCTCTTTATATTTGCTTTTGTGAACATCTTTATTTAATGCTACAATCTTCAATGACAGAAGTACCTAGTGGCTTAGGATTTTTTTTTCCCCTTAAGTGCTGTGGTTTTAATGCCATTCCATTGCCCCACACACTTCCCTTCTTTGTGCTTTCATTATGCAACAGGAATTCTCTTAAAAATCTGGATCTGCCACTAGTTCTAGCAGGTGTTTGGCTTCTGAGCACCAGAATTCTTTTCCTTATGCAGTGTATGGATGAGAATTTCACTGCCCTTAGGCACAGTTTCAACTGAAGTATATGAAAAGCATGTTACTGTGTCAGTTCAAATTATATCACTATTAAAGAAAAAACTCTAAAGGAAATTAAATACAAATAATCACACCAACATAACATAACATTAATAACATTAAGGTTATAATTTAAATTAAAAAGAATCAGGAAAATCTGAGTCAGGAGTGCAATGTCATACTTAGCCAGACTCTCCTGAGAACAGTCATTGTAAAAGGTGGATAGTGACAACTTTGAGTAATATGAGATCTCTTGATGAATAGCATTATAACACCAGAGCATGGAAGAACTAAGCAGATTTTCTCACTAGGCATAATATCCTGCAGATGAACAAAGTATTGTGTGAAGATTTTATCCTACTTTCTCTTACCAATAGCATATCTATCTGATTACAGTTACCTTATTCCAGTATGTGACAATGTGCTGGGTCCCATTTTGCTTGCATATAAAAACTTGAATTGCTGGCCACCTGCCTTGCTTTCCACAGTGTGTTTAAACCTGATGTGGACAGGTTGACCATGTCCGTCTCAGATACAGTTCCCTAAATTCTGAACCTTGTATTCATGACTGAGTCTTGCCCTCCATGATAGAATCTCCTGCTGCTCAGTGAAGGGAATGCATTAAATCATTTCTCATTTTGTTTTGTTCTTTGATCCTTAAGCAATATGAGTATCTTCAATCAGCACGTGTTGCTTTGTAATTCCACTGCCTCTGACAGTGATCCTACATAACCTGAATTATGTTCTTCTCTTGCCTTTTGTAAATAAATCTGCTATTCCTCAAGGATTATGCTCCAGTCTTCTTCAGAGTGTGACTGAAGGAGACACATGGGCAGAGTGCAGTCATGTCCATAGAGAAACAACAAAGGTTGTTTCCTGCAATGGAGTCCATTACCTTGGTAGCAACATCACAGCTGAGCAAGAAAAAAGCTCTCTCACTGCATAGTGGTCATGATAAAAGAAGTTACAATAAGGCTTTTTCAATACTACAATAGTATACATACACATATACACATATACACACATATATATATATATATATATTACTGTAAATAATAAGTTTAGCATAATTTCCTTGCTAAAAATACCGACAGTATTTTTGTAACATATTTCTGTTCCTATGGGACCGTAAGACTCTTAGAAACTTTCAGTGAATGAATGGGAGCTCCATATGAATGTACTCCAATAATGCTGAAAGCATTTGATTTACAACAAGAATTTTGCCAATTATTAGCTTAATAAATAAAGAATAAAAAGTGGGATTGGTTTGGATAGGTTGAACATATGGTGAAAGAAGGGATAACGACTGTTTTAGAACCTTCAATTAGCTACATCTGTCTTGCTTGAAGAACTTCAAGAAGATGAATTAACAAAATAGTGTTTTCTCACTTCTAGTTTGCTTTTTTTTTAAAAGATATCTTCACTTTCATCATTTTTAGGCATAAAAGTCTGTTCTATCTAAGGATTTTTGCATCTTCAACAGGAGAAAAGTATAAAGAATGAAATGAAAACATCTCCTTATCTACTCTCCTGGCCCTTTAAAGGAACAAGCCCCAACCAATGAACAAGTGGATTGTTTCTTTACCATTCAAAGCTGTTGGATTATAGCATAAAATTCTAACACTTTTAAGATAAGTTGCTGAACCAGTAAACAAGTGAAGAAACAAAACCAATAAGATTAGTCACACTGTGTTCAGGAAGTACAGGCTCAAGGATGAATTGCCTTCCCTCCATAGCAGGTACAGCCCCTGCTCACCACGCTGCTGGCAGCCTCTCAGTGTGATGCTCCCGATGTGTTCAGTGCAGTTTCTCAGCATCCTTAGGGAGACAAAAAGTAGATATCATACTGTGCTGAGCTTATAAATTGTGCCACCGCTGTGGCAGGGAATCGGGGGACAGGGATCAAAATTACTTTCTTATTCTTTCTGGCACCTAATTTCCTCTTTCCTCGTGGTAAATCCATATCTTTGTGAGCCTTTTTTCTTGTTCTTAAGAACAGACTTGACATACGCTTTTTGTATGTAATTCTATTCTCACTGGTAATTGTACCCTTAACATCCAGACTTCTTGGTATATGTTTTATCCATATGCTATAAAATTGCTTTCAAACCGCCTCTAAATATTGTTGTACCCGTTTCCCCACAGACTGAATTAAAGGCTCAGGATATAATGAGGCATTGCATATTTTGAAAGCAGAGTCTGATCCACACTTGCTGACTTTCTGACAATAATTGGAAATGAACTGTGTCAGGTTCATCTTGTCTAAGAGTGCTGTATTTTCATGATGGTTTTTCTTTTATGTGAAACTAGGTAGTACTGAGTAACATTATTCACAGGCCTAATAGTAGGTGTAATATTACAAGAGGTGTAGTCCTGCTGTAGGTATATGCACTGATATAACTGGGAATAACTTTGGTCTCCCAGTGTGAATCTTTCAAAAGCAAATTTTGAGCCCTTCAGTCCTTCAGAAAGAACAGTCTGCCTAACACAGGTTAGAAGGGGCTTCAGTGGAGGAAGGAAAACTCTAGGGTTTGTATTTCCATAAGAAATACGAAGCAAAGTTCATACTTAAGTTGGGTTTTGAAAGTAAATGAGATTTTGGCTAAATACTACTGCAACCTTTCAATAAAAAGTTTAATCTCTTACCCAGACCACAGCGAGAGAAAACACGAGTAATTGTTGATAAATATTCAGAAGCTTAATTACTAGTACAAATTTTAAAAGGTACACAAAGAGGCTTTCAAAATGGAGTGTTCTCAGTCTGTAGCCTAAGTTCCGCTGAAGGAAAATTTGTTTACACTTAATCTAGAGGAATTTTGGTAGAAATAGTTTTCTGGAAGAACTGAAAGATAGTGCCTTAATTTAAAAAAAAAAAAAATAATAATAATAATAAAAAAAAATGTCTCCAATATCCTTGTGTTGTTGTTAAATAGTACAGACAGCACTGGAAAGGTTTTGGTGGCTGAGGACCATTTTCTATGTGAGAATGCGATCTTGAATGTATTCAAGTTGGGAATAACTCCTAGTGCTGAATGGGTACAGGGTGGGCTTGATTTGAGTATCAGAAATGATGTGTTCAATTTCTCTTTTGCAGCTGTGAATATAACTGTACATATAGCTTAAAGTCAGCTTTTAATAGTAGACGTTTCTCAAGCTATTGATGAAATTTTAACATGCAGGTTGCCTACTGACAATGTTTCATTACGACACAAATAGGTAGATGAAGTACGATGTCTATGAATTTTTGCTTATCTTTGAATGCATCTTCAAGTTACAGGATTGTTTTCCTTAGCTGATCTTTACCTGTTCCAGACAAGTCTAGAACGAGAGATAAGAGCAAAGAAATATATACATCTTTTGATTTGATCTTAAACTGGGGCAGATCTGAAGTCTACCTTCAGCAGACCTGAACACAGTTCTTCAGTCACACGCCTGAGTTCTGTCTCTGAAAATTCTTCTGGTTCAGCATTCAGGCTGTCTGGTCTCAGCTGTGACTTCCTTGATGATGAACCTTGGCTGTCATATCCAGAATTCTGGGGGATTCTTCTATGAAGAACTGTGAAGAACTGTTTGGTTTTCATCAGTTTTGTGCTTTGCCAAGTGGTTTTTATTGTTTTATTTTTTTTTATTTTTTTTTGAGGAGAGAATGATGCTCAGTATCTTAATTCTGGTTTGAAATGTTGGCATTTTAGTTTAATTACTATTTTAAATAATTGGCCTGATCTATGGCCAGCTCACTTCCAAGGCCCTCTAAACATTTCAGAGCATTTAGCATTAAGAAGTTGGTGTGTAGGGTTTTGTTTTTTAAATCTTGACCATAACAAATGCTCATCTGAATCTCACTAGATATTTATTCATTAACATTGCTTGCTCTGACAAGGTCTGAGGCTTTGAGCTGTTGATGTGGAATTATATTCTGTTGCACTAGATGTGGTGATGAGACTGGAGTGTTGTGCTCCATTTAACTTTTTTTTTTTTTTTTGGTACTGGCGTCCTTGAAAATCCATTAAATTGAACTGCTGTTTAGCTTGTATGTTAGTTCCCTGGGGCAGACATCATGCTACAACATCTTAGTGGGCAGATACTTAACATGAACAATTAAAGTGAAGGCTTTTTAAAATACGGTTGGACTTGCTGTGCATATTGATCTGACAAACGTGTATTTACAAGTAATTCAGAATGCAGATGCAGTTTCACTTTTGCCATTTTTTCCTATTTTTTTCCTTAAAAATGGCTTTTGAAAACTAATACTTCAAATACCATGACTAATTTTTCCCCTTCCAACAAGAGCTACTAAAAGAGCTGTGGAAGTACACGGAGCTAAGTGCATTCACTGTGCTGGCTGGTTCAGAATTCACCTTGAGCATGACAGTGCAGTTACTCATAGCTGTGAAGCTCTAGGTGACAGAGCATTGTCTTTTATCTGTTTTCCCCCCCTCTGAAAACAAGATGTTGATGCAATTTCAGGAACAGTGTGATATTTTGTTGTCTTTAGCATTCAAAATTGATCATTTGGAAGTTTTCATTTTGTTTTTATTGCCAAGTAAAGCAGTTAGTTTTGTTTTGCTCCATATTCTAACAAGCATATAGGCTTAGTTAGGGAAGGGCTGATTTAAGTCTTGGTAATGTCAATTTACATTAGGTTTATCTATGAGTGTAGTTCTTGTTTTGCCTATAAAATGTAGTTTCTGGTGCTTCAAAGCTCCAAAATTAAACTATTGCGCCTAAAATATTAAAAAAAAATTGTACCTAAAAGATTACTGGTGCATTTCTAATTATCTTCAAGTCATTTCTTTGAAACATTTATTCTTTTTCTCATCTTTTCAATCTTTACTCCTGTGAGCAGAAAGCTCAGTTTCTAAAGCCACTCTTGTTTATATATAAATACAGAACAATTACTTCCCAGTCTTCTAGTAGCTGTGATTAAATAGAGTCATGGCATGTTATTATGATGTTCAATTGAACTTTGCAATAGCCTTTGTATCAAATAATCTCCAATAGTTGTAGACTAAACTACATTTTTCAATTTATCTGAAATTACAATAACAGTTTAAATCCTTGGATGAAATTCTTAATCTGTACCTTGGAAGGAATAAGCAGTGATTAATATTTAATTTCAGAGGGAAACTCTACCTTTTTTTTTTAATTGCTCTGATTTGGCAATTACAGCGGAGTTGGATGGCAATAATTAATGTGAATCCTGGGTACTCAAGGAAAAAAAAAACCAAACACAACACAGTTAAAGTAGTTTACGTTGTTGAGTGGTTTCAGAGTAAGCTAATAAGTATCTTCATGGATGAAACTGAGTCAGATGATGTGTAGGAGCAGCATACCTGATGTGCTCCTATCATTGATAGATAATCTGTGTGATTGTCTGCAACTGGTTTAAAGTAAAGTCCTCTCCTCCAAATAGCATCAAGTGGGTTTTTGGTGCTAGGCACCTTTTAATCTTCAGAGTCGCTCCGTGGTACTTCATCATGCTACTTACTAATGACTAGTGGAAGGCACTCAGCAACCATCCCTCTCTTATCTGCAGTAATAAAAAAATAAAAGCCTCTAATCTACCAACTTCCACTTGCAAAAATACTTTTATTCAGAGTAGTATTTAGAGCAATGAAATCAGGCAGCAGTAAAAGCTGCAACAGGCAAGTCTCAGTGGATGGAGATCTAAAAGCCAGAGACTTGGATATCAGCTGTATGTTTTACCTTCTGCAATTGAAAGTGGAAGAGTAATTTAATCCTCAAGCACTCGGATGGAGAGTGATGAGTGAGGAAGAAATCACAACCTGAGATCAAAGCTGTGCTCAAAGCATAAGCCTTTGAATAGCCATGGTGCCATTTTACACTTCCCAGAACATAAATTCATTATCTATTTCATAGGGTATTTCTCCTTGATTATATAGGTGGAGGGATGTAGCATGGAAGACTTTATTATTCTTTTTTTCAGTTTCTGACTAATAAGATATATGTTCTGATAAGGTTTTAAAGCATCTATTTATGTTTCCAATTTTAAAATTGTCTTGTTTGTTACTACAGCAGTACACACTTCCTTGCTATATGATACATTAATTTTAACAGGTTTTATACAGTGATTATTATTATCTGGTTTAGCTACATTGTCTTCTACTTTCTTAGGTGTCATTGTAATTTGACACATTTAACTTGAAGCTATTAATGTTAAACTGGCTGTTAAAGAGAGTTAAAACACTAGCAGGAAATGTAATTGTTTTTTGAAACCTGCACTTAGAGCCTTTAGCTTAAAATGTGAATTTATAACAGATTAGCAAAGTCATGCGGATCCCAAATATGCTATAAACCCACAGACTGTTGAAATTGGAATTGCAGTTAGGCAAAAGGGCCTATAGAAATATAAAAGACTCAAAAGAAACATGGGTAGACTCCTCAGTGGGGACTAAAGTGGACTAAAAGGAAACAGTGCAATTTGAATTCAGTACAACGTATACACGAAAAAATACTGGAGAGCTTCAGACAGGAACCGTGCAGCTTATTTTGAGGTGCCTCTACCTGGGGCGGAGAAAATATTTTGTTGTTTTACGTTGATCCAAAAGGGATCTTTGAAAAATAAGAGCTGTTATTTTATTATTTTGAATTTTTATGATTTTTTAAAGACAAACTTCTTGATTTAGGTTGTGTATCAGCTGTATTTACTTGGCTTCAACATCAGCTTGCCATGACAACACACTGTAGTCTTAGTACATTTTTGTTTTTAACTGAACGCTTTGCTGTATTCCTCTTTCACTTGAGTTATGCTGACAAGTGCCTATTGCTGCAGTTAGATCAGTCTCCAGTTAGAGCCTCTTGTTTAACCTTAGAAAATGTTCATCTTTTGCCCTGAATTTTTTTGTTATTGGAAATCTTGCTTGCCTTAATCTAGCAAATAGTCTTCTGCTTCTCCACTGGCTTGCTATTTATTAGCTTTTGATACAGAAATTGAATGTGTGTGGGATAAACCCTTGTTTTTCATGTAATATTTATTACCTCATTATTTCAGCTTCAAATGTTGGCATCTTTTATATTCAAAGCATAATACTGATGAATGTCCAACGATTTTCTATTTTTAAATATTTATATTATAAAGATGAGAAGCACAAGCCAGTTAATCGCTGCATATCCTACTGGCAAACTTGTTTATGGGAAATTAAGCAGCAGTATGATATATACATTTTTCTAAGAAGTGTGGTGGAGTGATTTGGATTTCTTCTGTTCTGGAGTTCGACAGCTCTTTGCAAAATATTGTCATAAATTGCTAGTACTTAGCACTATTCCTTTCCAAAGTATTTTACAAATATAAGCTGAACTTTAAGAAGCGCTGTTAGTACAGGTCACTTGACACTGTAACTGTGTTTTTCACGTGGGGACACTGAGGTAGAAATGTTAAGTACTTTAAGCCAGGCCACTAGAGATTTAGAACGCGTATCTCTTATCCGTTAGCCCTGTGCTGAAATCATAGGATTACATCATTGCCATATTCCCTCACATAAGATCTATCGATTTTCCATTGACACCAGTGGGGAAAAATGCCAGATTATGTCAGCCAGCTTCGTGTCTGGGCTATGCTGAACCTGTCAAGGCCTGCGTGAGCTGCAGCCAGCTTGGATTCAGCACGAAGCTGTAACTGTGGACCTCTCTTTGTTACCTTATGGGGAAAGTATTGTTATCAAATGGAGGTTTTATTCTTCGTATCTTGCGATTTACCTCAGCATAAATAAAATCAGTTGGCTACAGCATACAATTGAGTCTGCTGGTATAATAGGCTGTAGAGAACGTCACAATAACGTGATGTGAACTGGAATTGCTCTCATGCAGGTCTGATGAAAAAAACCCTCTTTAAAATTGTGTTCAAACTTGCGTGCTAGCGTGTGACCTTTTACCCTAGTCTAGACATGTCCTAGCTATTTCTAGTTTATATGAAGATTGCTTGATTTAGGACAAATATGTTAATTTAATGCTTGTCACGAATGATGAGGTTTACAGTCTGAGAAGCTGACAGCTTCATCTTTGCAGAACAGAGTAAGCAACAGCAGTGTAAGCTTCTCCAGACCCATACTGTGAATGACTTGTCATCTGTTTTTTATGAGATAAGTTGTGAGCTTCAGCAAGTGCATTCTTCGCACAAGAGAGGAACTACAGAAGCTCTTGCCTTCTTTCCTGCTACAAACTGGTTGAATGACATAGATGATTTTTGAAATCTCCAGTTATCTGATGCTGAGATTACACTCCTCTTGCTTGGTACAGCTCTAGCCAACAGTCTAGAAACTGGTTGATGGCAGCCGTTAATGTAAAATTATTACATATGTCAAAATATAAGAAACAGTTTAATGAAACCCCATTTATTAAGCTGACTTTTTGGGAAACATCCAGCAGTAACTTGTGCAATTCATGATTTTTTTCTTCCCTAGAAGGTTTCAACCTCCTGGAAGGTAATTTTATGTCCTTGCTCTTCCTACTCTTCGCCTGCACTAGCTGGACCCTCCAGTACTCTCCTTTCAAAATATGATTGCTCATTTTTCTCTTACATACAGAGCAAATAGCTTTCTAGGATAGGGCTCCTGCCTTAAAGTAACATGAAGGATGTGTTAGTGTGGTACACATGCTGTGTCTGGTATGCCTTAAACCTGCAATACAATGAGAGCACATGCAACCAGTATGTGTTCAGTGTGCTTAGCGTTTTCTACATGTGCTATGGCTGCTGAACATGCATAGATTACTTAGGAAAAATATCTTTGTCTAATAAGGGTCCAGGAGTCAGACAGCCAACTTGGAGGTACAGGTGCAGACAATTAACTCCTCTGGAGCTCAAAACAGGCTGCTCTTCTCCTGCACTGTTCTCAAAAGCAGTTCACCAACTGCGAATGACTTAGAAAGCTTTCATGGACCTCTGCCCAGTGTTTGGTTCACCATCCAGTTTCTTCCTTGCAACAATCTTTTCCCGCAGACGGGAAAGTAATTCAGTGTCACAGTCAGCCTATTTTGAGGAGGGCTGGTCTAGAAGTTGTCTTCAAAGCTGTGATTCTGCTCTTCTGCTGTCCTGTAAGAAAAGAGATGCTGTGTTTTCTGCAGCAGTCTTTCTAATGAAGCATATAAGAAAAAAGAAAGCATGCTGCTGTTTTAGTATCATTTTCACTATCTTTCAGCTGTGATAAGTTAAAACCACCTGTGTAACTAATATACCATCTTTGCTACTGAGATATTTTGATTGCTTTTGAACTTCTGTAAGAATTTGGAATATTTGTCATGGATTTTAGGAGTAAAATATCCCTCACTAAATAATTTGCTTAATTTGCTTTAAAAAATGTGGCTTTTTTTTTTTTTTTTTTCCAGAAGTTCAGAGCTAATCATTTTCACTGTATGCATATTTAAGGTCTTGTCTTGTGTCTGCAGGTAGCAGTAACGTGATGTTTCTGAATCTCTTACAGACAAGAGCAGAGCAGTCCCAAGGTGCATACTTCTTGCCTGAGTTTGCCCTTTCTCCACAAGGGAGTTTTCTTGAGGATACCACAGGAGAACAGTTCCTCACTTACCGTTACGATGACCAGGTCAGTAAGCTACATGTGAAAATGGCAGTCACATTCATGGAACTCTGACACATGGATTACTCTAAATTAAGAAACTGTGTATAACGTCCTTAGAAGATGCTACAAGCTAGAGCAAAATGAAAATGAAGGCTTTTAAAATAAATAGTAACATAAATGTAATAAAAAAGCTTAGAAAGAAAAAAAATAGATCAAAAACCTGTGGAAGATCTTAGAGGTTATAATAGAGATGAAAGCAACTATGTTTTAATTATGAGTTAATGCATGTTTATAGTACTCTAAAATGCGTGGAATTAGAGGTTGCTGTAATTTCTGTGAATTGGTTGATCTATCCTTAACTGACTTATTTCTTGGAGGTATTTAATCACATTTTCTTTCTTGTGAAATGTCAACAAATTCTGTTTACAAAGCATTCAGCAGGGGAGCTTGGTTGCACTCTAAAGAAACAAATGCAGAGCAGAATAATGCATGAAGCAGAGTATTTAGAAAGCAACAAATTATGTGTTTTGAAGTTAGGCATTTAACGCTTTCTCCAGATCCATTGAAACATTATGTTAAACATGGAATATAGATATAAATGTAAAGAAAGTAACATGAAAGAAATGCTGTTAATCTTGGCAAAAGATCTGAAGTAAACCTAGGAAATGCGTGACATGCTGTGGAAATTTACTCATACACAATGTGTTCCAGAAGTCAGCTGAAACTTCACATCAAAACAGTCTGAATTACATAGGCACTTACAGTACGTGTCTTAGTGGAAGAGGAGGCAATTTTTTAGGAAACAATCTCCAAAAAAAGCTAAACTTGCTTTGCAGTCAAAAGGTGTGATTCTATATAGTGATTAGCAGTTTGAGTTTCAAAGACTGTCTCCTTGCTGAAGCTATTTAGAGAAAGCTTATTTATCAGCTGCCTGCTGTAGAAAAAGAGGAGAACTGAGGCAACTAAACTTTAGAATGAAAAGCTGTTTAGGGGGACAAAAGGAAGTGAAGAAGAAAGTGTGTGGAGCTCCTGTAAGCTAGCTGAATATATTATAATATGTTTATGATAAATAGTACTTGAGAATCTTGATTCACCTATAGGAAAGTTTACATGTAAGATGTTCCCCAGGGGGAGAAAAAAAACAAAAAAACAACAAAAAAAAAACCCACCAAACAAACAACGAAAACCTGGCAAAGTAATAACTTACAGTACAGTAAAATGCAGCTGTGACCCAGGCTGCATTCAATGCCATAGTAGTAGAAAAATTCTGTGAAAGTTATATACCAGAATCAGCTTCCATTAAATGCAGCATTTTTTAGCTGAGACAATAAATCAGATGTAACTGAGAGATAGTACAAACAGTCTATTCAAATAGACTGACTGTGTGAATAGCATTGATGGTTTAAAAAAAATAAATTTCCACTCTCCATAAAATCTCAAATAGCAGTGTAGCTGTATACAGAAGCCTGTTACAAGCTCAATTGCATTTGATGGAAAGTTTTTCCATCTATTTCTTTGGGATCTGAATTAGATCTTCATTAGAGCTGTCTGTTCTTTCACAAACGCAACGCAGACCTTCACAGATCAGTGCAGGAATAATGAGTAGTATGAATTTAAGATTGAGTTCTTGAAACCCAGTGATGATAAGTGTGGCCAGCAGGAGCAGGGAGGTGATCATCCCCCTCTGTTCAGCACTGGTGAGGCTGCACCTCGAGCACTGCATTCAGTTTCGCGCCCCGCTACAGGAAAGACATTGAGTCCCTGCAGCGTGTCCAGAGAAGGGCAACGAAAGTAATGAGGGATCTAGAGCACAAGTCTTATGAGGAGCAGCTGAGGGAGCTGGGATTTAGTCTGGAGAAGAGGAGGCTCAGGGGAGACCTCACTGCACTCTACAACTTCCTGAAGGGAGGCTGTGGTGAAGAGGGCTTTGGCCTCTTCTCCCAGGCAATGAGCAGGACCTGGGCAAATGGCTGCAAGTTGTACCAGAGGAGGTTTAGGTTGGACACAAGGAAAAACTTTCTCACAGAGAGTGGTCAGGCACTGGAATGGCTGCCCAGGGAGGTGTTCCTGGCAGTGTTCAAGAAGCACCTGGATGAGGAGCTATGAGATCTGGTTTAGTTTGTGGTAGCAGTGGTAATGAGGAGACGGTTGGACTAGATGATCTTACAGGTCGTTTCCAACCTTGTGGTTTTATGGTTCTGTGATATAACATCAGAAAGTTGGAAATAATGGCAGATGTACTATTAATGTTATTATTAGTTTCTCTGAAGTGAAATTTGGTCATCAAGACTTACTAAAAAAATGTGAATCTGCTGAAAGCCAGATAAGGACTGATCTATGTCTGGTTTTCCTTCCTTAGTGAAAATCAAGAATTCTTCTGTAACTTGAAAACAATTATTGTGGAGGATTTTGATCATAGAATTATAATAATGTGCAGTTATAATTTATGCTTTTGCTGACATGTTCATATACTTATGAATTTTTTTTTTTTTTAAATGTCATTGTACTCTTTTCAATTACATTTGCTCTGTGAATGGAATTAAGACTTAAAGTGGAGGATGAGACTCCTTCACTGGTTAATTTCTTGAACTTTGTAGATTGGTGGTGATACGCATGAGGAATAGTATATTTTTCTTATGAGCCATTTGATTTACTCAATTTTGTTGGAGTCTGTTGTGTTACTGGCAAATACCTTAAAAAATAAATATCTTTTTATGTTTATGAAACCACCACTTCTGGTATGGGACATCTTGTAATCATTCTTAATGCTTGAAAAGCTGACAAGCATGGTAGATCTCAAAAGGATGTGCCTGTGAATAAAAAGGGATTTATGTAAAGTGTCAGGGCACTTTTAAATATGCAATACAGCCAACACTAGAATGGAATCAGTAAAGAAATGTTGCCACCTAATCCAGAAAACCACAATAGCTTATTCTTACATGCCATAACTTGGTTTAATTTCAGCAATTCACTTTCTATGCTGTCATTGTGGATATACATTAGTTCCATTTCCCTGTGTGCTGGAGCTGTCCTGTGAGCATCGATGCAGATCCTGGTATTCCTGCACATACTAAGTTAAGTTCACTTGAAAATTGGAACAGTAAAATAAACTTGTGCATTTGGCTACAACAAATCAGAAAATAAGTTTTACCCGATCCATTCTGAACATGATCCCTCCATCTGTGTTCATGGAAGGGAACAGAATAGATGAAAATTGGTGAGAAGTTCCTGACTATTGTGCAGGAGTGGGAGAAGATTGGTGACCTTCTATGTCCTTTGGGTAGTCAACAAGATAGCAAGGTCCTTGCAGAATAAATGATCATTCCATATATTTGCAAGTGTGTCCTCCTGTAATGCTATTCCAATAAAATTTCCAGTTTGATATATGGATGGGTATTTTTTCTATATAGCATCATCATCGTGATCCAAGATCAGTTTCCTTACAACCTCCAAGTGCAGGAATGTTTCAGAGGGGTTTTCTTTGGCTGTTGTGTGTGATATTTTTCAAGCAGGGAGCCAGTTTAATCAGGATCATTCATTCCTTTGTTAGTAAGTAATCTCGGTAAAAAAGAACTAGCTGTTACTTGAATATTCAGAAGTATTTGCTATCTGAAAAGACAAAGCTTACAGTTTGAACTGGAAGATGAGTAAATATTAAGGGGAACACACTGTGCTCTGCTCTAGCCCAGGAAAATTACATATGGATTCATGTTTTACATGTAAGACAGTACATTTTGTTCTGGTTTAGTCTGGCAAGGAGGGTGCTCTCATTTTTGCACAGGATTGTAGTAACCCCTTTGCATATTCGGTTGCTGTGTGTGCACTTAAGAATTGCATGCAGATGAAATTTTTGGGTTAGATAGTTTCTGAATTCAGTTAATACGTCTCTTACTCCCCTTTATTGTGATCACAGAAGAAAATAGATCAGACACTGCTACCTTTATTCACTGAGGTATTTTTGTGGCATCTGAATGGAATATTATGTAGTAGTTTTGACACATTCTGTTATCTTCAGGAAAAACAAAAACAGTGATTCAAAGCAAATGCTATTGAAAGATTCCAAAGAACAGAAATATATGTGCAATGAATATCTTGTTATAGCTCTTGCATTGTCCAGCAAGCAATGTCTTGCATCAGTATACTTCATTTCTAAAATTCTACTGAGTCAACGTAATTTAAATCTAACAAAGTACCAGATAGATTTTGATGTGTAGCCAAAGGCTTCACTTGCCATTAGAAATTTGAGACTGAAAAAATATGCCCCTCTGCTATCACTCTCAATGAATTTTTGAATAAGTATATAAATAATAGTTCTCCCCCAGCTTTAAGATACAAGCTATACCTTGCCATAAGGAAGTTTCCTGGTTTTCTTTCTGATTTCTTTTGGCTTTTTAACTTCTACTGCAAGATTTTGTTTTCTCTTCTAGAAGACCAGTAGTACTGGAAAGATTTCTTACAAAAATAAAATGTTCTTGTTTTCTGACACTTAAGGCATAGCTTCCAAATATTAAAACCATTCCATATGACGGACCACCAACAAGGACAGCAGTGAAAGCTTGGTTGTGTTGAATGTTTGAAGTACCTTTCCACTTAGATTGGCTGGCTGAAAGAGACAGCTAGGGGATGGGAAAAAAATAAAAGAAAATGAAGATAAATGTTATCTTTTAAGTCAGAAATTTTTACTTGATCCCTTAGCTTTCTGTCTGACTTTTCTCCTATATTTTTATGACATTTACCAATTTAAACATATAATAAGGAAACTGATTCTGGAATCAGACATATGGCACTAAGTAGTCCAATCTTGGCAACGAAATGTAGTGTTTCTAAACAAATCTTAAAAAAAAAAATGAAGTCAGGGAGAGTGGTAAATATTGGCATCTTAAAACCACCCAGTAAGCAATTAAAATAATGAAAATCTGCACTTTCAGACTTGAGTGTGTTTAGATATGTGAGGTAAGGTAGAAGCCAATGAGTCTGTTTCCAAGTAGATATGCAAGTTATAATACACAGGCTGGTGCAGTTCTTTTTATAACTAGTGTTTCTTTGGACTTGCCAGAGAAATCTGCTACAAAGTGAAGGCAAAAGTTAGGAGACTAAATATCCTGATGTGTATCTTGCTCTGCATGAGGGGAAATACTCCATTGTCATTCCTGCATTTTATGTTGGGTTTTGCTGTGGCTTTTACATGTTGTATGAACTGTTACAGCATGGACAGAAGTTGTCTTATGAATCCATCTGGACTGATGTTTCTTCAGCAGCGTCTCCCACCTCCTTTTCCCTCTGTCCTTGCTGACTGCCATCCTCACTTATCTCCCTGTGGAACTAAATGTGCATCACAGCCTGGATTTGGTGTCAGCTGCTCTCTACGCTTTTATTGCTGGCCTTCTGTGCTGCAAGCACACTTTGCTGGCTCATGTCCCACTTTCCATCCACCAGGAACCCCCCAGTCCTTCTCTGTGGGGCTGCTCCCAATGAGTTCTTCTCTCAGTGGAAATGGAGATAGAAATTTTTGGGCTTGTAGATGAGTAGTGTAAGGGATGAAGGTTATTTGCAGTTAACACATTAGTGAAGACAAGCTCTAATTCTGACAAAGGGGTAAGATTTGTATTTAGTACATAGCGTCCCAGTGTTTTCCTTCTGCGTTACACCGTGACATGACATTTTTGTTGAAATCCTGAAGGAACATTCAGAACTATTAAAAAGGCTTAACATCTTGAATCCCAATCATTAGCTCTTCATTTAAAGATTCTTTTGGAATGAAGCAAGCGGTTCTGAAGTGGATGCAAGCTATTTTGGGTGTTTTTCCATGCTGCAAAACTTCCACCAAACAACACTTCCAGTGATTTCACTTGCGTATTCTGAGTGAGTTGATAATTTTGTCCACACACCAGTGGTGTAACATCGAATGCCTGGCTACCTGAATTTCAGTATTGTTAGAAATATTCCCCTTTGGCTGAATAACATGCTGACCTTGCAGTCCTTATTCAACCAAAGCAGCGCAATTAGAGTAACTGAGCACAAACACCCCTGGCCTGAATCCTGTAAGTAGTTCCACTTTCTTAACTGTTCACGTTTGTGCGAGCAACAAATTCTGAGGCGAGGCTTGTGGTACCCCATACTGATCCTCCAGGTGTTACTGAGGAGCTTTACATCGTGTTCAGATACCTCAGAGCCAAGTTTTTGTAAGGCTCTGTGAAGATAAAAATGTATATTTAGCAGAAATTTATCTGAAAGTTTCCTCATATTTTTGAGTCTGTAGCCTCTTTTTTTTTTTTTTTTACATGCTTTATGTTTACAGGCTTAATTTGGATCTCTTCTAAGAATTTTTACTTTTAAGATAACTTGGGTATGGAAATTAGCTCTGTAATCGAGTGAAATGTGTTTCTGATTTGGAATAGCAGGCAAGCAAAAGAGGCAAGGATTAATTGTGAATGAAAACCACTTACAGTTTCAGGCAAAACTACCCTTACAGACTGGTATTTGTATAAGTCAGTAGGTATGATCCTATTGGAAAAAAAACTTTGTTTAGCCTAATTGCTTGCCGGAAGCGTGTGACTAGCATATGCACAAATTATATAATTGGTGATATATGTTTGTGCTTGGTGGATTGCTTAATGAACTGGAAGCTATTTAACATACTTATGTTTATTGGCAAATTGAAGCTGGCACTTCTTAAGGTACCAACTAACATTTTAAATTCAGGATTTGGTTGTACAGAGAAAACAGTGGCAATGCTGAATGCTGTGCATTAAGGCTTTTTTCTTTGTGCATTGAGAGCTACAAACTTTCTTATTTTGTTAGTATTATTGCATTTTAGTCCAACTCTGCCAAGTGTCTCTGTGTGTAAATCGTTGCTTGAGGTCTTTGCCTCCTGTGGGATACATGCCTTCACAGGGAATCTGTAATAACAAACTTGAGCAGAAAACACATTTTATATCATTTCAGTTAGGATTAAATATCTTCTATGAATAGTACGTAAGGCTGAAAATTGAATCCAATAAATTCTGTGGTAAAATTCATTGGTCTGCATCCTTAGCCCTTCTGGGGCTGTGATAATACTGGCCTTCCCAATTGGCAGAGGACTCCCAGCTAGCAAAACCAACCGCTAAATTAACCTTTCTCAAGTTCCTCCCCAAAATGACTTTTCAGTGAGGAAGGACAAAAACTATTTCAGGTGCTTCTGTTATTCCTGCCCCCTGGGTGCTAGGCAGATCCCAGGGCTGCTCTCGCTGATACAAAGGTGTGGAAGTATGCACAGCTTTGCTCTCTATATATAAAGTTTTGCTCTATATCCCTGTTTGGGGAGGTGCTGGGAGCAGCTTGGAGCCAGTGTATGACTGAGACCACTGACTTGAGGACAAAGGACTTGGATTAGGGGAAATGGATTATTTGTAGGGACCAAGGGAGGAAAAAATCGTATCTTTTCTAGTAAACGAAGATACAACTTCTGATACACTTTCTTCTTTGGACTGATCGTTGGTGCCACTTCTGTATTTTTGATCTTTTTCAAACTGATTTAAATCAAAACTTTAACGTTCCTTATTTTCATACCATCTCTGCCATGCATGTTTTTCATAAGGGACATGATTAAAATGCTCCAGGTTGGATGTCACAGTGACTTTAGTGGAGATAAACACTTGGAAGAAAAGAGTCTCTTCTCATTTGTGTGTCACTAGTGTTGGAAGGTGCAGTAAAAAGCTTTATTTTAAAAGAAATGTGCATACCTTGGCTTTATTTCTAGAAATGCTTAAAATGGTACTTGATATCATTAGCACTTGTGTAATGAGCGAGCCTTGAGACAGCTAAAAAACAATCTCTTTACCACTTCAGACAGTTCTATCACTTCATGCTATTTCAAAATAAGTGTCAGCATTGCCAGTAAACCTGATTTATTCCTACTAACTATTAGACTTCAAAAGCTATTTGCTCACAAGGAAGAAAATTACGTACATTAATTACCAATTTTGGCAGTAGCAACCAAATGGTAAATATAGGCTCCTGAGAGGATCACTGCTGACAGCTGTATTTATTATTTTCAGAGCTTAGTAAGCGTTACAGGTTGTGATACTGTAAGATCTGAAGCATTTTAATGCTCCTAATGTGAAACAAACTGTACCAGGCATCACAACACACGTTAACAATGATCTATTGATATAACAACAAAATGAGGGGATTGTCTTTTCTATTTCCTAGCTTTCAGCAACCATCTTTCTTTGTGTCTCAGTCAATAAATGTTTGTGTGCAGTAATCCAGTGATCTGGCTGCAGTATGGCCATGAATAGCACAAGCTCCCTTCTCCTTTGGTGACTAGATGCTCTGAGGATATTTGCACTGTTTTATAAACAACTATCGCCATTGCAAAGAGCAGTAATGCACTTCTTAATTGGTTATTTAAGAGACTGAAAGGCTAGTGATTGTTGGAAAGGGAGAAGTTCAAAGAACTGAATAGTTCGTTCTTATGGAAAGAGCTGATTTGCTGGATAGGTCATGGGATGGGCAAGTCAGGTTGAGCTTCAGGATCAGAACAAGACTAAGTGGAAGAAATAATATAAGATATAAGCCTGATCCAGCATGTTTAACATCTCAAGTTGCGTGTGTGGGTCCCCATCACCATTGCTGTTAGTTCTAGCCTTGGAGGCTGATCAGCGCTTGATTTAAGGATACGGAGGTTGATTGTGCCTTGCAGTAACTGAGCTGGAAGATTATTTTGGATTAAAATAATAATAAAAAAGTAAATTATTATTCATAGTCTTTCCATATTGTGACAACTCAGAGATTTTTTTAATTTGATTTTATGTATTAAAAGAAAGTGGAACACGCTATAGAACATAAGCATTGTTGCAGGAGCTTCAGAACTTCATAGGAAGACATTCAATCATGATTTTTCTTCCAGATCTGGTGTCAAAAAGATATGGAAAGATGTATAGTAATTGTTGTTATTTGAATCAACTGCTGGTAAATTTGATGAAGATCACTGAATTTTGACAGATTTATATGAGCAAGCTGATTCATATGCCATGAATGCTGACATAAGATCTGTTTGAAAAATAGCCATGATCTATTGATTAATTTTTTTACATCCATCACATCACAAAATATTGACACAATGTAGTTTACTACGGCACTCAAACCATTTTTGCTAAATATATGCACATTTGCTAATCTGTGCGGTACAGAGGTCAGTGGTCTTTGTCTGAATGTTTTCATATGGCATAAATCTTAAGAAACAAATTGTGCTCTTTCAGACAGCTCCTATAATGCATCACAACAGTATATACTATGTGATGTAGTACCGCCGTTTTACTACTTGATAAGATGGAATTAAAAGGTTACACTGCACTAGTGTGCTAGTTTACATTCAAGAAGCACAATGCATTCGACTGATTTTTTTTTTTTCTTCTGTTGACAATAGATTACATGTAATATATTCAAAAATTAGCCTATAAACCATGACACTTTTACTACATTTGTGTACTGGCTTCAGTTGTAGCTGTTTGCATTAGAGTAATGCTGCATTATAATATAAGAGTCAGAATTATGTCCCATGCAGCGAATTTATGTACTAGGACTAAATTTTAAACTTGGTCTGCATATTTTTAACATCCAACTTGAAAAGTGTTTTGGTTTTGTTTTTTTTTTTTGGTTTGTTTCTTTTTTTTTGCAGATATTTTTATACTTAACAATGAACTTGCCAATTAATGCTTGCTTTTCTCCTGCTTCTTTGGTACTGAGGCTATATGACAGTCTTTTTTTTCTCATGTTTTCAGTGTTGTACTCAAATGAGAGGAAAAGTAGGATGAAAATATTTCTTATAAACAGCTTTCCTTTTTCTATGCAGTGTAAACGACTTCAAATGAAGACTATTTCCTAGACGTTCTTCCCCCAAAGCAGATGTCTTCAGAGTGTCAGACGGGGTGCTCATCCTATATATAACCTATAACTGCAACTGAAACAAACTTCTGTAGTTTGCAATGTGCGAGACCGAGTTCCTGCATACTGCAGGGAAGTTTTGCTGGCAGCACCATGAAGTCTTTCAGGGAATTGTTTCTACATATGTTTGTTAATATTTTGGTGTGGACAGAAGTTGGAACACTGTCTAGAGCAGATACGATGGATGACCTCTCTTCTGCAGGCCTTACAGTCTAGGGCCCAAACGCTTATTCACATGCATAACTTAATTCACGTGAGGGCTCCCATCTATGTCAGTGAAATACCCACAGAAGTTGAGATGCATATGTGAAAAAGTGTTGGCAGGATCAGGGCCTTATTTCCAGCCCTGTTCTTTGAAATTCCATGCTTAAACTTCTGGAAGACCCCAGAGGGAGCACCTCTTGGGAAGGTCTGAACATCTCCCATTCATGCCGCAGTGAGCGGAAGCTGAAATCATTTTGTGCAATGAAATGTGGCCAACAGGTCTTCCTCCTTCATAGCTCAAAAGTGTGTGGTTTTAATAACTCCCAGTACTCCAACATTGTCATAAAGCTTACCATGAATTGCAATCAGTCTAGTTTACATCATAAGCATGACTTTTTTTTTCTTAAATGAGGGACTTGAAACCATTTTTGCAGATAGCCGACATCAGAAGATTTTCCAACTTATTGAAAAAATCCAAATGACTGCATAATATTTTCAAAGAACAGACTGATGGAGACTGGCCTGTTGTCAGAAAAATAGTATATGAATTAACTTTGCTACATTATGATTTAATTTAAAATTAACTTATGGTTTGTTGACAACGTTCATATTTCATAGAGTAGGTGTAGGGTGCAAGTTTTCTGTATTTCCTACCATGAAGAAAAAAAACCATTAACTCTGACATCTGTTTTTAGCACTTTCCTTCATATTTTTGGATGAATGCCTGGCAAAAGCTGGAGAGTGACTAAGAGATCAACCAAAGATGGCCTAAGGGCCTGTTCCCAGCTGGTACGACATCTGGAATGTTATATATAGTGGATAAACTCAGAGTTGTAGTTTAATAAGATTGGTATTCAAGCATTCGGCCTACAGCAAAGGAAAGGACAGTGAAGCTGACAGCATGCATGGTGCGTAATACGTCAAGGTGTCTGAAGTATAATTTGCTGGGTTTTCACTTTCATTTTGGCCGTTTCCTTATGCTTAGGTATAAACTTTCATCTAGTGTTGTTTTGAACCTTTACAAAATAAAGGCTGAAGTCATATTGGTAATATGTCCACAATCTTATCTTTTCACTGAGCTTAGAGTATGTCTGGTTTTCTTTCTTTTTGTTTTTAGGAAAAAAGTACTGAAGACAGATTTTTATGAGCTGACTAGAAATAACTGAAGCTGCTACCTTTGCAGATTTTAAGTATATGCAGTCGTGCACAGTGAAGATTTTACAGAATCATAAACCATTCAGGAATCTGGACTTGTGCTATATGCAACCATACTTGCAAGATTTATGTCTCAAAAAGCCTGCTTTATTTTTTCTGTTTAGGGTTTGGTTAATCTTCTGCTTGTCTAATCTACAAACTAATTAACATGCATTGCTAGACAAGCCCAGCAAAGCTGGAGTCAGGGCTCAATGGAGAGGTATCTGCTTACAGCAGCTCTGAACAGGCTAACACTAGGTCAGAAAAAGCCCACCCTAAAATGGAAGGTGATTTCTGTGCATTTGCATCCTCTAACTACTCTCGTTAGCCTGTACGCTTGCCGTTCCGTTCCCTTCCCTTTGTGCTCTTTGTTGTCCCACTATGAGATGAGCATTGTGTAAGTTTTATGTTATAGTGTCTATGCCAGTTTTGGGATAGACGAACAAGCTTGCAGGACTGGGGCCAACTGTGGTGCAGAGTTGCTTCTGGGAGTTTGCTGAAGCGCCTTTGAGTGCGGGCTCTATTTTCCCTTTGTTTTCCAGCACTGGATACTTCTCTTTCCCCGATCTGCATTTTTCCTGTAGAATGCTGGAACAGGAGGGAGCCTGTGACATTGCACTGCTAATTTGCAAGTCCCAAGCTGTGGCCAGGGAGTGTGAAGTGGAGGAGGACATAGCATGTGAAATGTGACAGGGCTGTAATTGATGGAGAGAGGTGTAATGTAAGGTCTTATTCCTCCAGTTTTTTAAGAAGGACTTACTTGATAATTCCTCAGCACATTGTGGTTATTTCTATATTATTTATTACTAGGCAAGATCTTGTAGGTGAAGACAAGTTACTTCAATATGATTTGGCAGGAAACCAACAGAGTCTCAGAGAAGGGCCTGCAGTGGGAGGAGAGATGGCTTTTGCAGCTGCACTTTGGTTGTGGTTCGGATTTGGAGGTAGGAAGGCCAGATCTGAACTGACTGCAACTGAGGAGGACTGAGCTGATTTGTCTGCAAGGCGGTGTCACTGATGCTGCTTGTAATCCACTTGTGAGTGAGTTGGTGCAGGTACATGTGTAAATAATGCTGAAGCTTAAGGAGAAAAGATCATGTGAAACTAGAACAGCAAAGGTTATTGATTTCATGGTACTAAGACAAAAATATTTAGTTATTTGTAGGAAAGTAGTGAAGGGGAGCAAAAGTGTTTGCCTTGTGAATCTTGTGGCTCTTTCGTTATGTTCAGAAAAATTTGTTGGTTGTGTTGGGGAATTTGGGGCTAGTCAGCAAAATGCCCGTTAATATCTGTGTTATTTTGGTATGCAAAGCAGTAGTAACAAACTCTAATTGTAGATGGCGCTTGTTAAGTAACATGCTTGAAAAGAACAGATATTTTTGTGGGAGGATCTGCCATTACCATACTTCGTATTTAGCAGCATGCTGGAAATATCCAGGATCTGCATGGATTGTTAGCCAGTATGCTTGCATTTCACTTCTCTGTATAATTGATTGGTTATAGAATAATTCTAATTCACTCAAAATTCTTGACTGAAAAATCAAAGCTTTAAATCAGAGCCACAGTATTTCTTTCTTGAATTTAATGTCAGAAGTAACCAATTACAACTCTACATCCATAGGTGTACATCTGCACGTATACCAATATAAGAAAAATCCTAAAGGGGGTAAAGGCACATGAACTCCTGCTCTCCCCTTTTCCTTTGTTGTCTTCCTCTCTGCTTTTATGTACTTAATATATATAGATTTATGAATGTTTTCCACAGTAATAGGTGTTTCTTTTAATAATATCCATAAGTTGGAAAAATATTTCTCCTGCATTTAACACAACCAGCCCCATAATTACTGTTCTTGTCCGTGACCAGTACCTAAGAAAACAGTCAGATTCTAGTGGCTGAGCTGCTCCTTAGCACTGGTTCAGTTTCTTACTGTAGTTACCATCTCATTTTTTTGTCTCCTTCCAGCTTTATAGTATCTGCTGGGAATTGTTATGCAAATAAAACAACATAATACTTTCATCATAGAGTATTCTGGCTGTGAGCTGACCACACGTACTGTTGACTAGCAAATTGCTGTAAGATTTTTCCTTTTGTGTCCGTGATTTAACCTCTAATAAAACCCTGACCCTCGTGTGCAGTTAGGAGACATAGCAGTACAGGTAAGGCTGGGATCACAGGTGGTATTGTATTTATCTTCTTTCTGCAGCAGATTTAAAAGCGTTGCTGTAGAATAAATGAATTCTTGAGTGTGTTTTTGCTTCTGATTGTTCTGCTACTCTGTCCAGACAGACAGCAGTGCATGCTTTCACACACAGGTGTCTAAGCGTTCAGGTACACCAATGAGTCTTCCCAACTTCAGATCACTGTTCTATTAGGATAACTTCCCCTTTTTCCAGACTGTGAATAATGTGTATTTAGAACTACAGAGTGGCCACCTGAGCTAAATGTTACATTAAGGACTAACATCATGTTAGCACTACTGTCTTGCATGATTTTTTTTTTTTTTTTTTTTTCAGTAACATTTCCCAGTCTCACACTGCTGTTTGTTATATTTAAATAGGAAAGGTTGGATTAAAAACAAGAAAAAGAAATAGTGGGACTGGAAATAGGAGGGGAGAGTTCTGACAATTTGAAGGCTACTAGTTGTTTTCATAAGCTTTTGTATTTGGAATCTGATCCTCTGCTTGTAATGCAGATAAAGATTGCTGTGTCCTCCTTATCTGTGCAGTAAGAGACTATGTGAATTAAGTTAAACCATATGGAGTAGATATTGGTTTACATAAATAGTGTAGATTTAACTGGAGGAATACTTTCAGTGAAAATGAGGGATGTGCTTAGTTCTTGGTTGGAATTTAATAATCGTGATGTAACAGCTGTAGACTTTCTAGAAGAAACCTGTGGTTATTGTCAACACCTTATTTATTAAAGACCAACTTGTAAAAGATTTTATAACAAATTATACTTTGGGTATGAAACTGTAGTACAAGGACCAGAAGGACGTCTCTTTGTATTTATTGCACACAGCTATGTAGACACTCAATCTGAAGTGGAAATGCTTTCTTGTTAGTTAAGGAATAGGTATTTATTTAAATGAAACAACCTGACTACCAATCATGTAAGCTAAAACTCCATAAATGGAATTTTACAAGGGTATGATATTCTTCAGGAATTATTTTCATAATTCAAAAAGTGGCAAAACCATGAGCTTTGATGTGGTCAAACTGAGGGGATCTGATAAGAATTCTGGATAGTAATTTGAAAGATCTGCTCATGGAATCATGTCTCTGAGAGTAGGAATTCTTAAGAAATCTATCAAAACATGGGTGGTACCAAGTGCCCAGGGAATAGCTAAATGTAGTGCTGAAATACGGAGGGCCAGGAAATTCTGAGCATATTTGTCTGATCTTAAATGCTTAAATCTATGGATTTTTTTGTTGTTGTTTTTTTTTTGAGGAAGGAATAATCAATAAAATGCAGGTAAAATTGAAGAAAATGTATTTATCTGAAAGAAGTCTGACCTAACCTGGCTCATTTTATACCTTTCTCTGATCATTCTTTTTATTTCCTTAAGTGGAGGGAATACAAAAGATCTCATTAACCTGGACTTCAGTAAAGCTATTTGTCACTCTTGAAATTAAGAGAAGATGCAGGCTGGAATGCGAACTGGGAAACAAATAAGAAATGGGAGGGGGCATGATAACTGACTGTGCCAAAAGGATGCTTCCCTAGAGATAAGTTATGCACAGAACCACCCTGGGACTAAAGCTTAGTACCTTCATTAATGACTGAAACAGATTAAGATTGGATTTATTGTGTTTTATAATATGATAAATTGGGAGGAACTTTGAACAGGGATGAGTAGGAGACTATATAGTAATGACTAGATCTTGAAGTTGGGAGTAATATGACCAAGTGCATTGTTGTGTATGTAGCAAAAACAGCAAAAATTTCTTCCTGAAGCTGAAAACTGGAGGAAAAAAACACCATTGCAGAGTTTAGTTGTACCTAAGGTTTCATATGGAAAACACTCATTTAAAAAAAAAAAAAAAAAAGTATAGAGAAAAGTTAGCATGATTAGGGAGTGGACAGCTTATGTAACAACAGGTTTGGTTATACGTGTTGAAGAATCATAGAATCGCCAGGGTTGGAAAAGACCTCTGAGATCGTCCAGTCCAACCATTCACCTACTGCCAGTATTTCACCACTAAACCACGCCTGGCAATACGATATCTAAATCTTTCTTGAACATTTCCAGAGGCTACAACTCAGCCACCTCCATGGGCAGCCTGTTCCAACTCTTAACCACCCCTTGGGACAAGAAATCTTTCCTAATCCCCAACCTCAATCTTCCTTGGTGAGACTTGAGGCCATTCCCTCTCATCCTCTTGCTAAAAAGTGTTGGTGACATAATTGCTGTCTGTGACTTCAATAAGAAAGAGCTGAGAAAGAAGAAGAAGCAGTATTACAGATGAGAGCAACACCAACAGACTGGTCAGCCTTCAATTAGTCTTACTATGTAGTTGAGGGAGATCCTGGGGTAGCCTCCCTATGGGAGAGCTGAGAGGGGCAGAAAAAACAAACGTGTTTCATCATGACACACTGTTGTTTATGGAAATGGCTGGGACACTGCTGAATGTGTCTGCATTTGGAGTCTCAGTCCAGACCTGCGTTCTGTTTGAGTACCAGTTAGGAGGAATATACGCCATGCTGTCCAGGCACGCACATTTGAGACATTTAACAGATTGACAGACAGAATCAGCATCTCCTCAGTGTAAAATTAGTTTATGTATGTTGTATTTGCTTTAATATGTATTCAGTTAAACATGGTAGTAACAGTAGATTCGGGGGGCATTCCTAGCCTGAATCACTTGAAGTATTTGTCCATTGCTTGTTCAGATTTTTTCCTTGTTACAATAATTTTTCAAAGAAACCTTTATAGTTATTAACCTCTTTGTTTAAAATAAAATTCTTTCCATTAACCAAACATTTCATAGATGATATGCAGAGATGAAGAAAATTTCCAGCCGTTTTTTGCCAATGAGCAGTAATACATATACAGTCAGTACTGTTCAAGTTGTTTTGGCAACAGTGCTGTAACTTTATAGATTTATATGTTTACACTAGGATGGTTCCTGCTGTTTTAAGTATTGTCCAGAGAATATATTTTCTTAAAAGAAAATTGCTTGAAACCATTCATTTTTTGTGCGACAATGAAGAGATCAGTTACTTTCTCTTATAGCCTGTATGAAATGGCAGATGTTAGTGAAACTCATCTTCTGAACCTCTTGATTGGTAAATTCTTGGACACCAGATTTAAAGATCACTGCTAATCAAGGAAATGTTTTACTATTTAAAGGTCAGTACGAGACACAAAGGGATGGCATTTGAGAATGTACAGAATGTATTACAATATAACCCCAGTTGTCATTAGGTGTGGCTTCATGGTGTATCTCACTCCTTTTATCCATCTCTGGTCTAGCCTTACGTTTTCTCCTTAAAACCTGGTCCAAAACTATTGAAAGCAAAAGTATTGGGATGTCACTGTGGGAATTCTTCCACTGCCTTCAATGAGTTTCTTTTTAAACCAGGAAATATATATATTTTTCTCCTCTTTACATGAAGATGTTGTATTTTATAATTCACACGTTGGGAGCGGTTGCACTGAGACTTTGAGTAGTGATTATTGAATTGTGACCTTAGCATTCCAGAAAAGCAGAAGATTGAGTATAGATCCACTTAAATCCACGTCTGTCTCTGAAATTGCTTTTGTGCTCAAGGGTGGGCATTGTTGATTTCCAGTACAACTGAACTATTTTACATGTTATACTGTGCCAATATCAGTGGTGTACCTTGAATCATCTGCCCTCACGTATTGTATGTTTGAATTGCGTGAGTCCCTTAAGCCTAAGGTTTTTATCCAGAGAGTCTCCAGACCTGTTTTTTTCTCTAATGCACGATTAAGCACCAGGTTTCAAGTGGGAGGCTGACAGCTAATAGCTGGGAGACATTATATTTGTCAGCTGTACCTGATGTTTTGTGGAGAGAGATTCAAACTGCTTAAATGCTTTTAATGAGATAAACTCCCTAGAGTGTGGGCAATGGTTTTGTCCGATAACAAAAGCATATCTGCACTACATCTGCTTTGCCAAACAGTATTTTGGCCTAAAATCATGAATAAGAAAGAAGGCAACAGAAGCAAAAGATTTCTGTTTATCTTAGAGTTAATGAGTCATCTGCTCTCATATTAATTCTACTAGTTATGGGGAGTGGTTTTGGTATTCAACATTTCTGCCAAGAAAAAAAGTGCATGAAAATAAATTTTACTGCTATTAATGCTTTAATATATCCTCATAGTTGTTAACAATTGACCTTTTTAAAAAAATTTTTTTCTGGGAATACATTTGCTATCATTTGTTGCTTTATTCAAACCCACTGGCATGTACAGCATTCTCCCTTCCAGATGAAAAAGGAATCCGCTTGACACAAGTAGCAGAGCTCCTCTGCGCAGCCTTAGAAATCTTCACTTTGTAGATAAGGTCATTTGAGGATATTCTGTATTTTCTCAGATATGAGTAGAAATCGCTATTAAGAATGAGTCAAGATAAGAGTTTGCCAGTCATAAAATGGATGACTTAAAAACTGGCCAGCTTTTATGACTTTATCTGTGGCCTAAACCAGGAGTGTGTTTGAGACAGATTGTATGTGCCTTCAGATAATGCCCAGGACTCTCAAAGATGATGGATCCTCGTGGACAGGGCAATTAACTGAATGCCTTTCCTGCTCAGGACTGGGTGACTTCTCTGACTTCCCATGTCCAACTCCTAATTTGTAGCTGCTTTCTTTTTTAACCTGGTCCCTTATTAAGAAAAATGTGTGTGCTCTTGTCTCAGTGCTCACCTACTATTTTTTTTTTTTTCTGACTTAATCTAAATTTGTCTGAGATGCAACAGACCCTCCCTACCAAAATTAGTAATGTGTGGTTTGTACAAAGTTTGCTATGAAAGTGGTACCATAAAGACTGAGAATCATGTTATTTCTCAGCATTTTTCTTGTTTCTGGCACAGTTGAATCTGTACAGGTGTTTGTTGCTCACCCCATCTTCGTCATAAAAGTGCATGAAGTGATGGCACAACTGCAATATCCATCTTACCTGCGTAGTTTATCTTGCAGCAGAAAATGCCAGGCTTTTGACATAGATATTTTCAAAACTAAATGTGTAAATCTGTCTACATAACCTATACATTTATGATGGTCTTGGGGTGTGCGTGCATTTATATTCATTATCTGCATATTCAACTGCTTTCAGAAAAGAATGCGTTCTTGTGGCTAAAGTACAACAGCCACTGAATCCTAGTATGTTCTCAGATTTTTGGTTTTGACCAAGATTTTCTGCAGGTGGCTTAGTCTCAGGTGTTGAATGGGAGACTCTGCAAGGGGCTGTTCCTTGCAGCTGGAGCTCATTCTCCGCTACTGCGGGGCTCTGGCTTTCTGCAGAGACTCCAGACACAGCTGGTTTGGCAGATCCTTCCATTTCTATTTGGCACTGGAATCCCTGACCAGGGGGAAGTGCCAAAGTGATGTATTCTGCTGCTTTTGGTTTGTTTTTGAGCAAGGAGTACTGTACGATGACCTTTACATATCATGTGGGCCAAGACAGTTTTTCTCATGTCATGTTGCCTGATATGCCAGAAGTTTCTCTTGCACTCTATGTGACCCACCTCATGCATTGATGCAGAAGAAATTTGAGGATTGTATCCTATGTAATATGAAAAGTGGTAAGCTTTCCAACTTGAAACCCAGACAACTGTAAACTCTACTTTGCATGCTTTGGCCTTGTACTGGGACTTTGGGATAGGGGAGGATTTGTTGCATCTCCTTTGTATAATACGAGTTTTTTGAATTGCTCTGAACATTTTACTCGTAGTTTCTGAGGAAGAATCTGATGTGTTTAATGAAAAGTCAGAGATCCAGAAAGTTATCTACCTTTTCAATAAATCTGAGGGCCTTTTCGAAAAGGCATAATAGGCATAATATGTCCAGTCCTTAGCGTTTAAAGTGCAACGTAAGACTGAATTTGATGCTTCAGTGTTGCACAGATGGTGTTCGTGAATTATTTTCACAGCAGCATTTCACTAATTTTATCAAGAGGAAAAACTCCTAGACTTTTTTAAAAAATTGTTATTATTTTAAGACGTCTAGAAGTACAATGTGTTATTTAATCTGTAGGGTATCTTTTTAGAGGGTCCTACTCTGGCACACTAATCGGTTCCTAACAACCTGAGTGGGGGCCATCTTGCTACTGCTTTTTCACTGTAACATAACTGTGTAGGTGGGATTACTAGCAAGTCCTTGACTAGTTTTTAATTCAGCAGCACAGGGGAAACGTATATAATTATCCAGCCTTTCATTTAAAAACCAATTCTTTCATTATCTCTGAGATCTTTTTTTTTTTTTTTTTCCAAAGCTATCATTTGGAAATGGTCAGGTTTTATTTTAATATGAGAACTAATAGACTTCAGAGCAGTAGTTTTTAAGATATTAGCTTAAAAACTCCCACTAATGGGCTTTAGTTTGATTAATGAGAGTTTTATCATAGAAACTTCTAATATCTTTCTTTCTCTGAGATCTATGAGGGAGTTAATTCAGTTTCCCCTGAGACAACACTACTGTAATAACAAGATGAACAAGCTAAGACTGTGAAAAAGCCTCAAACATAAACGCTGTGGTTGTGCCAGGGCTAATGTTTGAATTTATGAAGGAATTTAGGTAAGCAATGTGATGCAATGCTCTCAGAATTTAGAAGAAAATAATTTTCTCCTTTGAAGTAATGGGATCTGGACCTCTGATATCAATACATCAACAAGAAAAAGTGAAGTATATGTATGGAAGATTAGTAGATCCCGAAGTGGTAAGTTTAAATGTGCAAATGAAGAAATGCTCTGTACATTCAGCATAGCTAAGGGAGTTCGCACTCTCTGGAACTTTTATGGCTGTTGTGCATTTCTGGATGTGCGAGTTATGGTTGTCTCTCTTTTTCACACAGTCAGTGCAATTGCAATGACTTCCGTGTGTAGACCACCCCTAATTAAAAGCCATTCAAGATTGGCTTCTGTTCAGCAGGATGGATCTGAAGGTCACGTTTAAAATGCAATTTGTGGAGGCACGTAACAGTGCCCCAGTGCTCTAATTTCAGCAGCTGAGATGAACTGCAACACTGCTGTGAGTTTTATTATGTTTTGCGTGTTAGACCTGGAGGTTTGGGGAGAAGATTCTCCACTGCTTTGCTCTCCTTCCTGAAGTGTGGCTTATGCATGATGTGTGTGTGAAGAGGCTTGAATAGTTTTCATTTGATGATGCTGTCAGTTTGTGTAGATATATATAGTTTCTGTGTGTACTGTGGAGTATGTAACAAGCATAATGCTGATAAAGACATCAAAACCACACATAAATAACAGATCTAAGATGGTTGCTATTTTTGGCTTCGTAAACAGAAGGAATTTAATGCTCAAGTCTATGGCGATAACCTTTGGAATATTTGCCTATCGTTGGTTGAAACATGTCTTTGAAGCAACTATGGTAACAAACTGAAATTATTATTTATTTAACAATAACTATTGTTACCGTTCAGAAATTTTTTTCCTCTTTCTTTCCAGAGACAGCAACATACTTGTGAAAATATGTAATGGAATAATAATTCTCCCTTTATGGCACGTCACATTATCAAAGAGTTTGGATCATTCAGTACAACCTGGGGAATCTATTGGAATAGTTCCAGTTATATCCAGTTAGCCCCCTTAGGTCTGAGAGGAGTTCTTGCTCCTTGAAAATGGAATGCCTTATCTACATTTTTATTTAAGTATGTGCTGAAATGAAGATTAACACAAGCAGGGTGGAAATGTGCTGTGCACGGCGTCTCTTCATCTAGGACAGGGACGTGTTAGGGCAGTATGTCCCAGAACTAAGGCTGTGGTTCTTGGACTGTAGGCCACTTGCTGCTCTTATTAATAGAGCAAAAAGTACTTTGGGATCAGTTGAAATTAATGTTAAATATTGAAGGACACAGAGCCATATTTTTTGGGCAGCAGGGTGGACAGGCTTTACTACTGAGTTTGGAGAAGTGTGGTGCTAGTAAGTCTATGAGGTGCATTACAGACAAATGAAGTCTTCAAAAAATGTGTGGAATAGACAAAGATAGAATATAAGAAATGAACATGCAAAAAAACAACCCACAAATTGAGCCTGGTTCAAAGTGTGTAGCGACTATCATAACGCCCTGAAAGAATCTGAAGAGGAGGTGGTGATTTTTGTGGCATTCAACAGGTGTTTGTTTTTTTAAAATCATGCAGTGTGCTTTGATATCTTACGGCTTATAGAATGCTAAGCTAAAAGGTGTGTGTGTATAACTATATTATAAACATTCCATTTGAAATCTGGATTTGCCAAGATTCTTTTGGACCCTTTGCTCTTTTTTGTTTTTCCTTGTTTATAGTGGAAGGTGGTGTAACATAATTGACTTCAGCTTATTGCATTAAAATTTTCTCATTATATCTTTCCCTTTAGAGAAGAGTTTATAGTTAGTCTGTCTTAGACTCAGACGTACAAAAATGTAGTAACGCTTTTGGTTCACTTCACAAAGCATGCATGCTAATAGGCACACCCTTACTCTAACAGATATCTATAACAGATCCCTGCTCCAGCTGCCAGTTCCCACAGGACACAGATATAATAGGTCAGTGCACCCATAATGTGTGTGTGTGTAACAACAGGCTAGAAAGAATGCAAATGAGCCTCTTGCATCAGGTGATTCCTTGCATAGTGTGGAAAATTCTTGAGTACCTTTATGGCATAAAGAAAGGGCACATTGCTGGTATTCTGTCCTGGCTTACTGGGGCATCTCTGTTAGGAGGTCTGGCACTAGGCATGGCTGGATGCCTTCTCCAAATCCAGAGACAAAATGTGCTCATGTTTCACTCTTACTTTATTTTTGTGTATGATGTTGTATGGCTTCATAGAAGGAAAAGCATTGCTGAAGACCAGACTCTTTTTAAACTTTGTCCCCGATCTTGGAGCGGGGGAGAAAAATCACACACAAAAAAACCCAACCCAAAAAAATGGTTAAAAATAAAAACTGCCCTAAAATTCCTGTTCTGATATGTTAATGCTGGGATAATGAGACTACAGGTTTCTGTAAAGTAATTTATAGTGTAGTAGTTGTTATAATTCCCATGTTACATTTTTCCCTATTAGATTGGGAAGCAATGGCATTGTGTATGCTTAATGGCACAAACAATTATAGTACGTACTTGGCACTGTTTTGCTGCTTTGGCTGGCTCTGATGCTGCTGGCTTTTAAATTGGCTGCAAAACAGCCTGTGGGACCCATGTATAATCAGTTGTCTGTTGGCACGTGGTTCTGGATAGAGTTTTTCCTTTGACTCATCACTGATTGCAGGGATTTTACTATTGGCTATAGTGTATTTGGGAATATGGCTGTACACAAGTTCCTTATAAGCTATATACAAAGCCCCTTTTATGGTAACAGCAAATTGTTTCACATATACCATGAAAATACTCACCATCCCTATTTATCTTTACATCACTTCTTGGATTTTCTTTCTGAATTTAATATTCTAAACTCTTTCTGACTTTCCAAATCCTAAAATCTGAGTTTTGCTTAATACTGCTTGCACTGTGCTTATTATGCTGCAGAAATTAAGGTTGAACACGAAAGAAAGGACAGAACAACATTGTAGTACTTCTTCCAGATGAAATGACTTCAGCTGTGTTGTTTTTTTTTTTTTTTTGAGGAACCTCATAAGAGCTAAAGCAAGGAAATGCATAGACATGAGCCAGATCGTAAATAAAGTACAGCCTTTCTTTGTAGTATTCATATATTTAAGGTTACATTTAGGCAGAGACCTTTGGAGGATGGAGACTCGCTCAGTTTTGGTGAGCACATGCTGACTTGACAGTGGAGATATGGTTGCTGAGGGACAGAGCAGCTCGTAGAGTTGCTCTTCCATGCCTCACAGTACAAACGTTGCTCTGTAAAAAGGGGCTGTTTTGTAAACCTCTGCTAGACCAACTTTTGGATCTTGTAGCTATCTGTGTGCATTTACAGGCAATGCTGACTTGATCTTGCTTTTCATAACACATAAGAAGTATGGAAAAAATACTATTTATTTCTGTGGTGCAGGTGTGCAGGGCTTACATTTAGGGCGTTAGATTGCAGTCAGAACTGCACATTGTGTATTTTCTGAGGGGAAACTCAAATTTAACCCAGATTTGAAAAAGACATCAATACACAGGCTGCTAGAGGTACCTCATCAAGCTGTGCAGTTGTAATTGTTTTGCTGTGCACCCTGACTCTTCTGCCTTGAATATCCCTCATCTGCGAGCTCTAGAAAGCCTTGCTGGCATTGGCTGGGAAGTGTAAATTTGGCACATTTATTGACGTACCAGGAAAAATCCCATAGTTCTCTGAGGGTCAACTTCAGTCAAATTTTAAAAACATTTTAAGAGTTGTTAACATGACTTTTTAGTTGTACTCCCCAACATATCGGCCTTGCCAGATATAAACCTCCTTTCCCAACTGAGAATTTTTGTTTGGCTCTGATAACTGCGCTCTGCCTTGAAGCTGCACTCACCAAAAAAAGGCTGTTCCAGGGGTTTGTGTTCTTTTTCCTTTGCTGTTTTTCTCCCACTGTATTTTAAAATCTTTTTTTGCCAGTTTTAGACGCTGATTTCTGACAATTGAATCTTTAATGAGCCTTATGTCTATTTAATCTTGTCATTTTTTGAAAACGGTACAGTTTTGTAGTGAATGCTTATCTCATAGATGCCATTAGTAATGCTTATCTCAGAAATGCTATTAATACCAATCAATTAAACCAAAGCCTTTTGAACTTGGAGGATTATATAGTATTCATTTTATTTCAAGTTTATAGTACCGTGTATTTTATTTTATTTGGAATAGCCCCATTGGTATTACAGAGCAAAAGCGATTGAATTAATGATATATTGCAGCGTGTTTAGATAACCACATGATGGTTAAGGAAGAACTGTGAGGTATGCTGTTTCCAAAACAGTTCAGGCTCTTAGCACGGAAGTGGTTATATTGACACACAATGATTTCAAAAAAGCAATTAGTATAAATGGAAAGAAAGCCCTTTGAGATTATTTGGATAAGTAGTTATGGGCCTGACAATGATTTTGACTGCACTGTTACTTCAACCTTGAAGTTGAAACGTGCTCCAGTATTTAAACAGGCCTGTATATTGAACATCTTAGTTTATCCATTTTCTCCCAAATACAAGAGGAGCCAAGGAAGCTATTTCAATAAATATCCAACTGATTTGAGCTGGTAGAGAAGGGAATGACTGTGAAGAAAATAGTTATGCTTTGTTATCCCCTGAAATGATCTCCTATAAGGTTGTACAGGAGCCAAAGCTCCTAGTGGACAAGTTGGTATGTACTTTATTATAATAAATGTGGAAATGACAGAAGAATCAACATTTTTAATGCATGCTTATTGCATTAACTCTGAGTGCCTTCCAGCATATGGACAGCTGTGGTGCTGTCATGCACCCAACAGAGCTCTGGCTGTTCGGTGATCTGAGCAGAACCTTTCTGCCAGCTTTGGTGCTGGAGATCAAATTCAACATGCATCTCATCATGCCTCTAGTGAGTCAGACAATACCTCATCTCAGTCAGGAGTGATTAAGATTTGAATAAGATGGGGAAGTATTTGAAAACAAAATGCAGAGACCTTTTATTTTTTTGCTTTTCATCAGCTCTAAATTTTCCTTTGCTAGTCAGTGTCTGAAAAAAATCTTTAGTTGACCTCTGTGTCAGTAGATGATGGTACTTCCAAGATGACAAATTTCTGAGGATACCGGGTTAGAAAAGACAACCTGGTTCACCCTGGATGGGTTCACCCTGGATGGGTTCACCCTGGATGGGTTCACCCTGGATGGGTTCACCCTGGATGGGTTCACCCTGGATGGGTTCACCCTGGATGGGTTCACCCTGGATGGGTTCACCCTGGATGGGTTCACCCTGGATGGGTTCACCCTGGATGGGTTCACCCTGGATGCCTCTGTTAGCTCTGTCCCCAGGATGCAAACCTACAATGGCTCTCCATCTCATCTGCTCTGCAGGCACTTCCCAGCATCCACTGTCATCTTCTGCAGTAGCTAGAGTAAAAGCTGCACCATGTGCTTAGGAAACTCCTTTGTTCATTGTTATGACACCCTTCTATTACCCTTACTGAATGATAAGGGCTATATTTTTAGTTGTTCTTTCGTCTATAATGTTTTTGTCTTCTATTGGTGAAATGGTCCATAGCTGAGAGAGTATTTCTGTCTGGAGTGCTGCTTAATTAGAATGAATGATTTTGTGTATATGTAAGGTTATTTTTCTTTAATAAATCTTTTCTCCATGTGTATACTCTATGACAAAACTAATTAGGAATGACAAACATGTAATTGAATAAGTGAGAGGGAAAATTTTTGTAGTATCTTTTACTGTTTCATAGTCAAATTGTGGACTGTGGGTTCTTTGTTGCTCTGTTACCTTGAAGTTCAGCTTACCAAATTTAGCTCAGCAATTTTGTTTCTGTAACTTATTCTGTTGGCCATCTTTGGGTACTTTTTCCCCGCTATGTTTTTATCACACTAATTCTTTTTATTAAGTTACCCTCCTTATAAAAGTTCATTTTAATTAACTCTGGCAATAAAAAAGTTATGAAAACTGTTATTGAGAAATAATAATGTAAATTTTCACCAAAATGTTCACTTAAAGAAGAATAAAAAGTATATTTTTCCTGGCATTCAATTGAATGTTTGGAATCAGATACACTAAGGACAAAAACCCTAGTGCTTAAGAGGAAAGTTTAGAAACTGCTTTCTGCTCTTTTAATTTTTTTTAATGATGTAATTTTACCTACCAGGTTTCTGTTCATGTCTGTTTGAAATGATGCATCACACCTGCTTTGCAAGTCCAGGGACAGCTGTTTCCGATTTTTCCCTTTTAAGAATCAAATCCTGAACTCATTGGATCCAGTTAAGAAACTTGGATGAACTTTCTGATACAGGTTTAGGTTTTAGATAGTCTTAATCAGGTGACACTATCATTTTCCTAGGCCTGCTGTTACCCCTGCAAATTTTACTGTGCACTGCACTGTCATGTACTTTGTCTCTGATATTGTTATCTCTTTTGTTGATATCTCTTCTGTAGACAACAAATCACTGTTCTTGTTTACTTTTTGCAACATCTGCTTTCCTTTCCATCCACTCACAATAGAATGTAGCTCTGTTTTGTTTATATAATGCTGCTTTCTTCTCTTCCAACATCTCTGTGAGAATTAATGGGTGAGAATGACACAGCTTTTTATTGCTGACTCCCTTTCTCTAACAGAAGCACACTCTGTAGTGGTGGAAGAGTCCAGAGTTGTACAAGAGCTGTTCTTTCTACTCAGCAAAATAGCATTAGGCCAGAAGAGTTCCCATGTACTCATGGCAGGACTGGTGCTCATCCCCCTCCTTGAATTTCTTTGTGCCACTCTTCTCTCTGCCAAGAGCACCTTTCTACATTTGTCTGAAGGACAGTTCACACAGTGTCACCAAGCTACCTTTCATGTTTGTTTCTAAGTTTGGTCTACCTTAAATCTCTCACGGACAGTAAATCTCTCCAGCTACCCCAGTGAATCTCTCTGGGGAAAAGAGAAGAGAAGGAATCAACATGGTTTATAAACTTTCAAAATATGTAGTAAGAAATTTTTCCTTTAACTTGGTGATTTACTTCTATTCATCATTAGTAAGTTAATATAGAGAAACATTGTTTTTAGTTCCAAAAATCATCAGGAACATAACCCAGAGAAATTTTTAAAGGTACAGCTTTTAAACAAGCTTCTGGAAGAGGCATTATTTGACAGCACACAACTGAAATAACCCAGTTTGTTATTTTAATCTTATATCTACACTTCGTGTTCTCTCTTGTGGATAGTTTGCATTCAGCTGAGGCTTTGGCTGATGACTTACCGTAAGTGGCTCAAAACCAGATTGGGTCCACTTAAATGCAGCAATCTATAGGGCAGCTTTATATCTCTGTCAAGAATTCTAGAACGATTCAGGTGCAAGACAGTAAGCAAAGAAAGACAAGATCTGGGCAGCAGATGCCACTGGAGATCTGAGAGGAAAAACCATTCAGATGTATTTAAATCTTGTGCTGCTTTAGCTTACTAAACATAATACAGATATTCCAAATTGTGTTGCAACCAAACTAACTCCTCAATGCAGTGCTCAATCTGTAGCTCAGCGCAAATAGAGGAAGGTGTAATAGAGGCTTTTTAAATTAAGCCTTTCCCAGGAAAGTGTTACTAGGGTATTCAGCCCCTATTTCACGCAGAAAAAATTTTTTGTTTTCACATCTAGCAAGACAGTTGTGGTGCTGTATTCTTTACCAGTTTACCCAGGAATGTGCTGTTCTTTGCAGGCCTCCAGATGGGTTCAGCAGTGTGGCCTAAGAGGCTGCAAATCTCTGTCACCTCATTATTATTGCAGAATAAGATGTGGATGACAGAGAGCAGACATAGCTATCCTTTGAGTATGCTCGAAAAGTCTCCTTTTTTGGGCTGTGGTCGGGTCTTCCCCTGACCCTGGGGTATGACTTAGTGAAGTCTGAAAAACCCAACAGCCAGGCCTTTACGATGTAAAATGCTTTCTACTGTCTCCTCGTTTTCCTGCTGTTCTGGTGAGACCTCATAACAAAGCCTATCCTAAACTGGTTTTCTACCGCTGTTTGAAACTGAAGAATTGTCTCTATGGTCCCATGGCTTTTGCCTCGGGGTGGTTGGATTGCTCACAAGGAGTGCTGGCTTGCCGTCCGGGATGGGAGTGCTGAAACACGGGTGTCAGGCAAAGTCATTTTCAGAAAATGCGACTGATGCAAAGTAAATCAGCTTTATGGAACCAAAATGTAGGTAGAAGCTAAACTGGTCAAAATTTCCACTGGGACTCCAGTCTCTGTGGGAGGTTGCTGCACATTATAGGAGTGTAAATGCTTTTATCCCCACAAAAGCACATAAAAAAAAGTTTGATAACTGCTTAAAGAAAATAAGAAACATCTGTCTTCCTCCTTACCCCTTTTTGTGCAGCTTATTAGACGCTTCCTCGTGTAAATATATAGCCAGTTTTAATCTTATTTTTGTGAGTAGGGTTAATTTTGTGTTTCTGTGTTTGGGTTAACATGGAGAAGCACTGCCCTTTTTTTCTCTGTGTGTGTGCTAGCAGCCCTGGGAGGTATTAAATGAAGAGAAGAAGCTTGTTCTTTAATGTTTATAACCACTCTTTATCTCCAGGTAGATTATTTCCCATAAAGACTTTCTTTGGACGTCTAGTCATCTTCAGTTATATGTTCAGAGCCTATTTCACCTGGAGTTAAATTGTTCCCTTTAGCTGATGGTCAGCTTCTTGGAACAGGCAAAGGAGAGTGCTGAAACATGTTTTAAAGCAGGAATGAAAAGCAGTGAGGTTAATCTACCTCAGGCAGCTCTCCAGAGGAAGTATTACACATTTTGGTTTCATACCCTGATGTGAGAGACCTTGAGATTCGTCCGATGATTTGAAATAGTAAAAATTGGAATATATCTTAAGATAGGATAGGTCCTGCACTATGTAGTAATCACTTTCCACATTAGCTGTGAAGAATAGATTGTAGTAATGTTATTTTGTATCTAAATAACTCATTTCAATGCTTATTATCAGCAGCGGGGTGGGGCAGTTGGAACTAGATGATCTTTAAGATCCGTTCCAACCTAAGTGTCTCTATCATTCTGTAACTGTCTCCAATGGTCTTTGTTTACTCAAGCAAATGTAATGTTTGTAACTTATGAGAAACACACCTGCCTTGCATGTTTTTAGGATTAGTCATATGTAATCCCATTACTGGTTGGGAAACTGAGTCAGAAAATGTTATTTATCCAAATGCTCATGGCTGCTCCTCCTCAGACATGGAAGTACATGTCTGGATCCCAGATCTTGTGTTCTAGCTGGTCCATGCTGTATGTAAGTTATCAACTATAGGCAGCTTCTCTTCACCAATGTATTTGAGCTTCACTATGCTTCAGTGCCCTCTACTGCTTCATTAAAATAATGCTGTCACTTTGCTATTGTAGAAGCATGGTTAATTTTGTTCTACTTTTGTCTACAGGCAAAAAGACCCAGCACTTCTCTTGGTGAGAAGTCAGTAGCAATGATCGCTAGAGTAATTGGCATACACTGTACTGCAAACTAATTAATTTGATGCCATTTTTTCCTCCTGAATGTTTAAATGTAGTTCAGGTTGAGATTATGAAGATTTTGTGTTTTATGTAGAGTAGATTATTTGTATATACTGGAGTGTGTGTGTGTGTATATATATATATGTAAAATAAACTTTTATGACTGCTTGATTTTTTTTTTTTTTTTTGAATGTTCATCACATAGCATCTGATATTCAGTAGGGCCACTTCATCTCCCACTGAAATCAGGATAAAGGATTTTGATTTGGGTGCCTCTCTGAGGCAGCTTTGAATTCAATAGATTCTCATTTTCCTTTGTTTTTTCCTTTTTTTTCTTCTTGCATTCACTTTCTTCTAAAAACTATATATATGTATTTCAAGTTCCTTGAATTACACTCTGATTGCTTCTGTTCTCTAGGAAGAAATCTTGGTGTCTGTAAGCTGTGGCTGATACTTTTACAGTAACTGAGGCTTTTTGTTACCATGCGGTTCAAGTTGTCTTTTGGCAATGGAGTGTACGATGTGTTGTGTGTTCTCACTCTCAAAAAATAGTTCAGTCACGTGATCTCCTCTCAAACATTTAATATTTAAAAATCTGATACATTACAGAGGCCATTGGCCCACAAAGGCAGAAATGTTAGATCTGTGTGGCACTTCTTTGGTATAACTAAACATAAACCAGCCTAGGTGTTCTACTTTGTTCACTATTTAAAGGTGTGATTTACTTCTAGATCCACTACCTGGTGGGCCAGGTAACTTGCCACTTTGTTCTGGGCAGTGTGCTAATGCAGTAGCTACTTCAGAATTTCAGCCCATTTCCAGCTTGCAGTGCTGTTTTCTTACCAGTGTTAGTGGCTTATCATGCACTTCTGAGTAGATCTATTATTCTCTTGTATGGGGCATAATAGCACAAGAGTTTTTGTAACTTTTAGTTTCTTAGTAACAAGAAAGGAACAATTTCTACTTGTAATGCAAGCAATGAAAAGATTATTCTTGCCTATTATTTGTAATCCGTCTTTGTGTTGCAGATCTCCCAATACTGTGATTCCTAGCTGTAGTTTTCATTTTTTCCATGGTTCTTTCTAGCTCTCAGGGATACCTACAGTAGAATGTTACACTACACTTAATTTTCCATATTCCCAAGATGGCCACAGAACTTGGAAGAGAAGGGGTTATGACCTTATATATGTCCACTTCTTCCAATTAACGCTTGTGTCAAACCCAGTAGTCACCTCTATATTAAAAATGTGTGCTTGCTGAGTCTCATTTGAATTTGTTCATTAGCTTCCAATAATCTATTCCTGTTTTATACTTGTACAGTTCATAGATAAAATTAAGCTGTTAGTGAGTGTTGTGTTCTCTTGGGAAGATGTTTTGATTGATACAATCTTGGGATCATTGAGGTTGTGTCAGTTCTCCAGATGACATCATCTCTGTCTTTAGGCCATTTTTATTGATTCTTTTTCGACCTTCAGGTTGTCAATGACTTTTTAAAATGTGTCCACCAGAATTGTGGAAGGAACAATAAATTCAGCTTCAAAATCTGTAACTGCTGTTGCAATTATTGTCTTAATTGTACTGGCAACTTAGTGTTCACCTTACCTCGTTTTAGTTATAAATAATTGTGCCTGCTTCTTTGTCAATCATGGTTTTCCAGTTCTCTAGTTATCAGTGACTCTGCTTTTTTCCTGGATACGTTATTTTTACTTTGATCTGCTTAAAAACCCATTTTATTTGGACTCAGTCAAGCAAGCAATCTGGACTGTGCTGTATGGCTCTTGTGTCTCCTCAATGTTTTTTACTGTCAGTCTTTCTGTGGTTTGCAAATCTGTCCAGCAGTTATTTTCTTCTAGGCTATATATGCTGAATAGTATCAGACCTAATACCATTTCCAGCAAAATTGCTCTCCAAGTTTCCCTTTGATGTAGATTCCTTGGCAAGGGACACTTGAAATCTGTCAGTCATTTAAATTAATTTAGCATATGCTTTATTGATATTATAAATCTCAATTTTTAAAATTTAAGCAGGTAAATGCTAGATCAGATGAGTTACTGAATTTGAAATGTTTTGTGACTGTGATTAAATCCCCAGCCACACCTGTTATCAAAATGTGAAGTCAGGTTTATTTCACAAGATTGTCCTATTGTTTTACATAGCAAATTTTTCCTTGATTCTCTGCTAATGCTTTTTTATTTGTGAAAAGCATGTGATTTTCCTTATCTTTCAATGCAATGCCATTGCATTGAAACAGAGAGCAAAATGCAATTTATAATTCAGCATTTAAGACAGGTTGTCAGCAAATCCTGTCCTGATCGCTCTTGAGAGTATCATGTACAAAAAAATAATTGTTCCTAGATTTGTGATTGATGTAGCAGAACTGATAAAAGTTACATTGTTTAAAAGTGTTTATAAATCACCCTGTCCATATGTTCGTTTCCTGTAATCTGTCATTATGGTTTCAAACCATAATTGTCAGAGACACAAATCTGGCTTCAGAACAACCTGGAATGAGTTTTGCTTCCATTTGGTATACATTGAAAGGTGGCTCAAAGCAAAAATTATAATCCTGGAGTCCCATGTACGTGACAACGGGGTATCTTTGCTCTGTGGTTTCGAATTGCTGAAGGGCGTTGTCTGTCTACTGTGTTTTTTTCCCTAACGTTGTTGGGACTGATGCAAAGGAACCAGGCCAGTTACAGGGATTGCTTGGCAGAGGAGATCACATGTTTTTGCTTTTTTAAAACACAATTCCTGCTCTCACTTGGGAGGTTAACATTATGACAGGCTGGGTTTGCAGTCAGCACGGAGCTGGGGCTTTGGCTCTGTCTGGTGCTGATGGGGCTACCAGGTGCTCACAGGCACAGAGCTCCTCACTGTGGTCCTGACGATGCTTCCAGTTTCCCAGCTAGGTTTAAAAGGTGTTGAACAAGGAGCAATTATTGCAGCAAGGAGTGGAATCTGAAACATTTTCTTCTTGCACAGGCTTATGTACTACAAGGGAGGGAAAACTATTTTTTGTGTTTTAGCAACGTAAGTTTTATTCCCCTTTAGTTCTTTGTCAAAATCATCCAAGACATAGTGGAAGCAAAGGTTTCTTCTCTGCCCCGATGTCCCTGCCCCAGAAGCTCACTAAAATGGGGGAAAAAGTATAGCAGAAACACACCTCAGACTGCTCTAATTGCTCTATCTGTCACTTAGTGTAGCCTAGGATTGCTACTTATACAGGGATTAGCCAACAAACTGTAGAAATGTTATTACAACTTTGAAGATTATCCCCTTAGAGGAAAAAGATAAAGCACACGCCGTTGTCTTCTGAAGATACCACTCACTCTTCTGAAAGGAAGTATTAAATATTCTATTCAACTTCTCTTATGAATCCTGCTAAGGGAACTTTCCCAGCAAGTGGGGAGAGCCACAGTGTTTGAATTTGGTTGTGTCAAACCAAATAAATTATTTTTGTTCCTTCTGCCTTTTTTATTTACTACTACTCTGTTCTCCAGGTAAACCGTCAGCTCTCTCACACTGCAAAAAGGATTTGTTCTTGACTTGTCCTGGTTAACCAGAATGCTTCATTATTGGAAACTGATTTTAGAGAGCAGATTTGAGTTTGTAACTGTAAATGCAAAAAAAATGTGACATTCAAGAAGCAGATACTTTATATCTGTATTGGGAAGCTTTATTTTAGTCTAGAAATACTGAACAGCTTGCTTTCTGATGTAGTTTTTTTGGATATAATAAAATGTGAGTTGTGTGGTAGAAAAGTATCCCTCATGTCTGACACAGGATGTGCTTATTTTTCCCTGTCTGCAAGAATGGGAAGCAGTAGCGTAATCATGTTGCTGTACAGCAGTGAGAGTGAATTCCATAAGATGTAGAAGTAGATGACAAGGCTGTATGTCCTCTGTCCTCTTCAAATCAGCAGTCATCTACCAGCAAAATCACATTTCCCCTTAATATGTCTCTGACTTAGACCATATTCATTTTGCATTTGTACAGACACACTTGAGATCTGCTTTTAATTACCAGATAGGGTTTGCAAATCAGAAACGTAACATAAGCACACAGCTTTTTTTATCATACCGTAGGTCACCTTTCAAAAACTGTCAAGGAATCATATTTTTAGAAGCTGTGCTTGTATAGACATAAGTAATGCAATAGCTGTGTCGGTCTTTGAGATTATGAACACACTTAAGATGAGAATATTCTTGGCGTAAGTCAGGAGTATTATATAATAAGGAAACAATGTCTTTTTATACTTTTCTTCCAAAATATTCCCTGGTGAGAATTAGAATAAAAAAGCCCCATAGGATTGCCTATGAATAGATCTCCTTGCAACTTGATAACTTTAGCCAAATTACACAAAGTAGATTTAAAATCCTTGTCATGTTTTCATAGTTTTATTTTTAAAACCCTTTATTGGCATCTAATATGAATTCTGATTGTCTAGCTGAAAGTCCCAAACCAACAATGTATAGATGTATAAAAGTATAGCTACTTATCCCTTTAGCAGCAGGCAGGAGACAGTGATTAAAAGCAATCAGCTATCAGAATGAAATAAAAGCTGCAGAACTGATCTTGTTTCATGTGGTGCCCCAAGACACATTTGTTCAAGAAAGCAAAGCAGAGGGCTAAGGAAAATCTATTTGGCTCAGTAGTGATATATGACTGTGTGCAACACAACCGTGATGCCCATGATACTGACTGGTACCTGTGGTACCGATGGCTAGTAGGCATCCTAAGTTGCCAAAGAACTTCCAGAAGGGTCACAGAACTGCTGTAACGAGGTGTTGAAAGAAGGTGGATCAGCCCCTACAGCAGTTGAGGTTTTGAAAATACAGGTGTAGCTGGGTGGCTGTGCCTCTTCGCTCTTTTTTCTTGCTCTGTGACTTGCGTGGCTCTCAAATGCAGCTCAGCATCTAACTCAACACATGCGTGATGCCCATGTTCAAATGCTGCAAGCCAAGACAAAGAGAAGGAAAGGGGATGAATTAAAACAGACGACAGCTGTTCCATTCTAATGATGTTTCCAAATGTTTTATAAATATCATCCAAAGAAAGCTGGTAGTCCATGGTGACCTAGAGTATAACAAAATGTGATAGAAGGGTAAAGCGAAACAACAAATAGAGGATTTGGAGAGTGCTGCCTCAAATCGGAAATGTATTGTGAAATCGTTTGCTCTGGAATGGAGTTCCTTCTGGCATGCATAAACCAGGGTACACATCTGGGAAAGAACAGAAGGCTGAGAGGTGGACCTTGTCTCCAAGCAAAATATGAGTCACTGTGAGGCACAGCAATCAAAACAGAGAGACTTTTCCTTCCTTACTTTTGTTTTCAGCATCCTTGATTGCTCCTTTGGAGTAGCTAAATTTTAGCCTTTCCGCCCCCACTCAATGTCTGGTATAGATCAAACAAAGAGCAACTGGCTTTGGAAGAAACCCTTTGCCCCAAGGTAGGGTCAACTACAACAGAGCTGTTCTTGGCAGATGTTTGTCTAATTTGTTCTTCAATGCTTTCCATGATCAGGATTGCACAGCCTCCCTAAAACCAGCATTTACCTATTGTTATAATTAAAGATTTTCTCTTATTTTTTCTTTATTCTTTCTAGCTTCTACTGTGATTATGAGCATACTAAAGGGAATGGAGAATAAGAGTGTAATATCCGTTGGCTATTACTCATTTTCACAGTGACTGACAAACTTGTTCTTTGCTTTTGAACCAATGCAATGCTGCACATATAATTTGTAATGGAAATGAATGATGTACATGGAAAAAACATGAGAGTTGGTGTGTAAGTGAGAGGAAGGCAACCTAGGTGCCGTTCCGTTTCTACTCTGCAATACAAATATGGTAAACCGTGATTATACAGGGCTCTTCAAATTGACTGACAGAAAGCAAGATTTTGTTTTTGAAGGGAGAAACCTTTCTTGGGGAAAATATTTTTTTGAAGAAAATTAATTCCGTAAAACCTGAAGCATTCAAAGGTATATGGAATATGACAATGAATGGACTAGTATACAGTATGTTAGTCCTATATAATGGGCTACATAGCACATTGATTCCTGAGCTCTCTGGGAAACCTCACATAAATACTTAAATGATTTTACTTTATTTGCTGGAGGATGAGGGGGGAACACAAATGAGGAAGACTTTCAAATTTCTGTATAGATTTGTGTGAAAAGTAATAAAGATGGGTATATTTCACACAAAAGAATAAGGAGAGCTCCTCAATGTTATAGGGGCTGAAAATATATCATGTTTGAATGTATGTGTTGGGAACTATTTGAAACTTCTTGTTGTTCTCTACACTCGTATCTAGTATCAGCGCAAATATTTACATGTTTTCTCTGGAGAGTGAGATAAGATTTTGAAAACTGACAACTCCTTGCAATAATGGTGAAAGAGCTGTAAATTATCTAGCAAACGGAACTGATTTTCAAAGTGGGGAATCCTTGCTAGCTTGAGGCACAACTTAGCCTTGATAGATAACCAAGAGCTGATGTTTCCCCTTTCTTGTAGTCAAAAAAGATGGTGTTTTTAAGTGGGTATTTTTGTGGATGTTTGAAAGATAACCCTAGACTGCAGCTCAGATACCAAATACTTACTTTATAGCTAGGACATTGATAAATGGAGGCTGGTTGAAGAAATAAAGTTAAGAAAAGTATGCAGAATTCTTTTCCATTCTTCTTTGATCTTTATCTGCCCATATGTCTAAGAAATCACATCCACAACTCTAGTTTGGCTATATCTGACGTGGAATTCAGGTGGTTCTTGTAGGTCCTATACAAAGTCCAACAAAGTCAGTGAGATACTTTCCATTAGTTTTAATGGTTTTTAAATCAGGCTTTATTCACTAACTCCTTTCCAGTAATATTTTAGTTTCCTTTATTTACCAGAGAATGGCTTTTTTTTTTTTTTTTTTTTTTTTTTAATTCTCCATAAGTTGAAATGTTAATGTCCCTTCTAATGAAAAAAACTCAAACCTTCCTCCCTTTGCTAAACCCTCTGAATACAAGCAACTAGGGAATTATATAAATAGATACTCTTACCTTTACTACAAAAAATTCATGCGGAAGTCCTATCTTGGAATAAGCTATTCATTAGTTGGCTTGGCAGAAAGAACACAATCCAAATGAATGAGCTGCCAGGAGTATTTTTAGTGGCTTTATATGTTGCCCATTCAAATCTTGGAAAATTTCTTTAGAGAATTGGACAAACTGACCACTCATTTTTATAGGCTTTCACAAGATCTAAAAGTGAAAAACAACTATTGTATTTAGCATCTGTTAATGGAGGTTTCAGGCTACAGAACTTGAGAAAGTTCTGCTGGGAAGCTAATACAATAACCATAAAATATTGGACTGATAATAGGAAACACTGGCACAGAACAGATATGGAAAGAGTCATGTTAATATTCCATATCCAAAGCTGTTAGCTTCTGCTGAGTGCTAAAGATACTGTTGTTAAACATATACAGTAGTAGAGATTTGGAATGGAGTCAGTCATACTTGAAATATACGAAGCTGTCTTTCTCTACCATAGATTGTACTGACTGGATAATTCTGTCTTTAGAGAATTAAAATCTGGGAATTCAGAAGAGAGAGCAAATCGTGTTAATGTTTTTCCAAATGGGGAATGTAGATATTTACCCCACACATGTAATTGAGTCCTCATCATCTTTTATTTGAAGTCAGTAGGGTTTTTTTCTTTTGCCTATTTGGGAATTGGTTCTAGACTGGTGTTGCCATTAGCTTTACCATTGACAAGCTTGTTTATTTGCTTTTGCTCCCCTGACTAGAAGATAGAGGATCAATAAAAGGGAAACTATTCACTGGACATTAAATGAGTTTCAGTAAATGGTTTTATTTGGCTCCAAGTGGAGAGGAACAACAAGATGCTATTACAAAATATGTTTCTGGAAAGCTGTGTTCTCTTTATATGGAATTTAATTTTGAATATTTCCAAGGAATACTGTCCCTTGTTACCTATGCAAAGGTGATAGCCAAAATCTACCCTCAAAAGATGTGTTGTCTTGTAATTTCTATGTATTAAGATTTTCTACAAGGGGAAAGGGAGGCAGGACATCTTAAGGTCTTACAGTTATCTTAAAAACAAGGAAACAAAGCCTTTCTGAGGAACTTCAGTACATCTTGCTGTATATTGTGAGCAAACGCAACTGGAGTAGTCATGAGATTATGGAACTGATCCTTTTGACTGTGAATAGCCAATGATCAAACAAAAGTTACAAGTTTGACAATACCAGGAACATCAACCCAGGCAGAAGCAGCTTATGGATGTGTTCTGTTTGCACAGGTACACGCAGTAGAAGACTTAAAACATCTCCAAGTCAGGCTACACTCGTGAAAAGCAGGCTTTTCTCGACGATGGTCAAAACTGCTTGAGTGTAGGAAATCAGCCAATGAAACTGAGCAAAATCAAATCTTAAATTTGTCCCCAAGTTAAGCATGAGTAATAAAAAGAAACCTTCAAATTGCATTTTGATTTTGGATCAGTTATATCACTGCTTAATATCACCCAAAGACCAGCTCACAGTTAAATAGGCTAAGAACTGTGTTGTGGCTTTTTTTTTTTCCTGAAAAGAAAATTCATCTTGTTAAATTTGATTTATGCCACTGTAAAGAGGCACCATGATCAGGCTGACAAGTTTTAGAGTTACTTTGGGCAAAATTAACTTCAGGCTGCTTTTCAGTTATGGGCCTAATAAGTCTTCTCCTTAAATATATTAATTTAAAAACACTCTATACAGGGATCTCTACTTCAAAAATCAAGAGCGAGAAGTGTATCAAAATAAAACAATCACTAAAATTCATAACTAAATCTTAATTGCTGTACATTTATGGAAAGAAAAATGGGGATTCTTAATTGTTATCTGCTAGCAATATGGCTTCAATATTTTTTTCTTTTGACAGATTTGTTCTGTTGCCAGGTGTATCTGCTTATGTTCTGTAATCTGCTTTGCATTACTTTTATAGAAATATTGCCATTAAATGTGCTACATATAGTATTAAATAGCAGAGTGAGTCAGGAGACATGAGTTGAATCTATAGCTCACAAATGAGAAGTTTGGAGGTCTCATCTGCGCAATATGGTAAAAATACCTATAACTAAATCATCAAACAGTCTGGCACTACTGATAATCTTGGCATGAAATTGAGCCATATCGGAGTGCAATATCCCAATAATCCAGGTTTATGAATACTGCAGATTATGGATAGACAAAATGCACAGGGAAGACTTTCCTACATTGGCTGCTTTTGCTACAGTTTATTCTTCTGTCAGTATTTCCCCTATAAACTCCTTTTATTCATAGTCTTGGCAGTTGGCCATAAAATTTTACTTCTAGCTGGAACTTGGCAGACAGCGTCTGAAGTCAGGAAAATTATTTTAAACCAATTTTTAAAGTATATGATATATACCGAGGCTCTTTTCGAAGTTAGAGGTGCAGTCGTTTTCTTCTGAGGAAAAGTTTTGGTTTCGGTGTTTTTCGTTGTGTATCCGCTAAACAAATTGGTACCTCAAAAAAAAAAAAAAGATAAAAACAATTATTGCCACCAATTACAAATAAAAATCACAAGTTTATTTTCAAGTTTACATGAAAATGTTAAGGGTTGATGACTTGTGTATTTTTAAGTGATTGCTTTTAGCTTGTTGCTTTAAATTAAATACATAATACTGTGGTGGCATAAAGCTTGTATATGCTGTTATAAACTGCAAGGTAAATAGGAGGCAACATGTAAGTCATTCTAAATGTCCGTACTCTCTCTATTTTTGTTTACTTTTCTGTACTGTTTCTAAAAGTGTCATACAAAAGTGCCTTGGCAAATAAATCCTAAACAAACTCAGCATGATACAGTAATTGACCTGGTTGAAGTAACAAGTAGGCACCAGTGATTCGGTCTGCTTGGTTTAGGATCCGGGTATAGTCAGTGTGTAAGTGTCCTCATACTGCAGGGTTTGCAGTGTTAATTTGGGCAAATACCACCAGGACCACCACAAATCAGCAAGAGTGAAATTTGATGATGATTGTGGTAACAGCATCTGGCTTTATGTCATGGTCTGTCCTTCTCCGTGCTCTTACAACTTACCTGAAGGCTGTAAATTAAGGAGAAATATCACTTTATGCTCTTCCTGTCCTTTATTTCCCAGTTGAAATACGTAGATTTACTACCTCATTGATTTTAATTGTGTTTCTGCCATTGTGCTTCCTTCCCTGGAATGAATCCCTAACTAAATGGGCCTCCATCAACTGAACAGATCAAAAAGCAAATGAAGAGGCACCTTAGCTGGCACAGGTATTTTATCAAGAGATGGGTCTTTCTAGATGAGATACTTGACCATAGGAGAAATGTGGTTTTTTTTTATTAACTAGTTCCTTCATGTTGAAGATGGAAAATACAATTCTAAAGCATTCAGAAGCGTGTAATCATTGAAGTATGATTGCTGTTTTACACGGCATCAGAATATGAAAGAAATGAAAAAGAAGCTTAGAACAGGAAAGTCTTTGCATGTTTGATAGTGGCAGGAGTGTGCCCAAGAGTCCTCTGGAAGCTGATGGAAGTCTTTCACTTTCACAAATGTGATGCTCACCCTTTTATCATTGTTCTTTTCCACTGCATGTGCCAAAGTGATGGAAGTTTTAACTTTTGAGATGAGTTAGGAAAAAAATGCATGGTAAAGTATTTAGTAGCACCTTTATTTGGAAGTTTGCAAATATATTTAATAAGGTAACTTCAAAAAAAAAAATAATGCCAGATATATTTCCCAGAAATTGGAATCTCTTTTTCTATTATGCACCTGAGGAATTCTGCATGCTGGACTCTGGCTGAACCATCACACTGTTTATGCTGGATGAGGAACATGTGGTATACAGTGTGAAGGTGGAAAAACCCAGAGTATCCAGGTGCAACTTTTGAATAAGCAGTCAGTGAAGCTTGCGTGAATTCTTCTTGCTTTGGGGACTCCAGGAAATAGATGGAATGTTGTTAATGCAGATTTATAAGCAGGTTCAGAGAAAACTAACATATCAAAATGCCCTGAAGATTATGTTTTCGCTTCATACTTTGTACTTATTGCAGACAGACATACCAGAAAGGACAGTGTGTTTATATGAACAAAATAGGAGGTGAGAAAGCTCAGTAAGAGGCATTGAGATCAGACTTTGGACACCAAGATGTAATTTTCAGCTGTGCTACTCCCGTAATGCACATTATCTTGCAGATTCTTCTGAATCTGCAGCATTCATAGGAATGGGTATATTTTGAGAGTTCAGGTTTGTGTATTTCCAGCTACATATTCACTTTTAGATTTTGAAGACAGTGAAATACTGGAAACTCAAGGGAAAGTTTTTATACACTTGATCCTGGTCAGCTGTCCTGGATGATTGGACCTAAGAGCACTACAGAAGCACGAACTTCTTGCCTCACAGTTGAAATGGATATCACCAAAACTGTTGTTAGTCTACATCCCTGTCCTCAGGACTCTGTTATTTATGAATATGGAAAACCAGGCCCCCAGAGCAGCTAAATCTGGTTTGTCAGGTGCACTGCCAATACTTTGTATTTCGGTCAGGTTGGGTATTGGGAAAAGATTCTTCTCTGATGCTAGAACAGGCTGCAGGGGAGGAGGGGGTGGAGTCAGCATCCCTGGAGGGGTTCAGGAAATGTGAAATGTGGCACTGAGGGACGTGGTTTAGTAGGCAGTATTGGTGGTAGGTGGATGGTTGGACTACATGATCTTAGAGGTCTTTTCCAAACTTAATGATTCTATGGCTTGCTTATCAGCTTTTAGAACAGGTTTCTCTTTTGCTAGACTTCTACCTGTTGAAGTAATAATTTCCGGATTTCAAAGAAATATTTCAGGTATTTTGCTGCTGCTGCTTTATAACAAGAACATGTAGGTACTGAACTTAGCTGCTGTGGATAGATGCAGAAATAGCTGCAGGAGCTGGGTATACTAATGCAGCTGCTTTCTGCCCAGAGTTGCTAGGGCAGGAATCATGATTCCTTCTGCATGCCCACAAATTCCAAGTTCTCTCTGTTACTGCTCGCAAAGAAGGAAGGAGGTGATACAGACTCTTTTTGGTGCCAAAAGCCTCAGCTAGCTCATAGGTGCCAAACAGCCAAGCAACATTTCATCCCTTCCTGGATGCCAAAAGCCTCAAGTATCCCTGCTCCACCTGCCAAAACCTCCAACTTTGTCCTGACAACTCCTGCAGTGCAGGCCTGTGTTGTCAATATGAAATTTTGCAATACACTGACAATGGAAAATCTGGATGCAGTATAATACTGAAAAACATGCTGAGATCTGCCTTCAGTTCAGTATCAAAATGAATTACGTTGTAAATATTTCCTCTGTGTGTGTGACTCTTCAGTGTGCTTTATTTTCCAAAACTTGAATTTGAAATTATTCAAAACTGCTGTAGAATGAAGATATGTTGCAGAATTCAACTGAGTTTTAAACTGCATCTCAGACCCCAGATGTATTCCTTCACATAGCTGAATAAATCCATTATTTACCTTTTTGGCTCATTTCTTGCTGGTGATTCTCCTGATCCGTCACTGAGCTTTACCAGCTTGTGTTTCTAAAACACTGTTTGTTACTGGATACAAAATCCATTTTGCAACTGGTTCTTAGAACATGGACATCATTTGGCAAGGCCAAATGCAAGGAATAATCAATGTGACTGAAATAATAATATTCAGACTAATTAGTTCTAAACATCTGCTTAAAATAGTTGCATTTATTCCCTTGTGTTTTTTATCAGTTTAAAAGGATGCATGGATTTTAATTTTAATTTTAGTTTTTATTTTTATTTTTTCCTCTCTCACATTTTTCTGTCAAGGATTTTATAATTCCAGGTATGTCATTTATTAATGTAAAGAATAATGTATAGTTTGATTCAGTATATATAAGTTAAAGTTTTATTAAAGTCAGTAAGATATACAGTATACTGTTAGGTAATATATAATGCACTCAACAATAGTAGAAATACATCAGGAAATGTCTTGAAATCAGTCTTAATGGAACAGTGTGAAATCTCATTAATAATTCTTATTTGTCTGGAAATAAGTTTTGACTGTTCTTCTATTTAGTTGTTGCTACAACTGATTTTTTTTTCCTAAATCTATAATCCACGTTCTACACCTTACTTAGATTATATGACATAGAGGTGAAAATCATTTTTGTATGTGAACCTTAGCAGGGAAGGAGATTTCTCCTACAGTTTGTTGCAAGGCTATAGACATGGCAGCCAAAGTTAAAAGTGAAGGGTATAGTTCTGAGGCTGAATGGTGCATGCAGTGGTTATCTGCAGGTAAATACTTGTTCTGATGGTTATGCACTCTGCTCATGGACAGTCAACAGGGCGATCTGATACCTTTCCATTAAGTGTAGTGTCTGGAAAGAGGAATCTGGGAAACACATCACTGCTACTCAGGCAGGAGATTTTCCCTTCAGTAATTCCTTGAGCTGCCTCTGCTTGTAGGCATGTAGGTATAAGGGGAAGCAAATGGCATAGCACAGTGCATCTGTGTGTGAAGATGAGTGAACAGCACCATATCTTGTGCTTTGGAAGATTCTGGACGTCAGGATAGTGTTAATAGTATTTATGGGTTGTGAGAGTGGGAAGAAGCAGTAAAAAGGAAATGCTTCATCTCTGTTCAAAATACCATCAAGGATGAAATCCACTCCAGGGAAAAGGGCCAGAGCTTTGGGTTTGCTTAATTTAGTCCTTCAGTGGGACTCCAAGTGGTGTTTATACTTTTCAGTAGGCTCTTTCACTGGAATGAATTTTTTTTGTGAAGAATCAAATTCTGTATGGAGAAATATAGTTTCATGTCATGTGTTACTGAATAGCCATAGGATATGGCTGTGCCAATGTGACTCCTTATGGGGATTCTCTTCTGGAGTCTGGCATGCTTTTCTCAAACTAATGCAAACTACTTCGATAAGAAGCCATGAGAAAAACCAAATTGTGCTCACCCAGAGAGCAGCAGTGACTTTGGCATAGCAACAGGTACACTGGTCCTGCCTAACCATGTCCTTATGGTTATGACTGAGACTTATTTTGTAAGCCGTATCATAGAATCATTAAGGTTGGAAAAGACTTCTAAGATCATCTAGTCTTCTAAGACTTCTAAGATCATCCACCTACCACCAATACTCCCCACTAACCACGTCCCTCAGTGCCACATCTCCACGTTTCTTGAACCCCTCCAGGTTCAGTGACTTGATCACTTCCCTGGGCAGCCTATGCCAGTGGTCAACCTCTCTTTTGGAGAATTTTTTCCTAATATCCAACTTGAACATACTCTGGCGCAACTCGAAGCTGTTCTCCCTCATCCTTCATCACTCTAATCTGTTTGTGTAGAGCATTTTGACTATCTGGCACTGGACGTGGCCTGCATTGCAAATGCTGCCCAGAAGTTTTGCTAAATGGTTGTACAACCTGTAAGAGATGGGCTGCCTGCACTGACGGAGTGCTTGGGGCATGTTGCAAGGTAGGGTTTGGGATTACTGGGGCTTCAATGTAATACCTGGCAGAGGGCCTCATGCAGAGGAAACTGAACGTTGGGTGTATGTGCATCTTTTTTTGCATGTTGTTCTATACATGGGAATTATTGTAACACTACATACTCGTGTCTGTCTCTGAAGTGGAAATGTATGTAAAAGCTCTGGAAAACAAACATTTAAGGTATAAGAGCATTTCTGTTGAGAAGCTGAATCTTTGTTACACCGAATGCTAAACATTTACATATCCAAGCCTTATGTAATGGATGTCTGAATAATAATAAAACTGCATAAGCTGACCTTCATTCTCTGGCACCACATCTCCTTTGAAGTCTGCATGACCAAATTCAAGACAATTATGTCATCCTTCATAACAGCCAAACAAAAGTTTGGCCAAATAGTCATTTTTCTCCATTTTATAGCACTGTGTTTGATTTTTGTAATGTGTGTCAATGTAGCTGTTGTTATTTACTGGGTGTTACGAGTGACAGTAAAAATCCCCTTGTTTTAGATTAATGATCAGCCCTCCAAACATCTGGATTTCATTTATTTTACCTCAGTGCCCACTTTTGCTACACTCAGCTCCTTTGAGCAGTACAGGGCAAGGCAAGTACAGCTTGCATACTAACACTCACAGTTTGCAGAACGTGTTGTTACTGTATATGCCCATATGTGACGGAAGCAAAACAGAGTCCTGGACAGAAGAAGAGAACCTGGCACTAATGTTTCCCCCCTCCAAATCTTCCAGTGCCACACTTTCAGTAAGAACTCTCCATGAACAAGGCTGTCTCTGTCAGTTAAGGGTTGTCAGCAGAAGCTCAGATTGCACATTGCTGGGCCTCAGGCCTTGAGGAAACCTTGGCATACTGTCATCCTAGTCTTCGAGACTCAGCCGATGTCATGAAATGCTTCAAAACTTGTAGTTTATTATCCCCCATCCCCTAATTCATGCAATTCAAGACCTTCGTGTGGTGTCACGACTTAGCCTTTTATTACTGTGAGAATTAATTAAATATTGGATGTGTAGTTTGAGATGGAATATTTTGAAACTATCATAAATGCTGGAATCATTTCTGCAGAGAACATTGTATGAGTTCTGAGTACACTTGCCTTATATGCTTGTATGGTAACCCTATGTTTGATGCTTTTGGAATGGATACAACTCCAGCTAGTGTGGCTGGATCAAGTAGAAGCATGGTGCCTTTTGCCATCTAGTTCTACTTAAAGAGCAACAAATCATTTAAGTTTTCCCTAAAGCTATGTTTATGGCTTTTTAAAGTTATTTTGTCTGGATTTACTAAAGCACTGGTGGCTTCATTTCATCATGTTATGTCACAGGTGCACATGTGCACATGCATGTGTAGGAACATGCATACTTTCACAGTGAAGCATGTAAGCAATAAACATAATGGATATGTAGTACTGTATCTGTTAGAAAACTAAGCCTCTAAACTAAAAACACATAGCAAAGGATCACAATTGAGGCATGTTAGAATTAAAACAACATGAAAAATTGGAGTTAAAAAGCAAGACATGAATTCAGTCCTGAAGTACAACAAAACTCTTTTGTACCCAATTGCAATTAGTTCTTGATTTAATTTCTAAATGAGTTTCCAAGGTTTTGTTAGTTTAAATCACGATGGTGGTGATCTTTTCTTTATTTTACTTCGGCTTGGTACCATGGTGTAGACAAATGTAATATGCAGGGTTTATGAAACCAGACAGCTAGTAAATCAGTATTATTTTGCTAGTAAATTACTAAGGCGTGCAAACTGCTTTTAACTCTTTCCCATGGGACAAGTAGTTTGAACTAGCTGGAGTTTAAATCAACACTGTGGACACTGAATTAGTCAATGATTCTGAAGAGGGCTTTGTTGGCATAAACTTCTGCTTTGATCATTCTAGTATTTACAGCTTTTTAATTAGATACAGTTCAGAACAATGGCTTTTATCAAAGCAATTTGGTAAGTGAACAACTGGACATTGTTTAGGGCTCTAGATGACATTCTGTCTGTTAATATCATGGCTGGCTTTAATACAATGATGAAGTTGGAATTATTTTAGGCATTGTCACTGCTTTGTCCAAAGAAACTTGCTATTCTAAAAGAGAGTGACATGTATTGTTATTTTAATATTGTAAGTTTAATCAGTTCTTAACATACTAAAACTCAATCATTTTCCTTGGGAGTACAAAGGACAAACTTTAAAATTTATGAGTGCAAAATTAAAGAAGTGAGTTGTTCATCCTGTGACTTATTTTCATGTGCTGAGTGATTTGTTGGGAAGTGCTGAGCTCTTTTTGCTCAAGGTTGGAGGCGATTGGTTCCATTTTCAGTGTCAGACATTTCAGAGTTGGCTTCTGATGTAAAGTAAGCCCAACGCCAGTGCAAAAATTCCTCAGGGATCTCTGTAGAGCAGGGCTCTATCATTTCTGGAAGTAGATTGGCCTAAATAAACTTTTAAAGCAAAGTAAGGTTTTTTAAAATTTGAGAACTTAGGGGAGCAAGAAAGTTAAGGAGTGTTTAGACCAGTCCCTGAAGTTTGCTGTGCAAAAATTCTTTGACAAGCTTTGGTGTTTTAAGGAAAGGATGGAAAAATTTACAAATGGTTGTCCTTTTCTACTAACAGTCCAGCTACAGGGAGTACTGCAGTTACACCATTATTAATCCCTTCGAGATTTGTTCGAGTAGTCCTTGGCTATGTTTAAATGTGGCTAAATTTAACTTTGTGCCATTTGGGTTTCTAAAAAGGCACTTGTTTAGTACTAAGCCTCTGACCGCAGAGCGATTGCAGCCTGGGTGACAGCTGACCCCCAAACAGACCAGCATGCTCAATTCCTGTGGCACATGATTATTTTTATTGTTATATTTAGAAGAAAATCCCTTTGTCTCCGCAGCACCGTATTGAATCATGTTCCTTGTGTGGTGCCGTTGTGAAAACAGCTTTGTTTTTATTGTTTGCTGTTTTCACTTTGAGTTGTTAGACTTTTGTCCGAGTCAAGTTTCTTTGTGGCTGAAGATGAGCTGACTTTATTGGTGCTCTTGAAATTTAAAGGAGAGTTATGTATTACTTACTTTTTCTTGCACCATAAGATTCAAATTATACATCCCTTACTTCCTTTCAAATTACTTTTGTGAGGCTTTCTGGAAGAAAATAGGACTGAGTCTTCTCTCATGAGCTTACTTAAGTTTTCTTTGAAAAAACTACGGATTACTAAAATATGTTCATCTGGTTTAGTGTTGGGATGCATACAAATGTCTTGCATTTCTTTGGATTTAGTCACACATGTTTAAAAGAGTGAAAAGATTTTCATTTATTTTTATTTGGCATCTGTGAAGACTTGAATGCTTACTTCTATGTAATTTAGTTAGTAATGTTTTTCTTTCTCTTCTTTGTGTTGTTTGCTGACTGACAGCCCTCTGGCTGGTGTATCTGTGCATTTGTGTTTTGGGAAGAGGGAATGAAGATTCTGCAAGACTTCAGAAGTTTTGCCCTTCTACGGAGTCAAAAATAAAACAGAATTGTGGATGTAACGCTTTTGTTTCTCTTGCTGAGGTCTGATTGGATGCCTGCTGAAGTCGATGGGAATGAACTGCTGGCTGTAGAAATAGTTGTTTCAGTAAAGCTTGGCTGAACCCTTTATGCTCTCCCATTTGCTGTTATGCTGGTGCATGGTAAACATTGGTAAATATTCTCTGGTACTTGGCATAAATTGCTGTCACTGTATTATTTCTATCCACAGTACAGCTCTCATTCCTAAGGACATTAATATCAGTCACGTTGTTGCGTTTGGAGTAGCTGATGTGAAAATGTTATTGCCGTGATGATCAGAAGGATCAGTTATATCTCTGTTTGATGGGTTTAGTTTAGGGTTGTAATCTTAATTTCTGTGTAACGCACCAATCATACACGCCTGACAGCTCTCAAGGAATTATATTTGACACTGTTACAAAAATCTGCACTTTTTTTTCCACGAGAGAACTTTTAAGGGTTGTGTGGACGGAAGAATAGAAATAGCACTTAAATGGAATGCTTGCTGAACAATTGTAGGGAAGTCAGAAAGAAATAGTTGGTTAAAGTCTGAACTCGATTTTCCTATGCTTTCTTAATGAAAGAATTTTATAAAATTAGAAGCAGTACTCTCCTAAACCAGAACATTATTGAATCACATTGCTTTTCAGTATTGAATTATTACGTTAAAAACCTGTTTTTCTAAAATGTTTTGATAATTTTCTCTGGGAAATGTCAGGTTTTTTCAACTAGATACAATGCAAGTGAAAAAATGATGTTTTTAGGGGTTTTTAGCAGATTATTTTCCTTTTGGTCTGAAATTATTCTTACATTTGTGCTGTCTGGAAATAATATCTTTTTGAAGCCTGTGTGAGAAGCTGAAATCACTGATTAATTGCTATAGCCTACAAATCATTTGAAGTCTTCTTTTTTGATATCTTTCAAGTTAGTAAGACATTTTGCCATGAAGCTACATTCTTGGTTTGCTTTCCTACCTGCACTTCTGGGGCTATACTTCGTGAAAAATTTGTGCTGGACGTCTCTATGTTGGGAATTACCAAATATTTGGAGGCTACAATGTTTGGGCAGAAGGAAATTAATCAAATACACTGTCTTTTCAAGCACTGCTTCCTTTTCCATGTAATTATTGTATATTAAAATAGTAAATTGAGACATTGTCAATAAACAGCAGAGTAACATAATCTGCTATTAATGTCAAGCAGTAAAATGTGTAGCAAGTCAATTAAAGTTTCTTTCTCCTCTCCAACCTCCATTTTGTTCAGACCTCCAGAATCACCCGCTCTGATGAAGATAAGGATGGCTCCTGGGATGCCTGGGGAGCCTGGAGTGATTGCTCACGGACCTGCGGTGGGGGAGCCTCCTACTCACTGAGGAGATGTTTAAATGGCAGGTTAGCTACATGCTTGTGTATATTTATTCTTCTGCAGCTGTGCCATAATTCTCTGTCTTCTGTGTTCATGGAAAAGCACTGCTTCTTCTCTTTCTGGAACTTAATGTAATGCAACGGTCAAGTGTTTGGATATTAGGAAAAATTTCTTCTCAGAAAGAGTTTCGATGTGCTGGCACAGCTGCCCAGGGAGGTGGTGGGGTCGCCATCCCTGGAGGTGTTCCAGAACCATGGGAATGTGGCACTGAGGAACGTGGGCAGTGGGCATGGTGGGGATGTGCTGGGGTTGGACTTGGGGATCTTAGTGGTCTTTTCCAGCCTTAATGATTCTATGATTCTACAATTCAACAAATTCTATTTTAATATGTTTCTGTATTATATTAGATAAATATCTTAGCCCTCAACTCTGATAGATCTTAAGTATATTATTAAATGCGCTAATGAAATAGCAAGAGTGACTTATTTATTATAGCCAAGTATTAAGAGGAATCTCTACATGCATAATGTAAAGCAAATTCTGGATTACCTGCGTAGAAACTGGATCTGAAGTAATGTTCACATGCAGAATCTTCCATCTCGTCCCTGTAGTAAAAAAACAACTGACTTACCCTATATATGGATGCATCAATTGCTGCTTTCTGTAAGGATGTCTTTTCCTTTGCTGGTTCTTTCAATTCAGTGGTTCTGATGGATTTCTTGGGAAATCCTCAGTGTACCTTGAAGAGAACAGCATTTACCTCAGTAGTAAAACTGAACTAGTATAAGACTTGTTACTATGATTCCAAAAGTGCGAGTAATGCAAGAGGCAAAATGAGATCCCAACCAGCTTAGAAGCATCTGTGCTGGCATACATATTTGCTCACGTTATTTGAATTATTCCTAAACACTTTGTTAAAACTGCTGATTGCATTTCTATTTTGTTGAGATTTTTTTCAAGTTAAATGTGATTTCATCCAGGAAGTCAGCTTCTCTTAAAGAAGGCTTACAGTGTGATCTGCAGTTTGTATGAAATGCGTGTTTTAAAGATTACTGAATAAAATGCTGCCTGTTTCTTTTAGTGCAGAATGCAGAGATTTTGAAAATATTACTATTTCCAGCAAGAAGCCATGAGATTCTGCTAGTGTGTTGGTGACTGAAATGAGGTCAATAAATTGTAGCAATATAAATTCCACTGTGGTTTTATTAATATTTTTAATGTGTTCCCTTGTGAAAAAACATGTGTTTTCCATACCTTGACTAATGTGTATTTTAAAAGTTTTTTTCTGTGCTTTACTGTTGTTGTAATGTCCAGGAAATGTGTGATTGTGAAACAAAGTTTTCACATTTGTATGTGTCATAAACCTTCTTTACTTGCATATTGTGATATGATCATTCTTGCAAAAATTGGAAATCTGAGACACGTAATATCTTGAGCTTGGAGAGCTGTACTTTCAGCTGAGCTGGTTGAGTGCTTGCTCCAGGCATCCGTTACTCTTTCCTTTTAAAACTGTGTTTTTCAATTTCTCAAATTTAAAAAACTTTTCAATAATTGCAATTAATTTCCACACATAAGCAAAAAACGTCGTCCAGGAGTTGTAAATGACCAGCTGCTCATTCGTTTCTCATCAGTGTAAGACAGACATTTTCCATTTTGAAGGGATTCTTCAAAAACATCATTTCTGATTTTAGAGGCATCATTAATTATTATTTCCTATCAAGTCATGAAGAGTGTGTTTTCAGTTCTTTCAGAGGCTCAGTTTTGCCATTTGCATTTAGAACTGGAATGCCTTGCCCTGTGCAGAACTACCAGTCGATTATCCTGAAGTCTGGCAAACTCTTTGCTAAAGAGGTGTGAAACCCACGCACCTCAGTATTTATATGAAAGAACAATAAATAATTGTGACTTTATTATATACCTCTTATTTCACCTACTGATAATAATTGTTGCAAAGAAGCTGGACTGCCTAGATTTTACAAATGATATTTGCTGGGTACCTTAGGAATGCAGGCAGTCTGAGAGATTTAAATTATGAATTCTATTGATGTGGCTTCAGGTGTTTTTTTCATAAGATATCTAGTAAATTGGGCTCACAGAGGAAGTTATATGTTCTTTGCTGAGGAGATAGTGCAACCACTTGAGTCCCCAGATCCTCTTTGTATTCAGACCTTGTATTTTGAATCCAGATTAAGGTACGGTGGTAGTAATAAGTCAAATTTTCAAGAGAATAACTAGCTGTAAAATGTTCAGGATTGTGTTGTGTTGTACTGCTGTGTAACCACTTTTACTCTGTTTTTCAGGAACTGTGAAGGTCGGAATATTCGATACAAAACCTGCAGTAGTAATGTGAGTATGGCATTTAATCCTTTTTTATAGCTTCTTTTACTTATTCAGATGATTTGCTACAGTTTAAAAAGTGCTGTTTGTTATTTAAAATCTTACGGTGGATGACTTTCTTTTGATCATCATTACCAATTTTAAAGATTTCACTCTGCATATCTGCAGGAGGTTTGAAATTTAGGTTTCTAAATAGACATTTTCTTTGCAAATTGTAGCGCCAATTGTGATTCAGAACACTTTATATCATTTGTTAGGAAAATTACACACTTTGGAGTACTAACAAATCAGCTCACATCTTAAAGTAGCAAGTGTCTTTCCCGAGGTTCTGTCTGAGATGAAGCATTAAGCTGGGCTCTTGAACGTTTTTGATTGCTAATGATACAACAGCATTCATTATGTGAGCAAAGAGGGTGTTGCTTTCAAATCTTAAATTGCATAATTACTACTTGCATTACCTCCTTACATTTGCCTAAGCCTAGATCTTTATATTTCTATATGTAAAATACATATATTTAGTACACTGGCATAGACCGTTTCTGTGGCTGAATATGAAGCTGGAAATTTGAAAAAGCAGTTACTGTTACTATGATGCAATCAAACTTTATTTTTACAGACATATTTTATGAAAACCAGTCACATATGGCATATGGCATATGGCATACTTCATGACTTGTGCTCCACTGATTTGCAGTGATGCTTTATGCTGTTTAAACAGCTGCCTTTGCTCACCCCAGATGTTGTAGTCTGCTCAAGGTGTGCAGGATTTTGTGATACCACCGATAGCAGACTCGTGTACAAACACAGTGATTCATAATGCATTGGTTTATGACCTGCAGGCACCTATGGCATGGGTTACCCGAGAATACAATATGGTGTCTTTACAGTCCCATTCCAGGAAAGAGGGAAGATGAGCAAAGCAAAAGCATCTTATCTGCTTTTCTGTAGTGCAGTTGGTTCATTTGCTTCTGGATTTGGGAGAAAGGCAGCACTTGTCACACAAACACCCCTGAAAAGGTGAGCCCTGCTGTTCCCTTGAGCTCACTTATACCCAGGCAAGAGCAGATGATGGTCATGTTGCTGCCAGCCTCACGATTTCCACCAGGGGCAGCAGCAGGAAGTATGATGTGTGCTCCTGAGGAGGCCTGGAGCTGGCTCAGTGCGTATGTTGAACTGTGGCATCTCCTGGGACAACTGGCCATCTTCACTTTTTCAGTATGCCACACCTAAGGCTTCTTCTGTGCCAGCTGGCTTCTGCACTCCTCCTCAGGAGCAAGGCTTGCTAGCACCTCAAACTGTTCTAACTCCATTCTTTGGTGTTGGATGGATTTTCCACCTCAGCAGCCCACAGCCTGAGTTTCCGCAGAAATTAGTGGAAGTGATTAATAATTCTGGCCAACTGCATGGAGAAGCCAGATCCTAGAGACAAACTCTGCCATCTGCCATTTGAGAACTTCAGTGCACAGTGCCTTTACCTCAGAAATAACAGTGCAGTGCACGGAAGACTCTTAATCTTGTAAAGCCATGTGATAAGCTAGATAAGCCAGTCAGTATGTAAGCAGTAAACAAACAGCCACTGTCTAAATGTTTGCTAAATATATCATTTGCTTTCTATACAGTAATACATCTCTGCTTGATGCTGTGCATTACGGCTTCCCATGCAACAGTACAAATTCCACATAGCACATCCCTTGGTCCTCCTGCAAAAGGAACAGAAAGTCATGTAGTGTGCAGAAAAAGCAGAAAGATGAGATCCATTTGTCCATAACTTCTGCTATAAGCAGAGGCCTGCATGCTTTTAGGATACATTTGAGCAGTTGCAGACACTGGTTGCTTTCAGGATTATACAGTAAAAAATCTATGGTGAGAATGAAGGCACTTGTATGCGTCATCATAGAGAAAATTAAGATGATTACCATATCCTTTCTGAACTCCAAGGGGGTTTTTCTGAAGTCACTGGGACCTGTTTTATAACTTTAGGGCTTATTTTAAAGCGATAAGTGGCTAGCATCTTGTATGAGAATCTGTTTGAATTTATGATGATTCAAATGTTAATTTCCAGACAGGAAGCTGCATTTACAGTTCTGCTTTTGGGGCATGTCTGAGAGGGATCGGGTTTCCATTTTAGTTCAGATAGAGCCAGAATCTCTCAGGAACTGTTTTTCCTAGATTATAGGTCAGATAATGGAGAACTCATGAGAAAAATAAATTTCATGAGATTTCCACTGTTAGTACAGTGGAAAGTTGATCTTTGAATTTGGCCTCACCGAATTCAAACTGAGTATTAGACCTGATTTAACCTTGAAATGGGAGCTTACACCTAACACCAACCTAGGGCTAGACCTGTTCTGTTTCAAATGATATAATTTTCCCCAAAGCATCATTTCTAATGAATGCTTCTTGCTTTAAGAGTAAAACTTTAGTCTGAAAATTAAGAGTTTAAACTCGCTTCTTTCCATATTATTAGGAAATATTGATAACCACAGGAGACATCCAGTATATATACACTGTGTAAAATTGTCTGCAAATGTAATTTTGCTACATGATACATTACACCACTAACATCTATATTGAGGAGTACAAATGAAGCACAACTTAATGCGTGTGTCATTCTAATGAAAAGAGCAAGAATCATTTTACCAGAAAATTGGTTTCATCTGGATTTGTAATAGAATAGTAGTAAGTTCATTGAACTCAAGCATAGTTCCAGAATAATATTAGTGATATTTCAATCAAAAAATTAATTCAGAGTCTTAGCAACGAAATAATTGCTGAGATTATTAAGGCTTGTGTTTGTCTTGCTTATCTTTCTGTTGTAAATGGTGTGTCGGGTGCAGGATTTCTTGAAGCTGCATGTCTGCTTTCAGCTTTTCTTATGGAAACTTCAGAGAAATAAACTATATGAACTATTCATTGTATGCTGTTCAGTGAAATTTTCAGTCTTTCTTAAACCTTTTTTTTTTTTAATATTTCCATTTTTGTATATACCGTTGCATTCTAATGCTGTGATGTACACTATATGGAAGTGCTTAAGACAATCCTTTAGGGTCTTATTCATAGAACAAATTATTTGGGCCATTTCCCCATAAATTTTGCATTTTTATGTGCCAGAAAGTCACTTCCACGTAAGCCAGAATGACTCTCCTACACTTAAAAAAAAAATCACTATTTTGTTGCAGATTTTCTCACATTTCATTCCAATGTAACCTTTTATTATACACAAATAATGCTTACACCTGTTCAATATATTCATCATATTACTGACCCAGCATCCACTCATTAACCAGATCACCTATCCCAACCAAAAAATCTTGGCTGAACTGTCTGCTCTGTTCCTACAATATTTCATCTTGAGTTACATAGTTTCTGTCTAATCTACTCATTTATTTTTTATTTTCATAATGCTGATGTACCCTTAACTCTCCTGGCTAGGGTTTCTTATTCAGGTATCTTGATTTTACTCAGAAGTGGCCTGAAAATTGCCTATGAATGACATAGAACCTGCAGCTAATTTCAAAAAGAAAACAAAACGATGACTTCATCGCTTCTGGCTCGGTTTCAACAAAGCGAGATTCAAAGAACCAACCTAGACAAAGGACCAGACTTTCTTTGGTGTCATCATTTTTACTGGGAATTTTCTTGCTGCCTTTTTGTGCTTTTTTTTTTTTCAGCAGTGTAATTGTTGGCAGGAATCACACGGTCTGATACAACCTTCATGTTTTGTACACGAACATAGCCTACGAAGATACAGATTTCCCAGGTTAGCTTGGTTTTCAAAGTCTAAGAGTAAGTGACTGCCAAAACTTAACCAATACATTTCATAGGAAGCCAGCCCTTGACTGCAGTAGTTTTAATCTTCTGTCACAAAAAGAATGAGAGTGCATAAACACACATGTATATTTTTTAACCTTCACAGTAGTCACGTCTGAAGCATCTTTTTCAGATCCGCCTAATAATATGTTACGTAACTCATGTCATAAATAGACTGAATTCCATGACAAAATCTGTATATGATTATTTTGCCAGCATTCTGAGGTATTAGGCATCATTGATGCGTGTTCAGATCCTTGTGTGGTGTGTGAACCTACAAGTTCTCCAGTATTGTTCAGTGGATTCAGCATAAGGCAAAAAAACTATTGCTGAAATTAGAAAATCTCTAATTAGTAGCAAAAATATTTAGCAAACAGGGAAAGAAAAAAATGTGGAATATTGATGGGATAAAGGGAACAAAGGAATTGAATTGATATCTGAAATAGATTAAAACCAAAAGGACAGAGTGGGTAAGGATTAGGGCGCATGTACTGTGGGCTGATGAGGTGGTCTTGCCACTTCTCATGTCTCTCCCTTGCCTGCCTCTCCCACACCTTGCCTTCACTTTTCCTTCCTTCCTTTTAATCTCCTTCTCACTTTTCTTATCTATTCCAGTCTGAAGTTTCTGAGACCTCTTGTTGTCTTGATTACATTCATTTTTGCACTTGTCTTGCTGTTTAGACCATAAACTCTTTTCTTTATACAAGTAGATATTGTTGCAAGGAAAACAGGCATCTGAACATGTTGCTGCCCAAATTCTGATACAGAATCACAGAATTGCTCAGGTTGGAAAAGACCTTAAAGATCATCAAGTTCAACCACAACCTAACCATACTATCCTAACTCTAATGTAAATGATAATTTCAGCCCTTTGATATCTCTCTGTGATGCTCTTTTTATTCTCCTGCTTTTGAACACAGCTCAAATGTAAAGCAGGTGGGGCTGGCATGTGAATGGAGCGCCACAATTGCTTTCTGTGCTTTGAAAATGCCAAAGCCAAAGAGGGAGATGAGAACTCACTTGTTCTCAAGCAGTCAGGAAGCGAGTGGAAGGAAGGAGCTGCACTGTGCTGAACCAATGAGAAACATAGAGTAACCATGGATCGACATCCTGACACTGCAGTGTTTGTGTCTTGGCACTGCAACAACACCTTGTGATAGTGAGTTGTAACAAAACAAAGCCTGTCAAAGCCCAGCCTAGAGATGTTGCTGCCTGTTTTACAGGTAGCGCTTCAGTTCTTTCTGATGAAAATCTAGCTCTGTATCGTGGTTGAATCTGTATCGTGGTTTGAACTACTTCAAAATGTTGCTTCTAGCTTTGCTTGAATCTAACATCAACTATTTTTATCGGTAGCTGCTCCTTTATTTCCAATGGTGGAAGGGAAAACCATATGGTATCCATATAAACTCTGATGTCCTCTCTGCCTTTTAGACTTTCTGTTGTGGTAAATGGGAAGTGACAGATAAGTCAGAGCCAATTTCTGCTCTCATTTACACCCATGCAAATGTGGTGGCTTTCTTTGAAGTTATAGTAAATAGGGGTGAGTTTTAACAGTACTTACTTGACTTTTTCTGAAGTGCTCTCTTGTGGGGTTTTATCTCTATGAAATACCTGAAGATTTACAGTAACTCCATTTTTTCCTTGTCTTACTTCATTTTATTGACTCAAACTAAAATTATCACAGATTAAAAATAAAATATATTACATAACTTTGACTTATTTTTACTCTAATGTGTATTATTGGACAGTGCTGCAAAGCACTGCACATTGCAGAAGCCCCATGTGTTGCTCAACAAGAGCACCACCGATCTTAGAAGTTTCTTGCAGTCTACAAAAAAAAAAGCCAGAGATATTTCTGTTTCCTACGATGAAAGAAAAAAATAAATCTAAGGTACTGGCAAGGTATTAAGCTAATGCACTACCAACCCACCCCGACTCAGGAGTGTGTCAGGACAGTATTACTACTGGAAAGAAATTTGTGCTTTTCTCGTGTATGTTTCCAACAGTAGTGATGCACTTGCCCTTTGTTAGTTTTTTTTTCAGGGAACACATCACAAAGCTTTCAGCCTTATATCCAATGGAAACCAGTCTTTGTTAAAATCAGCCTCACAGCTGGCTTGTATGGGTTGAAATTCTTGGTCTGGCATATGGACTGTTTGACACTGGACATACTTCTAAATGAGAGTGAGAGATTGTTTGACATGCCAACTCCTTTGTCAGTACTTTGGTGAAGTTATTTTTGAACAAATCAGTATTCATCTTCTTTCCTGTTGCTGTAGCTTAATATTAATGTCCTTGTGTGCAATGCTTTATACAGAAGAAATGTCTTAGAATACTTCATTTCAAACATTGTCAAAGAAGCATTTGTTGTATTTAGTGTTTCATCTATATTTGCTGAGGCTGTGTGTGGAATAAATTCTAGAACTATCTCTTTAGATCAACACCAATGTAAATTCTATTTTATTTCAACAAAATAAGGTATGAATTTTCCCTTAGGGTAAAAAAAAATTTTGTAACTGTACTAAAGGAAAAGGCACTGATGTCTCTTCCTAACTCTGCTGCCCCATTTCTGAGGAATAGTGAACAATTGGTCAGGCACATTTTCATTTCTTAGTGTGTAAGTATCAGCATTGTACATCTGTCACTACTCAGGTGTATGAACTGATGAATGAGTGCAGAATGCTTTGAAATCCTTAAGTGGAAAAAGCTATTGGGAAGAAAAATATTAAATATCAGTTTTCTCACAACAGTCACTTAAAAGGCATAGCTTCCTATAGAAGGTAATTCTTACTACAGAACCAGATTTTAAAATTGAATGTGTCACACAGTGTCATAAAAGTAGCATTTTTAATTACTCTAACTTATCAGTTGTGCTATTACTGGAATATGGGCAATATTCTGTTACCTGTACTGCAAGGAATGGATTAAGCAACATAAATTGTATTAATGCATTTGGTAGAACACTGTAACATATTTGTCATAGCAGATCAGTTCTTGAACCAAGCCTACCTTAACAGATTCAGCATAATACTTCAGATAACTACTACAAATGCAAAGGGCTGCCTATTTGTATAAATTAGTTCCTTTGGTTTGTTTTCAGGACTGCCCTTCAGATGTTGGTGACTTCAGAGCACAACAATGTTCGGCCTACAATGATGTCAAGTACCAGGGGCATTTTTATGAGTGGATCCCCGTGTACAATGACCCTACTGCACCATGTGCCCTGAAGTGTCAAGCTCTGGGAAAGAACTTGATTGTGGAGCTTGCCCCAAAAGTACTAGATGGTACTCGTTGCAATATGGAATCCCTGGATATGTGCATCAGTGGAATATGCCAGGTATGTTCATGGTGGAGATCTGAGTTGCTTTTGCACATGGAGTGGACGCTTTTCGGTTATTTTTCATCTCTATGCATCAGTTTTCTTTCAAAGTATCTGCAAGTACAACCAGCTGGATCGTAGCTAACTCACTTTCTCTTCTATGCAGAAGTTCCTGATTGCCTTAACCACTGATACTCAATATCAATATCAGGTCAATAACATTCACTCATTCTTATACTGTAGCTTTTAGTCATGTAAAAATTACAGAAACTAGTAATAATCTCCTTCTCTGAGTATTGCATCTCATGAACTCTGCTAAGGAGAAAATTTGATATATGATGGGCTCCTGCTGATTATGGTGCGTGTGTGTGTAAGTATGTTTGCTGTATGTGTTGCTCTTGTCTCTTCATTTCTTTAAGAAGCTCATAGTTTGTGCAGTGAATATGCCTATAGTAGTAGTATTTCTTTTTTTAACAGAGTACATTCTAAAGATCTGAATCCTAAGTTCCTGCGATCCCTATTGTGTATTTGCAATTTATAGATTTCAGTTCTAGAGAAGAGGTTCCGCCTCTGTTAAAAGCATTAAAGATAAGAAACAAGGCTTGCTCAGCTGCCAAATTCTTGATTTACATGACTTCATTGGGGTTATTCTTTGATGGAAGAAGTAGTCTCAGGCTTTTGAGATCCAGCCACTTAAGACAGATGTCCCCAGGAATCTGATAATTGGGTCAGAAGCTCCAAGTGCCAGAACAAAACTGGTTGGCAGATGGGTAATACTTCACACATAACCAGCTGAAGCTTCTTTGCATTTTCTCATCTCCAGGCTTAGCACCTTGTCAGGAGGTGTTGTATCTTTATTGACTGTCCTGGATCAGGAGCCCTAGCCTCCCTATGACCTTGAAGCAAAGCCAGACAGCAGCGTAGGATCCCAGTATTTTGTGCTGCCTTTGTAACTGGGGAACAGAAATTTATGAGGGAAGGCAGTATTGCAGTTCTTAGGCTTGAATGTCATCATTTTTCACCCCAGTTTTAGTACTAGCCAGCTGCTGGTCATTCGGCGTTGTTCCTAGTTCCATCCAGTCCTACCCCTACTTTTCTCCCTGTATTACCACATTTGTTGTATCAGCTTAAAGGCTTTGGGCAGTTGGAAGCAGCTATGGTTCTTGTCCTTGCACACCCAAGTAATTGTACAAATGTGCTCTGTGTACCAAGTGTATAAGAGGCACATAAGGTGATATTAATAAGCTTAACATAACAACTTTCTGAAGCTTAACATAATAACTTTCTTACTTAATAACTTGTAATCAGTCATTCTGAGTTTTTCCAAGGGTGGTAAACATTATTACACAGGCTGAAGTTGAGACTGAATTAATGGTATGTTACTGATATATTATTATAATTAGTTTTTTCTCTCTGACTTGTTCTGTCAAACGCCTAAAACACATGCAGCTCAAAAATACAGGACACAGCCTGATGAGCAAAAGAGCTTCATTGTGGGGGAAAATACAACGTGTTTGGCAGAACTATGGTGTGCAGGTGACAGCAGCATTAATATATGATCTGGACCTTGCTGTGAGTACTTGCAATACCAGTCATGCCAACACACAATGCATCTGCTGCCTCTGTAATTGAAGAAGAGTTCCTTACAGTCTTGCCCTTCAAGAGACAACATTTGTCAATAGTATTTCACACTGGTGTCCATCAGTGTTCATTACACTGTGTATTTAGATAGGATGTACCTTTATACACACTAAAAACACTTGCAAAATAATACATTTCTTTCGCAATATTGTTAGTGATGTTTCCTTATTTAATACAAAATTTGAACCTGGAGGATACCAATACACTTTGCAGATGATACATCTACAGAAGCCTCTGCTGTTTGTGTCTGTTGCCGCACTATTATGCTGAATCTGATGTACTTTGAGGTCTTGCAAGAATAGCTTGGAGATTTTTTTGTTTGTTTTTAGTAGATTTGTCATTATCAACACTTGCAGTTTTATTTACTGAAGACCTTTGAAGTCCTTGGTTGTTTGAATAACTTTTTTTCTCTTTGTGGGGCAGAGTGGAAATGTTGGTTCCTTGTGAAAGGACTGCACTAGGGAGGGCTTCCTCAGAAACTGACACCAGTCTTTGTTACTACTCCTGTTTAAGCAGGAAAGAAAACAAATTGACATCTAATATTTCCTGGAAAAATATTGTTGTTTAGTCAACTTCTGTTAAGAGAGAGAGAGAGACAGCAAAAACCTTGATTCTTCAGTATTGTTGCTATAAGATCAGTCTGTTGGGCTTTGACATGTACTTGGCACAGCCTGTAAGTAACTTGGCAAGCACTTTTGCAGTGAACTCATCTAAATAAACATGTCATACTGCTGATGTGGATATCTTCGCTTTTATGCCTGGGAGCACTGAAGAGTGAGTATAAAGAAACTGAATTGCTTGAGTCCTTTTCCAAACTGGTGCTGGTTTTGCTCTTTTATTGTCTCAGAATGTTGGCAAGTTTTATAAGATCTCAGTTTCCCCCCCCATAAGCACTTCATCCATTTCCTTCCTGTTGGTAAGATAGGGATGCAACACAAAGCTTTCCTCTCAGATTCTTGTTCTATCAATCTCCTGGGCAGAGCGTGAATTTAAATGTACAGAGACATTAAGTTCCCCATGTCCAGCTTCAATTCTGATTCTCTTCATTTCCCTTAACAAGTACACCCAAACTAAACAACAATGTCCAAAAACTAATGAAACAAAACTGGTTTCTGGGTAAGAGTTCTGTGTCTTTGGGGAAAATAAAATCCTAGGGTGGTGGAGCAGAGAAAAGTTTGTTGAGAAAGTTAGTAAGACATTTTGGGGTTGTCTGAGGCTTAATTCAACTTTTTTTTTTTTAATTGTTATTTTATTCTATATATTTTTTAATTTATTGTTTTTGTCTGCTAGTGCCTTTCTTCTGTTACCAAAGCAAATATCTGGGGTTTCTGTGCTAAATAGGGACAGGTCAAAACTTCACTGCTGGGGAGGATTTTCACACTTCTGATACTTTTTCTACTCTCTGTGCAACTCCCAACACATTTTTTCATATAATATATTCCTGCTGTGCCCATCTGGATGTGGGTGGAGACATTTAAAAACATCTGCATGTCAGACATGTGTGGGCAACGCTTACCCACTTACTCCGCCTGCATTGGGGCCCTGCCTGGCCTTGATTTTTGTTTTTAATTCTAGTTTGTGATTTTTTTTTTTCCTACCAAAACGCAGAATTAGGTCTTGTTTCAGTACCTAAAATGGTTACACTGATAATTTTTCTAAAGTGGAGTAATGTGTTTGGACAATAAATACACACATCACCCAAAACCACACATCACCAGTCCGACGGAGCGGTCTGAGTAGTTCTGTCCTAGGCTGTCACAGTTAGGTCAAGGATGATGTAAATCCTCCGGTGAACTTTCCATTTAGTGTCAGTGAGTTGTTTGTGCTCCAGGAAAGGCAGACACTACACTATGCTTTGTAGCATATGGCATAAATTTAGCTGACATTAGAACACATCTCATATGTCAAGTGGAGTGCCGCTGACTTCTGCCATGCTCCATGTTTCTGTCATGTGTCATGATATACCAAGAAGGTATCTCACACACTTGCCACCAAAGTGCTTTTACCCTTGATGTACATATCTGTCAGTTTTCATTGAAAGCTGTTGCTGTAAGCCTTTGGAAGACAGCACATTTTTTCATGATCTTGTGTGAGCTCTGCTTATGGTTACAACTTAAAATGATGGAGGTTTGATAATGTCTTCTCATTCTGACTCCCTCTGTTCTGAGAGCTGCTTTCTCCCAGCTCTCTGTTCACTTTGGCTGTTTTGCATACATCCCCTGTGGGTTCCTGTGGATACTTCTTATTGCTTCTGTGTTAAAGGACTGCCCAAAGTGCACAGGAAGGTCTGGTGTTCAGATACTGAGAAAGGGACATTTCCTTTCCATCCTATATTACTGCAAACTTCCCAGTGAAAAGCACAGCAAAGAGTAAAAGATTTCATCTCATTTAAAAGTATATGTAGGACAGGAATATAATACAATATTGTATTGTTTAATAGTTTCTAATTTTTTATTCTTATAATGCAGAATGAGGCATCAAAGAATATTTTGTTTTTAAAGGAGGGATTTGGCTCCTTAAAAATACTAATTTTCTTTTTTCTTTCCTGAATTTACTCTAGTGTTTAACTTGAATTTCAGGAGTTTAAATAGCTTCCTAGATTTATATCTTCTAATTCTTACTCTTTAGAGTAATCATACTGAAGGAGTTTTTACTTAAGATAATCTTTTCTTTTATTCTACTTGGAGTAGTTGGTCCTCAAGTAGCAGTATAAAAGGACATCAGGGAAAAGCAAAAAACAAAAACCAAGCAAGCAAACAAAAAAACAGCAGCAACAAACCACTTGCAGGCTCTTTTTTATATTTAAAAATAAAACGTCCACATTACAGTTTTTGCCTTTCATCTCTTTAGCCTTCACACCTCAAGCAACTTACAGGAGGAATTGATTTTGAGGTAGCTTACTGTTAAGCCAGCCTTCATATTGCATCCTTCCCCAGTACCATAAATAGCCCATCAACAGCATGCAGTGCCGGGACTCCCATGCAGAGACCTGTACTCCATCCACATAATTCTGCAGACGCTCGTGCTGGCAGACTGGACCTTATCCAAAATGACTATGGGATTTGCTCACATAGATTCAATAAATCTTTCTAGCCCAAAGAACTACATATCAAAATCTCCGTGTGACTGTACACGTGACATCCCATTAAACCGAGCGGGAGCTCCAGCTGCAAATCAGCTGGGAAACATTGGTGCCTGTCCAGAAGTCCCATGGAAGGAGAGGGCTGAGCACGGGTTACCATGTCCTGTGTGACCAGCCAAGGTTCTGCTCTGTAGACTCCCAGACTTGGCTTCCTCTTCCATGGAGGCTCTCAGCACTGCCCAAGCCAGCAGACTGCACTGTAAGAATTGCACTTGAACCCTTTTCATGTCCCAGCCTGCCGTGAGATAGCAGCTCACTTGAGATCATATTGGCAACCTGCAGGAGGGCTTGTGTGGCACAAGGGGTGCTCACAGATACTGAAAATGTCATTTGGAATCTCTTGCTTTTAGTTAGCAGCTGTTCACTGCTGCTAGAAATTGTCATCTCTTTTCAGACCTTCTGTTTTTCTCCACACCGCTGTTTCTGGTGGAGGATTACTGCCCATAGGGATTTCTTACTGTCTGAGTTTATCCTTTCTGTCAGATAGGGGTGAGTTTTTTCTAATCTCCAGTTCCTTATCTCTATGTCTCTTTTTCTAAGTGATTCTTTGCCAAGTTTTGTTTTGTTTTGGTGAGCTTTATATAAATATGATTTTATTTTCCAGCCTAGCAAGGTCCTGCAGCATGTGAGTGTGATAAAGTCAGTACAGTAACTCATGATTTGGATATCTTGTTGAACTAGAGTCTTCAGATCCCCTGGTGCTGTGGCAGATATGGCTGGAACCAGTCAGAAAGTCAGAAAAGTAATTTGATTCCATATATTGATTTCTTTTTCAATACCATTCTCACAAGGAGGAAGTCCAATGGGAATTTGTGTCCTACCCTCCATGTCTGCATATGTGTTTTTTCTAAAATGGGAACCATATAGGAAAGGGTACCTGCTCTCCTGCTGGGTGGTCCTATGGGCTTTCAGCTGCTCCAGCATGTGGCAGATCCTGCAGGAAGACTTACATGTTTTGGAACCACTTTGTTTGATAGCAGTGGATTTGCAGAATTACAGAACGCTCTTTAGCCTCCTGCCTTCACATATGAAATATCTGTAAAAATACGTGGACAGTCCATTTAGGAGCCCTTCTGTATGCAATGAATTTAATGCACTGTATATTTTACCTTTCATTTTTTATTGCTTTGCATTCTTTTTCTATGTATTGAAGGCTGAGAAACCTGAGCATGATGGTATGTCTGCTTGTGCCCATCGTTCTGACATATTTGTTGTCCTTTGTTCTGAGTTTTGGATATTGACACACTTTGGCCTCACTCCTTGCTTTCTTATCTACAAACAACTGAAAACACACAAGAGACACCTTCTTACTCCCAGCTGGGTCTGCTGCTTCACCGGCCCTGCAGTGATGGGCTGGGTGATGGACTCAGTGTCAGTGCATGCTTAGAGTCCCTGAAGGGGCCATGTTCTGCTTCTTAGCATATGCTGACAGCCAGGTCAGCTTCTTGGGGCTGCTGCTGAGCTGTGCTAGCTCTGTAGTAGAGATGTGAGACCCAGTGCAACGGTTCAGCCTTTGATAGGCTGAGCTTAGTAACAGAAGAGTTGTAAGACAGAGAGTTGTGAGGCCATATAAGGACAAAATCATGGCTAAGACCAAATTAAATCTTCAGTGTGGATAAAGCAGGATTCTACCTGAAAGTAGAAACTCTTCTACGTTAAATAAATACAAGTAACATTCTAAATTGGAGGAATGTCTTGCTATCTCTTCCTGTTTGTAGAAGTTCATTTAGTTGTTGATGATGAGCATGGGAAAGAGTGGGAGGTTTTTACTGTGTATTCTCTCTATGGACATATTTTATCTATGTAGAAATAAGCTACAAGCTGAAGCTATCACAAAGCAAGGGATGTGAGCAGAGATTGCACAGTAAATGAATAGATGGGCTCTGAATGTCAGCCTCTGGATTCTATAGCAGGGCAAATGGAAAATACTAGCTAAGGCAGAGCAGAACTTTCCCATGATGAATTTTATACTTATGTTTTTATTGCCATAAATTCCCATAGCCATATTTAAAATTAATTATTTGTTGTGTGGATGCAGACATTCCTAACATCTGCCTGCACTGTGATTCTGGGGTAAAGCAAGTAGAGCAGGAGAAAATGCAGCAAATAGCTGACACTGATGCAGTGAGATCTGTGTAGTGGGATAGCAGATGTGCCTGTATAGTTAAATACAGATTTAATTTTTCTGAGTTTTGGAATTTTTAGTGTGTCTGTCTGTAAAACAGAAATTCTTTTTCTTGTGAGTGAGACCCCAAGGACTTTAATTTTCCCTCTTGAGATTGATTCTAAGAAACTGCAATGTAGATTTATTTTAGTGAGCACATAGGAATTTTTCACTATTTTCTTGTTTCTTTTACTAGTAGGTGTTGAGGTAAAATGTATGTCCTTTCTTAGTTAAGTTTCAAGACTTGGAAATCATTTTTGCCAGAAACAATACTGATGGCATCTTGTACTTTGTGCAATGCTGTTAACCTTTGGATGTTTTTCTTCTATTTCAATCTGAATTCTGAGAGAATAGATCATTTTGTTATGACAACATGAGCTCTACTGTCCTGGTGGTATGGCAGTTCCATCCCCTGGCTGGATTTGTTTGGTGTAATATTCACTCAATTCTCACTCAATATTTTTCACATCTTAACAAATTTCACAGGCAGTGGAAGCCAACTGTGCCTGGGTTTACACCTTTCAGTCTCTACACCCTTCAGCAGTTCAGTAGCAGTGATACCGTATCTTTGTGAAGAATAATTGTCTCTATTTGTGCATTCTGCAGTGCAGCTCCTTGTTTCTTTCATGCATTGGGCATATCGGGCACTTCTTACATTGGCTGAGTTCTTACTTTTGTTGAATTTGACTAAATGTCACCTGTACATTTCTGCCACTATTTGCAATCTATTTAATGAGTACACACAGATGTGCATCCTTTGAAATTGCCAGGCTAGTGAAAAAACAAAAGTGCAATTGTACTGAGAGTGGATTTCATCTGGATTTCTGTGTAGTGAAGCAGCTCCAGAAGGGTGCTAATTATGTCACTGTGAAAGGTTGGTAATTGATTTTCTGCTTTTATTTTATTAAAGTCAGTCACATTGATAAAGAGCATCACTTCCCTACATTGATCTCTGCCTGTTTCTTGGGCAAAAATAAAGCAATGAAAAAATGTTGTTAACTGATGTTATCCCCTTAATCATCACTGATAAATGAGACTATCAATCAAAAACACTATTGGAGTCATTTGAGAACAATATGGTAGCATTTAACACATTTTTGACTTCAGCATGGATATTTGCTGAACATTTAAATAATCTAAGACATAGTAGATAGGGAGAAAGAGAGAAACAACAACACTAGTGCAACTTCACAGAATATATTTATCTGCCACAAATAAGAACAGCAGAGTTTTGGTTTCTTGTGTTTTTGTTTTTTTGTTCTTTTTGTAGCTTCAATTTGGACAACTTAGTATTTTGTCTTTTCTGACTGTACCTAGATCTCTGGCTCCAGAGGACAGAGAAGCAGGGAGTCCTTTTCCAGACAGAAATATTGTATATAGTTGTAGGTATTGCTGTGTATAAATTCATATTTTCAACAGCAGTAGTGATAACAGTTGGTGCTTGTTATGCAAAATCTTGGTGTTTTTTTCTCATGTTTCACCTCAGTGTTCTTGTTATGTGGAGTGTGAGTACATCTTCAGGCTCTTTATTCAAAGCATGTAATCTTGAATCTTTAGCATTCCAAAAATATTTCTTAGGATTGACACATAATACTTTTATAATTGACAACTCATGTCCCTGGAGTATATTCTGTAAAAAATGGTGTCATACCTGTGTTGAAAGAAAGTGCCTCCAGATGGAGATGAGTAGTCAGTTAAGGGAATAGCCATGTTACAGGGGCCTAAAGCAACAAGCAAAAACTGACATTTCAAAACCTGTATCTGCGTTGCTCTGCATGGGCAGTTTCTAGTCATTAAGGGTACACTGAAGGAGGACTGAAGTTTGCTAGGTTTTTCTTACAGAGCTCTTTTGCTGTATGGGAATCTGTCATAAATTTGTCACTTTGCAGTACTTTTTTCATCACAGTTAACTATAAATATTTCCTTAAGAAAGGAAGAACCTTGAGTTTAACAGATTATATTTTGACCTTCATAAATCAGAATTAACATGCCATATTCATTTCTTCATTTAAGTCTAATGCCTCATCTTGAAACCCTTCTAAATGTTAAAGAAACATCTGTGGAGGCTTCTGAGCCATTTTTTGGATTTATATCTGCAAAGATATTTGTAATGTTCTGCAGTCACCTCTAACACAGCAGCAATTTCATTAATCTTTCATCTGTATTACTATATTTTATACCCTGACCTTTTGCTCTTCCTCTGCCTTTCTGAACTCACATGAGCATTCTGAGCACACCACAAACATTTCACACCCCTCAGTAGTGCATTTCACAATAGCACCGTCTGGTTCAGGAGTTTGTTGCGGCAGAGTGTTTCTGCTCACTTGTGACAAAACAGTCATATTCTTTTGCATAGTGGAAAAACAGAAACATACTGTAATGTCCTAAAATAGTCTCATATCATGCACCAGTTTGAAAAGAATCTCTGTCCGAATTCATAACCCCTCATTATCAATTTATTAAATACAGAAAGTAATCATGTCTCAAAACTTTTTTTAAATTTCCATGTCCATTTTGCTAAACAATGGTCACTATTTCCCCAGCTGCTTATTTGTGTAGGAACTTGCAATATAGTCTTTACAGTACTTGAACCATTTTTTGATTTACAACTTTTTTTCTGGATTATTCTTTTAATTTGACGAGGTCCCAGTGCTTCTATTACATGGTTTGTATTGTCACTTGTTTCATTTATGCAGTTTATGTTATTATCACCTAATATAATTATTTTTGACTGTACCCTAAAAGTGTGCAGATGTTTTCCCAATCTGCCTATAATATTTATAGCTGATCCCTTTGCTCTGTAAACAGCTAGCAATGTGGGCTAAATTAACCCTAACAAACACCTTAATCATGAAAATCATCAGACCCCTTTGGCTTGCTGCAGTGCTGTGTGAGATGGGAAAGGCTGTTGCCATATATCACTTTCTAGACCTTGTTGTAGCTCTGTACACAAATACACATGTACTCTTCAAAACATTTCCTCGAAGGCTGTCTTTGTTTTTCTAGCAAAGTTACTGGCTGTGGTAGAATTATGGAATCGTTTGGGTTGGAAAAGACCACTGAAATCATCTAGTCCAACACCACCACCATCATCTAGACCCGTCACCATCACGATCACTAAACCATGTCCCTAAGCCACATCTATCCTTTTCTTGACAATAATTCCTACCTTAATTTACAATCCTTGGTGATATGCCAAGGGCCTGATTTCTAAAGCAGCACCTTGCAGCTTCCTGCTCTTTTAGTGTGATCCATGGCTGTCCAGCTTGTGTGAAATTCTTTGCTGTCAAAGTTTTAGAAACAAATACAATAGGCCAAGTCTTGACACTCAGTTTTGAAGTACCCCCTACCTTAGCGCTGACGTATGGTTTGCACACTTACTGAACTACCTCTAAAATCTAAGGCTTGTCCCATTAAATTCCACAGGGTGTTTTTGGGTGCTTAATGCTGAACAGTCTGAGATTCTTTGCTCATTACAGGCATAAATTGTGACCCTACTTTGAGTTATTTTTTGAATTGTATCCTGGGTTATCACTGTATACTCATAATAATTGATATAAACACAATCTCTGAAAGAACTGGAGGTGCATAGATCTAGTCAGACATGTTACATTTGCTGGCAGGGGAGCTGCAAAGCTTTCCCTCTACCTAAATCCCTAGCATTAGCATCCAACACTCCTATTTTATTTCTGTGGCATTTATGTATTAAAATTTAGCCATAATACCCTGTGAAACAATTATGGAAAGTATGCTGCAGTGCTGATTATCTTTTCCCTTACATTCCACATTGGACACAATACTGCCTTGTGTTTGCACAGTTGTACTGTTTTGTTATATGGAATGAGAGTTTGTTTTCATAGTGGATATGTGAAATACCTCTGTTATACTCTCTGCCTATTATTGTCATGTTGGCTTTTAATGGCATGGTCTTGAGAGTCTTTTGCTTGCTCAACACCCTCCTCTCACCAAAGGACTGCAGGATCTGTAGCCTACAAACATACAACGGCTGAATCTAATAAAAATACCAGTGCCTTACATACAGTATCACAGCATGCAGCTGAATTTTTTCCTTGGAGAATGAACTGATGAGTGAATAAACATATTCTTAGTATTTAGAAAATGAGATTACATTATAAAATGGAAACGTGTTTGTAAGATCTGCTGAGAGCCTGTAGTAGCAGTAGTTCTGACAATTTACCTCCACGAGCTAGGATTACCTTTGTGAATGAGAGCAGGAAAAGCAGTGGTGAGCAGTAAACATTTGAAAAATCTACTTAAAGGAAGATGAGGCTATTTCAAGTACTGGTTTTATCCCCAGCATCCTGGGAGCACCATCTGAATGTGTCAGAATCTTTAGCACATCTGTTCTTGCAACATAACTGTGAGGTGGGGAATTGCATATTTACCCCTTTCACAGATTGGAAATTGGAAAGCAAAGGGACTGTTCAAAGGTCGAGATGAAAGTCTCTTGTGGAACTGGAATTTGAAAGAATTGTCAACTCTAAGATCACTATGCCAACCATTGGACTATTATATTCCTTGAAGTTTTGTCAGCTTTCTGATGCACACAATGGCCCAGTTTGCTTCTGGTTCTGAAATTCTGTCATTTTCGTTATTTCCCTGTGCTGATTGGTGACAAAATGGGAAGATAAACTTATTCAGATTCATTTGCAGTCTTTTTTTATCTTCTTAGTTGATGAGCCAAGAACTAAAGTAAAAAAAAAAAAGAAAAAAAAAAAAGAAAAATCTTTAATTGGAAACACATTTTAATCTCTAATGCAGTCTCCTGAATTACAGTACTGGAACATGTATGCATTCATATACTGCTTCTATGCAGTAAACATGCACCTGTTCTGAGGCAGTCTGATTTGTGTGTTAACTTGTTGCCTTTCAAAACTAAGATCTTATTAGCATTTAAAACTTCACTAACATGAAATCATTGAATTTAATCTGTTTCTTTAGCGATGCTACGGAATCATGTTTGTATTCAGCAGTACATAACTTCTGAGTAAGTGATTGTCATCCCAAACAATCAAGTGACATTTTATGTGGGCCGTTGCCCAGCAGTATGTTCAGATCTGTTTGGGAATGGCCTGGGCGCCAATCAGGAGGCCACAGTCTCAGATAGTGGCTGTTTGATAGAAGTTAATGAAGAGTCCAGTGATCTTCATTCCTTATTACATCCTCTAAGTTCCTGTCATTTCCTACCATTGCCTAGTTCCAGCAGCACATCTTGCATGCGCCTACCAAACAGGAACGCTATGTGCCCCTTTACTAGAAGATCAGCATGTCTTTGCTCTTCAAAAAGGAATATGGAAATGGGATTTTTGATGTAAGCTATTCACTACTGTCTAAGCTATTCTCCAGTAAGCTTGCTTCTCTGTGACCTGCTGTGAGGTGGCCAGCTAAAAGAGGTAAAAATTAGGGAGGCGCCTGCCTTTCAGCACAGCACACCTCTCAACTCACGTGCCACAGTAGTTAATGCAAATATCTTTCCTTCATCTTAAGGCAGTGAAGGATGTGGGGAACTGGGAAACCAAGGGCCCAGGAGAGGGAGGTGGGCAGAAAATGGAACCTTAGAGGTTACACTTCTCCCTGTTTGGCAGTAGGCGTGCAGCACGTGTGCATCTGTTGGAGACTGGAAGACCCAACCCTGCCTGTTACGTGTGGACTCGATCCCCACCTCTCCATGGGGATCATGTGTCAGTTCTGGCATAGCACAGATGCGGTGGATCTTGGCAGCTAAGATTGCCCCTTCCAAGCATTTTTATATAGGAACGGGAGTGTACTGGCCAATTTCAGAATTCTAGCACTGCATTTAACTGTGAGTTTCCATAGTACTTTCTATCCATTTGTCAGTTCTGAGTTTGTTTAAACATACATATATATATATATATGATTTCCGTAATGAATTAGCTTGCTTCTCAGGGAAGTGTGTATATAAGAAGCTGAGCTGAAGAACCCTCAAGCTGCAGAATAGTTTCTTTGACACACTGCTCAACATTTGGTCCTCCCTGCAAATTTCTCCTAAAAATGTTAAAGAGTAAGATAGGCGAGACTAAATATTTATCTTCATTTCAGCATTAAATTGCTTCAAGTTAATATTGTTCCTCGTCTTCCCTTTCTTCCTCTCATACTTCTTTTAGGGTGGCTGAGGTGAAGAAAAAGGAAAAGTAATAAAAATGTTTTCTTTATAGTTTGGATCTTTTTCAGTTGACAGATTTTAAAAAAACAAACAAATTGCTTTTGGAATTTCGGTCATTGATTAAATCTGGGTGTTTTTACAATAATCATTGCAAGGCTTTATAAATTTTTGGCTCATATTCAGAAACAAAAATGAAAAATCCAAAGGCAAAGACAGAATCGTGCAGGTTTTGATGTAAATGGCAAATAGATCTACACTGATGTCATTTAAATTCTGAATGTCCAGGACACTAGATTATAAGCACTGCCCATATCTGCTTGTCTGTAAAGCTGAAGCCTGAATATCCCTTATATATTCAACTTGGATTATTTCACTGCATTAATCCTTTCTCAGACATAATTAAACAGGTGATGAAAAACAAATAGTAAATATAGCTGTCCCTTGTGTTAGAAAGAGTAACGCTCCGTGGTGTGCATTCACATAATGGGAAACTGATTCATATATTGCCTGTGCTTGAATACCTTAATATATCAGTTGTTGTGGTTCATCATTAAAATTGTGGAAATGACAGTGCTTTTAAAATATATGGCAAGATATGCTTTGAAAAAATGAGGCCAGCTCATAAAATCGAAAGGATAACATAATAAATAAAATTCCAGAAACCTGAGCATGTCTACTACAGCTTTGCCCTCCTTCTGACTGTGGTGTTGATGTTGGCAGGCAGTAGGCTGTGATCGACAACTTGGGAGCAATGCCAAGGAAGACAACTGTGGAATCTGTGCAGGAGATGGTTCGACATGCAGGCTTGTGAGGGGACAAGCTAAGGCACATGTCTCACCAGAAAAAAGTAGGTTGCAAATTGATACTGTGATAATTTATCCTTGACTGTTTTCTGCTTGTATATTAACATACGTATTGTGGAGTATGACCTTTTCTCTATATACTTATTTGCAGTTTTCCAAAGCTACTTACTCAGAAGTCTGTGCTAGATTAGTCTATTGAAATTCCATGAGGGATACCACACATAAGGGTATAGCTAGGAAAGAATTTGAGATATGCATTTTTTGTAGAGCAACTTAATTCATTCTATCAGGAATAACTATCAAGATACACACCTTATTTTAGAGAGTGTCCTCATGTTGCAATATGTGTGATGCTGCAGCAAAACGTTTTTAAATCATGGAAACATCTTATAGATGGCTTTATGGAAATTGTGGTGTCTGATTGAAAGTGTCTGGTTTTCAACTTAGCTTTTTTTTTTTTTTTTCTCTTAATGTCTAAAGACAGTTGAACTTCAGAGGCAAAGTGAGTACTTCCATGATACAAAAAGAATAAGGTGAAAATGGAGTAATACTTGCTTCTCTTTTTTTTTTTTTTTTTTTTTTTTTTTTTTTTGTATATTTGTCCCAAATGCTGCCATTGTTCCTCAAAATAATTAGCCCTTTACTAAGCATAACTCTGTGGGTCTCACATCAATATAAGAGGAATACCAGGATTAGACTCAATAGTAGAGTTTAAGTCTCTCACTATGCTCGTGTCCAGAAAGGATGTCGCATGGACTTACCTCTGATTCTTGTTTTCCTTTAAGATACAGTTTCTCCTGTTGAATTGGTTCCTTCTAGCAGATAGATAGCAGATGGGAGGAGAATGAGCACAAACCTATGGCTCTGTCTGCTTTCCACCCTCACAGACGCCCTCTGTAATCTCATGTGTCCAATGTGCTTATCATGTAGAAACAGCAGTTGCCTCGTTGTTTCTTTCATGATTATTTCTGGACTTACAATGTGTGTAAGTAATTGTTAGGTGGAGATGCAGCCTTTGCAGCCTTTGCTACTGTCCTGCAGAGCCACAAATGCAGTGGTGATGATCACATACTTTTAGAATAAAGCTTATATGCAGAGTTCAAATGTAAGCAGGTATTTTTTTAATGGGCAAAGCACCTGTCTCAGACAGCTGTAGATACTTGAGTACTGCTGTTTTTCAGCCTCGGAAGATTTCACTAATGCCCTGATTTTGAGAGAGCTGCTGTATATTGAATAATTTTTAATTTTTTTTCTGCACTATGTATAAGTATTTCCATGGTTTTTTTTTTATGCTACTGTTTGCATTACACTTCAATGTAAATGTAACTTGAAAAACAATGTAACGCATGGTAACGTAGTGTGATCATTTGTATTGCATAATTTATACACACTTATTAAATCACATAACAAAGCAACAAAGCAATCTAAGTTAAATAGTGAATATTTTTGTGCCAACATCCTTCAGTGCCAGAATTTATCACTAGTCAAAATGCCTTTTTTTTTTTTTTTTTTAATGCTCTGGGTGGACTATCAGTGTCAGCAGTTGCTTTGTCTTTGCTAGAAGCCTTTTTCAGATGGGAGAATGTAGCTCAGTAATTTATAAAGTTGCTCTTCATGCTACAATGAGCATATGCCTTCAGCATTTGCGCTGAGCAGAGTTTCCACAGAGGGTTACTCTTTGTTCACTTTGTCATATCAACTGCCCAGAGCTTCTGCTTAGTGCAGAACAAGCACTTGTCAAGCAGTGAAGATCGGATAACGTTTTTGTAGTATCAACAAGTTGAACTTGTTTTATGCGTTTGAGTGTAGACAGATACATAAAGGAAGTACATACACCAAATGTGTCTTCCCTGTTGCTATTCAGCTAGAACAGAAAGGACAGCACTGTCTATGCCAGTTTTACAGCAACAGCAATTCTCCAAGAGAAGGGTGACTCTGAGGACACCCTTGGCTCATTTAAGGCAACCCGAACTAAACTCGATGCATTGGCAAATCTGGCTGGATAGTTCTCGATAAGGAAAATTAAAAGGTTCACAACTTACTGCTGCTTCATATGTAAGTATAAAGACAAGACAAAGTGTCATTTTGTGACAGACTACCGATTTAATTTTTCTCGTGGTATTCTGGGACAGGAAAGAGCTGACTAGAGCTGGCCTCACTTGGTGGCTCCCAGTGCTTTGCGTATGTTATGAAGAATACCCATGCTTCCTTTTTTAACTCTGTCAGAATTCACTGGCTCTTGAGTAGTTCTTTAAAATTATTTGAAGAAAGACTCTTTTGGGAAAGATGTCAGTTGTGTCAAGTTGTGGTTTTATCTGTCATTGCATTTGGCTAGATTATATGATGGAATTATCATTCATGTAAACAAAATGACACACCACTCAACTCAGAAATGTTGATTTTCTTGGCATTGTTAGTGTCAAAATCTTTTTGGGGTCAAATTGTTCAAGACTAAGTAGAAATTTTTATGTATGATCATCGTTGTGTGAATGAAATATAGAAATAAGCAAAAAGAGAGCATAGCTTTATGTGGAACAATAAAGGAGACGCAATATCTTCCAAATCTTCTTTTGGAAGCTAGTGTTGAGAAGTGAAATAGCAAGATGTGACAGACATGTATTTAACAGGGAGCCAGATAGGTTGTGAGCAGGATCATAATTTTAACTGTGCAATGAGGCAAATTAAAAAATTGGAAGAAAAGTGAGAACCAAAGGTTTTATTATGAAAATAAAGAGACGTTAGGGAAAATAAAAGCACCTAGATATTGGTCCTTATTTGGAAATGAAGAAATTTAGGCATTGATAGCAAATGATTTCTCAAGCACAACTTGTCTTATTATCTTTTTATACCAAATGAATGCTTTTCCTTGATCAGAAGCCTAAACAGCTTAGAAAGAAAACTTACTGATCTGTGAATATGAAATGAACTGTCATTTCAAAAGTTCTTCACTTTTTTCCACTAACACTTAATTGCCTTTGAAAGACAAAGTAAGTTAGGCTTCTGCCAACAAGCCAGATTCTAACATTCTGGTAAAATGATTAAAGGTTTGACTAATGATATTCAAACAGAAAGTGTAATAGGTTGTAAAATGTACCGTCCCATTGGGAAATGAGTTATCACGGGCCTGATGTTTCTAGTACAATATGCATGGAACTCCCATTAACTCCACTGCACTTTGTGCACATGGAAAAATGGTAGGATTGGGCCCTAATGTCTGCTTTCTGCACCATTATTGGCAAGAAATGGCAGGAAAGTTCTGGTTCTGATACCAAGGAAAAAGTAAAGATGCTGGTTCTGAAATTAACATTGTGAAGCTGAAGGAATGAAGTGGAAGGCTCAGACTTTTAATCTGGTCTCTTTTGATTCTCAAAAACCATGCAACGCTTGTGAGTTTTAGCTTTCCTAACTTTTTGCTAAAAGCTTCATGGAAAAGAATTAAGTGTTGGTAGATTTGTAACTATTTTTTATTCTTTTTGCCATGCATTTTGTTTCCTATGGTACTATGTAATTTATTGTCACATGCTTGTATGTCATCACCCTAAGCATTCTTATTAAAAAACTAAACTGAGGCCTTCTGTAAGGCTGTCAGTCCTGCACCCATCCACTGTGAGCCTCTCTTCAGTACCGCCATCTGGCTCAGTTTCATGGCAGTGTGCTACCTCACATCTTTCCTCCTTCTATGAAATCTCCGTACATGGAGCTAGTGAGCCTTATTGTCAAGGTTGTCATACTTCATATGTTTATATGCTTACTGATTTCTTGCCAAAATTTAGCAGTTGGGTCAAAAACTCTGTATGCCAGGTGCTGAATGTTTTGGAGAAATTTCAGCCAAAATAACTCAGCGTATTCCAAGGACACAGCAGAGAAAAACATGTTGTTTCCCATTGTCTAAACATTCCTGAAAACTTTTTTTTTAGTATGTCTCAATATCCCCCGTTATTGGACCTGATTGCAGATTGGGGATTTGAAGTTTGGCAGGCGGTGTTCCTCTGGTTGTGGATAAGTTTTTAGTAATATCTGTGAACATCGGCACATATCTTATTGTAACCTTTCACGAAAATAAATAAATAAATGAAAAAGCCACTGCTTTCCCCTCAGGCTCTATAGAGGTTTCTTGGACGTTAATGTTAACATTTCTGAAAAGCTTGTCCTTTTTGAGCATGCTCTAGCTTGCTACGTGTCCCAACCACAAACAGACTGTACGTGTACAATCTCCTTTGAGTAAACTGGCATTTTGCTCTTCCAGAGCTAAGACACTGAGGAGAGACCTTGTGCTTTGCCTTGCCTTCTAAGGCATTGATGCTCTGTGAGATGGGTACTTGGGATTGATGCCTCTGAACTTGCATCCAGACATTATGAAAACCAATCTGTAGAGAGCTTCTGGCTCTACCTACTCAGGCTTCTGACAGGGAGTGATGAGAGCACATAAGGAGGGGGAACGTCCAGATGAGAACAGCTGAGCAGGAGAAATTAGCGTTATAGTCATATGGCGAAAGAAAGATATGAGAAGGTATGAGGAAAATTCAGCACTGACTGTACAGATGCACTGGGTCAAGGAAAAAGAGTAAGAACGGAAGACTGAGATTAGATAAGGAATCTGGGATGGGAGACAAATTGAGAAACAGTCTGAGAGGAAGGGGAGAAATGAACTGTATTTAGAGCCAGAAGAGGGAAAGAGGGAATTGGGACTGATTTGGCAGGAAAATTGTATATAAGGAGGGATAGAATGCCAATATGTTAGTATTTCAGTTTGGATAAGGAATATGTTTTTTGAAGCAAATTGCCTGATGGTCCTAACATATTGTTCATCAATTCACATCATGGAGTGGTCTTGGAGAGCACAGAACTGAATTTTTTGGTTGAAGATAGCTTAGAAGGTGTGCTCCAGAAAAGCACCTAATGTTCTCCTTCAGCTAATGATATGTAATCTATCGGATCAAATTAGAGTTTGTTCAAAGTAAAGCACCTGAAATATGTGCGTAGAGCAGATGCTGGCTCTTCAGCACCAGCTGTTTCAGTCTGCAGGTTTATTGCTCTTCTCTTGCACTGCTGGTTATGCAAGCATAGATGGACTAGCACTTGGCAAGCAAGCAAGAGAACTAGAATTCTTTTGCCAAAGTAGTTACTGTATGTTTGTTTTTTAAAGAAGATAATCCCAAGAACAGGGCATAAATACATCTTGGCCATTTCTTGTGGCAAGTAAATGTAATGCTTTCTGTTAGTGTCTGTGCCATGTGCTGCAGTACTGAAGAGTGCTGGTCTGCACAGGTGATTTTAGAGGATGCGCTCTGCAAATGTGAAGTGTACTGCATGGTTTGAAATGAAGCAGTTGTTCATTGTATGGTAATTATTTCTGTTTTTTTGTGTTTTGTTGTTGTTGTTTTTCTGAGCTAAAACAAAACAGCTATCTCTGAAACTCTACAGTCTACTGCACTTTCTTATTTCTTGGATGAATACTTGCCACATTTTGTCACTTAGTTTGGCTTATTTGGGGCAATTGTAGTTACTGTAAGACCTCCTTTACTTTCATCATCTGCTACCTTAAACAGACAAGTTCCTACGTAAGGACATTGGCTATTTCATTCCTTAGTTCTTACTGCCTCCCTGCAAAGCCTGAAAATACTGACTTTTATGTAATTCTGCAGTAAAATGAAGTTAGATATAGCCTTTTTTTCACTACATGTTTTTGGGGAGCTACAAAGAAGAGTTTTCCATACTACTTCACATAGTTGGAGTCTCAAGTGATTGTATCTGGTAATTAACTTAATTGTTCTGTAGGGTTGATGGCTCCTGTCATTTTCAACCAAAACTGTTAAATTGTTCTCAGAGTAACCAATCATGAGCATAAGGCTGGAGAGGGTAGAACTTGAGGACAGAGAGGAATTGCATTTTCTTTTTTCCTATTTCTTTTTCTTCTTTTTTTTTTTTTTTTTACCACAGACTTATAGAGTCAGCATGCATAACTGCTGTTGTTTTCAGGAGCACACACCTAACGAGTTCAGGTGTTTTTTAAAGAGTATGTAGTTGGCTTTGCAGATTTTTGTCATTGAGCAGGCTAGTGCACACCCCACTTTCTGAAATTAAGCATAATGTCAGAGCAGATGAGGGGAGCCACTGCAAAAAGACTCCAAACAGTTTGAGATTTTTAGTTCCCTTGTGCTGACAGTTGTTCTTGGACCATTGTGTTTTGTGTTTTGAGAGCACAGAGGCCTTCAATCAGACCTGGAGGACCAACAGATAAGTGCTGAGCAAATACACGGGAAGAAAAAGTTTTTATAGGCCTGAAATAAATCCTCTGCCCTGCTATAAGAGGAGAGAGGGAAAAGTCCCAACTGGCCCATATGTGAAACAGTAAATGGGTCCGCCATGACCCACATGGAAAAGTAAATAAAACCTGCTGAATTGGATTGAGCTCAGGAATGTGGCTCCTTTATTTTGATCCTGGGGATTAGCTCCCAGTCTTACCATAGCAGGGAGTCTGATCTTGCTCTCATTGAAATCCAAAATCTAAATCCACATTAACACCATAGAAACAGGATCAAACCTTGCCATCTAAAGTAAAAGCAATCCAGGAGCTTAATCAGCAAGTTCTGTGTGTAGTGTTGTGCACATACATTTGCTGAGAGGGTTGCAGGTTCAAGGCAGAGTACGTGTTCCATCCAGGAGCTGGAAAAAGATGACCCCATCCTCCCTCAGGAATCTGCACAGTGGAAGCAGTGTTAGGATAGAGAGACAGTGTCTCACTCATCTGTTTCTTAGTTTTTAAGGTGAGGTTTATGACTCTGAAGTCAGATTTTATAGTCCAGTGTTTCTGTACGTTCCAGATGATTTGAGACAAGGTCAGCACTTAACTTTTGAAGATATGTAAGAAACAAAAAAAAAGGTAATTTGGAATTCTGAGTACAGATTTCAGTGCAGCAGTTTCCTCTTAGGTCTTCTTAAGAGTTAACTAGTTTTAATGATGTAGAGCCTATTTATTTAGTGGAAAATATACAGCTCTAGAACCATTTTTAAGTAGTTTGCACACAGCCTTGTGTCCCTTCAAGAATATGAATTTCATTATGTCAGCTGAAGAGCAGAGACCTTTGAAATGCATTGTTTTGGAGCCAGACCTGGGCAGTCATAGCTACCATTTGGTGTGAAGTTTAAGCTGTCCTCTGGAGAAACCAAAAGAGTTGTTTGGGTCAGTTAATTCCTGTTGTCTTCCAATTCCTTATCTCAGTTCAGAATTTCAAACATCTAACCTTTTTCCCCCTATAATTTATTTTATCTCATAAGACTGTCCTCGGTCATAACCATTTCTGTAAGATGCAAGCATCTCCTATTGCCAGACTTCTTGACAGTTCTGTGGGGCTGAGGAGGTTGAACACTGTTGTGGTGGTGAACTTAATCATCTCCTCTAATGCAAATAAAATCCTTTCTGGTAATATTGTCTCTGCTGCAGAGAAACACCAAATTTAGCACCCCCATGAGACTTTTGGACCATATCAGAGAGTGCTTTGGTGAGGTTGGAATGTCTGTAGTACTGCTAAAAGAATGTGAAGCATCTTGAAAAAAGGGATCAACAAGGCCTGCCGAGGCGAGCAGAGCTTGCTGTAAGGAGGTGGAGGGAGAGCAGCAGAACGACCCTGGTTGTTCTCAAGAGGAGCAGTCCTACACATCTCTGCACATCTGCAAATCTGGCCTTCATCCATTACGTGCAGAATGCCCTTGGTTCCACTTCAAAACAGCAGTTGCATGTGTTCAGAACTGGTAGGATCAGACTCTTATGTGAAGCTTTGTGCTGTAAGCTGCCGTTTGGTTGTCAAGACAGGATGCAATCCCTGACCAAGCAGCGACAGATGGGCCCCTCAAACCTGCTTTCTTTCAAATGCTGTAGAGCACAAATGAATTCAGTAGTTATTTCCTTGCTTAAAGATATACACATCCACTACCTTCTGACTATCTTTAGCAATTCGCCTGATGAAAAACCAAGATGCAAGAAGATATTAAGTGGTTCAGTAGTTAATGTTTTTTCCAGGGCTCCTTAACTGTATTATTGTTCTTACTGCAGTATTTTGCACTCTGGTGGAATACCCAAGTATGAAATTAATAAAGGTCATATTTTATTACATCCAAAATAAATTGTTATATTTAAATGACCTTCCTAGAAATTGGTGATATAAAAGTTGAAACATAAGAAGGTGTTTATTTTAGAAAAAATAATTGCAGTATTTGTGTATGGGAACTGCTGAGTCACGGCCTGAACCTCTGATTGATCACCTGAGGTGAGCCATGAGTCAGCCAGAGGAGCACAGGTGAAGGCAATTCACCTGTGCTGCCGGAAGGGGTGGAGCCAGGCTCCCCCCCTCCTGGACCTATTTAAGAGCTGGCTACCAGAGGGGAAGGATCTCTTCTGGAGATCCTCCTCTTTGATATCTTCTAGTGAGCTCAACCCAAGGGTAAGCTCTTCTACTTATTCTCTTTTGTGATCCTGTTTGCTTTGCCATACTCTTTTGATTATATTGCAATTATAACATCTTGGTTATACAATTTGCTTGATGTATCCCGAACATTTGGCAGAATTTCATACTTATGCTAAGGAGATGTAAACCAGAAGCTGATAATTTAGCATCTACTATAAAAGGGTTTGGTTTAAAGTGGAATGCAACATTCTTCGACTACTTTTTAGTTTAAACTAAACTCAAATATTCTTCCTCTCTATGTTGTGTGACTAATTCTGGAGCAATGTACCACAGTGTTTCAGCTCATTGTACTTTTGAATTTGCCCCTGATTATATATTCATGCCATTATTGAACAGTGCACTCTCTGTGGAGTCTGCTTGGAAAAGGTTTCTGTTTGCAGGTCCCTCCTGAGGGCAGGACTGCAGCTTGGCCAGACGGAAATGGCATGAAGCCTGTTGGTATTCGTTGTTTGGAGTCTTCTCCCATGCTTTTGTGGAGATCCCTGTTGTGCATTGTGTGTACCCTTTTCTAAGAGCACTGCTCTTGTTGGCATGATCTAGGTGATTGATTTGATTGCTCACTCAGTTTGCAAATTATAGATTTCTTATGTTTGAAGTGGGAAGTAATAACTTTCAGCTTTTGTAAAGTGCACTGAAGTGTGTTGTACATCTATGTGTGAAGAGGCTATTCAGGCAGCCAAGAGCTGTTTTGTATTGACATGTTCTGTTCAAGTCTAGTTTGGTTTAAATTTTAATTTGGGGCTCTTACTGGAAGGAATGATATTATATGGTATGTTAGATGTAGATACTGTGTTATAATATATACATTATAACAAAAATATATTTGCTCTTAACTGGTCTGTAATTGGTTAAGGGCTGGTGTTAAGTAGATGATTTATTTCCTGTAAGTCCTGCCACTTATTAAAGTTGTGACCTGCAGCAGGAAATGAGGTGTGGGCAAAATGAGACTGAACAGCTGCAGTGCTTTGTAAGGGGGAAGCACTACTTAGCAGATTCCTTTTGTCAATTTGGTGATTAGGAAATAAAATTAAGACAACAGAATGTAAATATACTCTTAATACACTACTGACATTTCAGTTGTTTTTGTTAATGGCAAATAATTTTCCAATAGCAAGAAAGATTTACAAGTCTGTGTGTAGGTTTATAAGGGTTGCAGAGCATAGCAAACAGACTCAGTAGACTCTACTTAATAAAATATGATTATTTTTAATATAAAAATTGTGAAATCTGTGAAATGTTTTCATAGTCACATTTGACAGTTTTCAGTCTAGTTATGTGATGTGCAAATTCCTTGATGCAGGATAACTTCTAAAAGTTTTTTAATTTTCCTAGGGGAAGAAACCATGATTGCCGTTCCACATGGGAGCCGCAGTGTGAGAATTACACTCAAAGGACCAGCACACCTTGGTATGAGTGAGCAGTTTTTTATTTTTATTCACACACAGAAGATACAAACTGAGCCTTGTCTCTGAACTCATCCAAATTTTAAGAATATGGGTATGATCATAACCTTGATTCCATTCCTGTCATTAATATCCAGCTTTGACATTGTCTTACAGAACACCAAAAGAGTATTTACTAAGTAGAAATAGAATCAAAGAAATGGTACTGGTGGTTTCTTCATTAATCTAAACCAAATAGATTTCGTATAAGGATTCTATAATCAGGTACAATCTTAAAATGCATGCAAACAGCTCCAACAAAATTCTTGGTTTTGTGTGGGACTGATAGCACTTAAATAGGCCAGTGCCAGATTTCTGTTGAAGAGTTTGAGATAGAGAAGGGACTTGATCTGGATTCCCCAGTCCACTACAACTCTTCAAATTCATAAAAGGACCAAAGTTGATAACCTCCATGTCTTGTGGAAAGGAAACTCTGTGATTTAGTTTCCTCTCGATGTTAGCACAGTCCTGTGATTTTGCTTTTAGGAAGTATAATTGACTGTGGACAATTATGGGCTTGATACTTCAAGCTGTTGGCTAAGTTAGCTTTAATTCAGCTGATCACTTAAGTGCAGGCTTAACAATAAGGATGCAAATAGTCTAATTGAAATTACAACTTTGACCTAAGAGCTAATAACGCACTTGGTCGATGAGCAGTGTTCTAGAAGAAGTAACTTAAGTAAAATGAGCTAAGGTAAACAAAAGACAAAGAATCTACACAAGCACAGTTTCCTTGTAAAAGTTTTGGTTGTGGTGCCAATGAGAAACAGCTTATTATTCTGTCAGCTTTTCTAGTATTTTCTCGGAGTCTGATGGTAATAACTACAGTAATTTCTTTACCCGTTGACCTGCTTTCGATATAGAACTCTAACCACTTCAATGATAAATACTACTGATATATCAAGCAGTGAAATAAACCATTCATTTAATGTTTGCAGCATTTTATTTTTATTAGCAGCAGTGGAAGGCTTAGTCCAAATCATAGAAATAAAAATGACTTTTATTGCTATGTGATATGTAAACAGAGGAAAGAAATGCATTTTACTTGAAAAACACTCATTTTCTTTGTTTGCTTTGAAGAAAACACCATCATTTCAAAGAAAAAAATAAGACTCTTTTTTACAAATAGCTCCAGAATGACTTCTAGGTGTCACGCTGATATTAACAATATGAAAAGCAAAACTTACCCTTACAATATATAATATTAGCGTAAAAAATATTGGAAGAAATGTATGAGGGTGTTATCTTGACCACTTCCAGTCAAGACTCCTATTTTGCTATTTCTTAATTAATTCTGCAGAAGAAAGCTGTTGTTTCAACTTCACGAGGAAAAAGAACTGGATTCAGTGGCTCCTGGGGGATTTCTGGAAAGCTCTTGAGGAATGCAGCAGCAACTCGTTAACTAAGTACAGAGTGCTCCTGGCTTCCTATCCAGGGTGGTTCCATAAAGAAGCTGTGGCTTGGCATTACTTTTGTTAGCTAGTTCTCTAGCTGGAAGAGAATTGTGAAATGTTCCTTTAACCACTTCCCCCAGCACATCTGTTTGCAAATCATTGAGGATTTAGGCATTTGTTACCTAAAGTGGCAGAGGCAGAAAATAAGAGGGAGCTGTTAGAGTAGGGGATGGAAATTGCATTGCTTCCTAGTCAAGATCTTCGAGAACCTTTATTCTAGAAGAGGTGATTGTGTTATTTGCTTGCCCTCATTACTGACTTGCATGTACATTTGAGGGTGTTATTTTTCACTTGGAAAATCTTTCCTTTGCAACTTTATTGGCTTGGTGAGAGTGTGCTGTTACAACTAAATGCAAAACTTACAGAACAATCACTTCTAATTGCAGGCTCCATTTGTTAGTCATGTTCTTCCTGGCTTGTAAGGAGGTGAAGTTAACAGGTGGAGTAGGGACTACTTACTGCAGAATTTTGTACTGCCTCCAGTATATGTTTGCTCTTCAAGTAAATGCAGCAATAACAACGTTTGAAGAGCACTATAGAGTATCTGGCACTTTTCCCTTTGTCCTGCGTTATTTTGTGCTTCATCCTGGGCTTTATGGTCTACTCTCGTTCCAGGGAAACACAGCTGCTGGATTAATCAGAAATGGAAAGCTGGTTAGAGAGGTAGTGCATAACAGATCTGAAACAAATAAATGGCCTGATGGTTGTTTTACAGTCAGCAGCTAATGCTGAAAGACTCGTTTCTTTTCAGCTGATATTTTGTTTGTGCTTACGAACGCTGTAAGTGTCATCAGATAGCAAAGGTGTTACTTCTGTTTGGGGTTTAGTATATGGCTTGGTTGAAAATAACCAAATAATTTATATAAAATTGGTTATGAATAAAATGTTTGTTTCACTGTATTGTTTCCTTGATTTGGACTACATTATGGCTTTCTGACTGGTTATTTTAGGAGCATTATAATCAAAAGAAAAACTGGAAGTTCTCTGAAACTAATCCTCCATCAGAAGAAACAGGAAAACCAGAAGCTAATATTTTTACAAGTGGCCAATGCTAGATAACCAAGTTCATGAACTTAGGCAGGTTACATTTCACTTTAATAAATATTGAAGCTCTTTTCCTCTTTTTGTCAATTTTCAGAGATTTGTATTACTTGACAATATTTAGCTATAAATCTTTGAATTACTTTGTCTTCAAAGAATTGCTAGGAGGATGACAGTGTTGCTTGTGTTTTCCAAAGAATGCATTGGTTTATTTGGGTCCTCTGTCATGCATTTTGTGCAAGTAATTTGCACAAGAAAGAAAACTTTGGAGCAGGAACATTATTTGCTCCTCCTTGCACTGGAAGCAAGAGCCATTTCCCTGGAATTCTTCTATGTATCTATATGCCATTGTGGATGCTTTTGCAGTGGCTCCTCCAGCTGCAGGCATTTCCTTGGGAAAACAGTTTTTTATTTTTTGTTCTGACAAAAGAAGTAACACAAAGTGAGACAGCTGTATGTCTTCAGCACCAGTGATTATCTTGTCAGGCATGTGTGGCTACTTGAGAATTCCCCGTCCTTGTGACTCTGTGCATCTGAGTCTTTGATCCTAGTGGAGATGGGTTGGACAACGGTGTGCTTTGATTCCCTGAGATTTATTTTTTCTCTGACAAAATTGATTCATCTCCATATTCCTACCCTATGACCAAGGTAAAGTCATTTTGTAGAAATATGTCCTTTTTTAAACTTCCAGCCATGCATGGGATCTTTGCTGTGTCTGTGAGTAGTGGAACCTAATGCAAAAAAATCGGAGATAATGTTGGTGCTGGATTTTATCATATAAGACATCTGCTAATTCAAGAAGTACACATGACATTTAAAATCACTTCAAAGCAAGACTTAATGTATTTATGTAGGTGTCCACCAAGTCTCCAAAAGGGTAAATTCCATTATCTCACATCAGCTCTAAATGATGCTCAGTGTGTTTGCCCGTTTCTAAGGAAATTAGTGAACTATTTATACCATTTACACAAATGCTCTTGGGAATACTCCTGTCTAGGCAGTGTTGGGCCTGTTTTCCCAGGTTCCTTTGCTTTCAGTGAAAATAATGAATTTGGTCAGTTTTGCCTCATTCTGATTTTTCACATAATTTTTCTATGCTCTTTTTTTATTATTTATTTTGTTTTACAGATCTTTCCTTATGTCTTCAGGAAAGCTTTCTCTTCTCAATATTTTGTACAATTGTGTCATGGGCTCTGCTAGTCCTTGATTTTTAGATTTTCTACTCAATATCTGATACTAAAGTTACTATAGATAAAGTTTCTGAGTCTGATTCACTTTATTATTACTATTATTATGAAATCAATTTGTAATTATTTTAGAAATATATATAGTTTTAATTTAAGTGGCTTATTAAAGATAACCTACTGCTTGCCAGATTGTTCTTTTCTCTGTCTGGCTGTTTTATTCTCCCATTTTTAAGAGTCCATGTGTTTTATTGACCAAATGAAAAGAGTCCTTCCTAATTTTAAGGATGTTTAATTTTCATAAATCAATCTGAATAGGGACAAGGAGGAATATATATAGATTATTAGTGGTGTATTGCATGCATTTCTTGAAAAAATTATGTTCTGCATTGCAAAATAACAACTGTAATTCTTTCAAAAAATGAACAGTTGAAGGGAGAATTCTCCATTATAGTCTGAGTAAGAAACAAGAGATGTTTAATTCAAAATCAGTTTAGAAGTCAGTCAAAAGAAAGACTAGTTTGTCTAAGGCTGTCTCTGAAGATCTGTCTACACACATCACATGATGTAAACAGCATTGGGTCGTTGTAACCATGTTCACACAGTATAAGCTTACAACATTTGAAACAATTATAAAGATGCTTCAGAGCAACATTTCTGCTTTTATTTCTCTTGTCTGGACGTTATTTATTGGTATGAAATTGCTCAGTTTGGATACAGCTTCATCCATGACAGGCTTATATTAGTATAGTCAGCTCTTGTTTGTGTAACATACAGAAAGTATAGAATTAAGTGGCTAACTGGAAAATTCATCGATGCAGAGGATATAAAGCTGAGGTATGGTTAGTAGCTCTGATGAAGGTGGAGTCTTCAAGTATGATTCTCACACTGACATTCATCTCGCCTGGCTAAAACACAGCAGGGTATCAGCAGAGTGGCTGTGCTGCTCCCTGCTCATCATGTCAGATGAGCTATAAACAGAACAGCCTTTGTATCCATAAATTCAAATGATCAGAAGTTGTTAATGCAGCAGTTTCACTGAAAATTAGTTTTAAAAGCAGTTTTCATACTGACAGTAATATGCCGTCCATGCCTTTCTCATAAATACCCTGATAGACTGTAACCCAACCATTGTATTTCAGGTGACTTGCTGTACGCATTCACTGTGTTATGCGGATCCCAGAAATTCTAATTTCCTTAAATATATCTTCTTTTAGCTTTGTCTGCCTATAGTTCAGTTGGTTTGCTGGAAATGACTCAGTCCTAAAAGGCTTCGTTTGTCTTCTGGAAGCTGTGGTCTGTTAGTTTAATCTGTTTCCAAGGAATGCAGTACAGCACAGAAAGGGTTTTCATCACCACCTGTTTTGAGAAAGGGACATCTCTCAGGCAGCACTGCAGCTACCGACCTCCTGGCCTTGCTTTTTGCTAATATGGGAAATATTTGGAGTTAAGTGAATGACCTCTGCAGTGAGTAGAGTTACACAGCTTTTGAGGTGAGTGGTGAGCTTGATGCCATTCAGACCTCTCTGGACACTGATTACTGAAACTGCTGGGCTCTAGTTGTTTCAAGTATAAATTAGTTTTTGAAATGTATTGATTCTATTAATTTTGTGAGTTTCAACTTGTCCTGCTGAATGTATTGATTTATAGATTTTAGAGTGCTTTTCTAGGAAAAATTGTCTCCAAAGAGCTTTTGGTATGGAAGAATAGTGTGATCCTGTACTGACATGTCACGCAATCATGCATTGACCTATAATCTGAAGTGGCTAACATTCTCGCAGTTACTTGGTATATTCTTTAATGCATATATTCTGCTAATACTTGCAATGTAGAGTTGCAAATGTTACTTTCTGACTTCCCTGAAAAGAAAAAATAGCCTGTCTAAATTTACAAATTGCGTGTTTCCTCCCTAGTTATAGAGTCAAAGACACTACAAGGAGACAAGGGAGAACACAGTTTTGATGAACCTGGAACATTTGTCATAGAAAATACAACTGTTGAATTTCAGAAGACTGCAGACAGGGAAATCATAAAGATCCTAGGACCTCTTGGTGCAGATTTCATTATCAAGGTGGGATGTCTGTGTGTACAAATCTACAAAGATATTGCAAGTGTATGCAGCAGAGTAAGGAGCTGTCAATTGGGTTGTAGCAATACAAGAAATCTTTTAGATAGTAAATAAGGAATCTTAATTAAAACCCAGAGGTAATTTATACTAATCACATCCTGACAAGTTAAAATGTTATTGAGGTCAATGTCATTGCTGTAGTAGAAAGCACGACAGGATATTTAATGGTAAAAATGTCCTGGACTTTTGTTTTAGATATTACTGAAATATTGCTGTGCACTGTACTGATGTTAATCCAGTTGAAGACTGCCACCTGCTGAATCTCAACGTTGCTTCCTGTAGCACCCTAAAATGACTCAGACAACTGATAGTCCAGCTACTGACTGTTTCTAATCCTTTTAGTTTCTGTTATACACAGACCACGTATCAGTGTTCTGTGTCATGTATGTGCATTTGTAGCCGTGTAGAAATTTACCAATATTTAACTGACAAAGGAAGGCAGTCGTACAGTTTTCCATGGGAAATGGAAGGTGATTACTATCACCTCACTTGCCTTTATTTTTCTTGTTGTAGAAACAGACTTTCAGTAATGTTTATTATTTTGCATCTCCAATATCACTTGTGCTTTTAGACCTGCCAAAACATGAACCATTATGAATAGGTCAGTTCTAGTTCTCCCTATACAGAATACTTAATGTTTTGCTGATAAGGTAAAACAAAAAAATACAACTGGGAACTTTGTCAATAAAGTATTGATAATCAAGTAGTAATATTATTACCTTAAATAATTTGATAAACAAAGTGACATACAAATTCTTGACTACTGGACATTTAGATTTATTGGATATTCTTGAAGTTTTATGCCTGTTGTCATAATACTATCTGCACAGTTGAATACTACCTATTCATACTACCTATGAATTCTATTTTGAAATGTCATAAACAATTGAGTACATTATACACATGTGTTTTAATGGAACTTTCTCTAGACCAGGTACTCTGGATCGAAAGAGAGTGTGGTTCAATTCTTTTTCTATCAACCTATCAGTCATCAATGGAGACAAACGGAGTTCTTCCCCTGCACAGCGACATGTGGAGGAGGTAAGTAATGGCAATTTTTAAGGTGTGTTTACTTGTGAAGATTGAAAGTTGCTGATTTACAGCTTTCATCTACATGTTTCTTGATTAAATGTTTGTGTTTCTTTGCACTTTGGTGGTGGTTCTTCTTCAAAAATATTGATGACAGAGTAGAAAGGAAGTTGTTCTTTTCCTCAGTTAGTATAACTTTTTATCTTGTATTAATGGAAGTCATGTTCTCATAATTGGATTGATTGTCAAATCTTCAGATATAAAGACATGACATTTAGAGTGGAAAATAACAATTCCTAAATTATATTTTAGGAAAGTAAACAAATAAATACAATAAAAAATAATCAGAAGATTAAGAGAAGGAGGTATTTCTGACAACAGTGGTGGACATGAGGGGCAGTATTAGAACACTTTATTTCGAAACTAACTACGAAGAAAGCAGAATAAACAGAATTTAAGAAACAATTACTATCAACACCCGTGGCTCTGGAAATGTGGTCTTGGTAGTAGTTAGAAGATACTGCACTGTAGTTTCTACTCCTGTTTTAATTACTACTATTTATACAATGGATGAACTGCAGCTTGACTACTGCTCAGCCAAGCAAGCCCACTATTTGTCAAATCTGGTTCTTCGAAGAGCATTGCCTTGTCATGGGGGGAATTGCTGACATCATAGACACTTATTTCCCTTGAGCCAACATTACCCAGATCACCTGAAGAACAAACTAGGAGATCCTGCAGCAATACTGGCGTAGTGATTTTGTGATTTCCTTACCCAGTATGGATATAGTTTAAATAGTTACTTGGGACACGAGTTAAAAGTGTTAAGGATGTTTAAAGCAGAGACTCTGGGGAGCTTTTGCCAGACCATCCATTTTGATACTTGCACCACGCTTAGAAGATGATATGCAGCCCCATAGGAAACTTCTGCATCTTTTAAGATACCTGGTTTTGTGAATTGCTAGCAGCAATAGCTGTTCTCTGAGCATAGAATTGTAGACTATCTTGAGTTGCAAAGGACCCATGAGGACTGCAGAGCCTAGCACCTGGCTTCACAGAGAGCTGCTCAAAACTCAAACCCTATGCTACAGACTCCTGTGGCCCTGCAGGCTGCACGCAGACTGTGGAAGTTGGTGATAATCCCTGCCCTCTGCCCCACGCCATCATGGCAGCAGCTTCTCCGTGCAGCCTGGCCTGGCCAAAACAATTTGCTTTTCTCAGTGCAGCCCCAGAAAGCAAAAAGGTTGGACACCACTGTGACTTACAGCATTGTCCAAATGCTTCCTGACCTCCAGCAGCGTGGTGCCACGGCCAGGAGACCTGATCCTCACACTGACTCGCCCCTCCCCTGATGCAGCTCCATGCCGTTCTCTCTTTGAAATTAGTCAGTATTTTCAGTAGCTGCATTTGTAGCTGCATATCCATAATCTGAATCTGGTATCTTTGTCAACAGAGATCGACATTGTTGACAGCAGTCTTGAGAGAAGAGAGGCTAGTGAGTGAAGAAGCACAAAACTGAGCTAATACTACCCACAGAACTAGGAGTCTTAGGGATGGCATATTACTGAGGCATGCAGGGGAGTTGTATTGCAGCTGCCTGACTTAAACCTGTAATCTGGAATCAGCATGCTGCCATTCCTCACTTGAATTAAAATATGTTTAATTCTGTAATCTTCATGTGTGGGGAGAGTATGTTGCAGGGACATATCAGAAAGCACAGGCAAGCTTGAATGAACAAGAACATTTAAAAATTTCATTTATTTTGTTTGCAAGTGGCGTATCTTCTGGGTCCTTCCAGTGCTTATGAGAACAGGAACATGCTTTGAGCACTGGAACTGCTTAGTTCTTCTTTATGGTTATCACCCTCATGCATGATGACACTTTGAATCAGCCAAGAGACACAGAAATGAAGCCATTGATATATGATACTATAGCATTTTCAGTAGACACTGGCTCTTGAGCTGTAAGTTTATTGACTCCATTTGGATTTTCATTCTTGTGGTTTCAAACTTTTTTTTCTTTGCACATACCAGAACATCCTCCTTCTCTCCTCACGTTAAGTCCAAGTCAGTTTCTCTGAATGAGCCTTTTTTTTCTTAGCCAAAAAAGAAACCCAATGGTTTATGAAACTCAGATTCCTTCTGTTAACCAGTCTTTCCACATATTTATTTTTTTTTCACCGAGTAGTTACTTCAAGTTTTCTTTTGTTGGCTCTTCAACTAGGAATGTTCTTGAAACTATTTCTTGGTTTTCTTCAGTTTAACTGAGCATAGTTTTTGAATCTCATCTTCAATTTCTCTGGCTTTCTAATTTAAGGTTGTTGTTTTTTTCTTTTTTGTTTTCTTTTTTTTTTTTTTTCAGCATGCATGACCATGTAATAAAGCTCTCACTAACATACACTTTAACTCTTCCTTGGGGGAGGGCTGTTATAAATCATGGGATGTGTAATAGAACCATATGACTTTGTAGAGTTGGCTTGTGACAGGTGAGCTGTTCCATTATGTCACATGTGACACATTTATGTATGCTTTTACTTGTATCCTTGGAGTATTATTAGAGTAATGTGTAAGAGTCTCATGTAGAATTAGGATAAGTTAACATAACTGTTGCACTGAATTACCTTCAATGAAAATCTTGCCCTGTATGCTCCTGTGCAACGTTTCCTTTTTTAAAAGCAAACCAAGGAAAAATAATACTGGAAATTAACTCTATGGAACCACAGTGTTTGGAGCGATTTGGGGGGGAGAGTGGTAAAGGGAGAAAGAAAAATCTGCTTTAATTTATCTCCATTATTACAATCTACCTTTGCTTCTGCATTAGGTTATCAGCTTAATTCTGCTGAATGTGTGGATATTCGTCTGAAGCGGGTTGTTCCTGATCATTACTGTCATTACCACCCAGAAAATAAGAAACCAAAGCCCAAGCTAAAAGAATGCAACATGGATCCTTGTCCCTCTAGGTATGTATGAGAAATAACTTAAAGTACATGCTGTTGTCATTAACTAAGGAACAAGTTGTCATATTTAATTAATTTGGGTTTTTTTAATCTTTAAGGCTACTCAGTCTTGGTTGATTACTGCATGCATTGAAGGCTGGCATCAGGCACCATTGTCAGTGGGTTTGTAGTATTTCTTGAGTGTTGTGCACTACGTGATTTTGCATTATACCAATATTACGAGTTCCTGTTAGCCCTTTCTTCAAAGGCTAATTTTATCTTCTTTATTTTACTAAGTGTTATGGCACTGGTGTGAGGTTTTTATGATTATTTATGAGGAAAGATTGTATACCAGTTTTTTGATTTTATCAATCCTGCCATTCAGAACTTTTCATTGCAAAGAGGCAGTTTGTAATGAAATCAAGTTTTGCTTATAGTTTATCCTGGTTTATTCATTATCTACCAAAAACTCTTTTTTTTTTTGTACTGCAGAGTTGACAATAATTGAATTTGGGACTTCGTTCTTTTGTGTGTGTGTGTGCACGTATTTTTTTGTTGTTGTTATTAGTATTACTTTTACATTAAGAATAGAAAAAAATTATTAATCGTGGTACAAACAGAGTGGAATATTATTGCCAAATTATAAAGGCTGCGGTATACATAACTTGTATTGAATTGCACTACAGTATTTCAAACTAACTTTTGGATTGTCTGATGAGGTTTCCTGGCTGCGCTAAAAGAATCTTAAAATAACATCTCAGTATCAAGTCCCAGAACCTCACAGTAATATGCCAGCTGGACGAACTAGAGTTATATGGAAGAAGAAAAGGAAACACACTCAATGGATTTCATTTCCTATAGCTAAACTGTCCATTTCCTTTCATTCCTGCTGAACATAATCGTTGATAGTGACCTCTAACAGTTATAGATGTGCAGGACTTCAAGACTTTTTCCTGGATAGCTGATCACTCTATGGAGTGGTAAGACTTCAGTAAAGCTTAATGGCAACAGGTGCCAAATATTGCAAAGTTGGATTGGGAAAATAAGAAAGGGTGTAATTCTTTTTCCTTTCAGATTTATTGTATACAGACAGAAAAAGAGGACTACTACTAGATAGAATGCCATATTTCTTAGTATTGGAAGTAAGGCTTTATGCTGGCAATTCAAGCAAACTGCTGTAGAAGGATCCTAAGCACCCTTCAAACCTATCTAGAATTAATTCTGAGCTGCATTTATTTCACTGCCACACATGTTCCTCAGAGGTCTTCATTACAATATAAATATGTATTTCTTGTTAGTAAAGTAGCACAGTTCTCTGCTCAAGCATTCCTTCTTTCGTTCTTTTTTTTTTTTTTTTTTTTTTTTTTTTTTGTGGAATTACGTGGAGAAACTGTATGGTGAATAGATGTCTCTCTCTCTCCAGAAAGTTTAAGATTGCATGAGTCATTGTTGGCTACAGAGGTAGGTAACATGCTGTGAATGTAAGATTCCCTCGTTTCACACTGGGAATTAATTACTTGAAACATGATTGTGTGTAAGTATGTATGTAGTTGCTATTGAACCTTGGATATAAGAAATAATGCTGCAATATTTATTTTGTTGACAGTGATGGATTTAAAGAAATCATGCCATATGATCACTTCCAGCCACTTCCTCGGTATGTACAATCAGAACAGCGTATGTTTCAGTGTTATCCCAATTTTGACTGTAAGTTCATTATTTGGGTACTTACATCATTGAATGTTGTCTTATGATGCTTTTTGCTGTAAGTAGCAAGTTCATAACAAAATCCTGTATTTTGATTTTGAATCTTGCACTTTGGGTAATTAGCCTAGCAGTAAGAGGTTAATATGCTCTTGAAAACATCAACTTGAAAGACTTCAGCAAAGAGTTGTTCCCCTAATCCTTCTCTTGCTGTGCTGCCAAGAAGGGCATCTCCTTTAAAATTCTGTATGGATTCTCTTATTGAAAGATTTTTAGTCTGAAGATGAATGCAGTGAATATATCCGCAAATACAACTGGTCTTCCTGTGTTACAGGACTCTTCGGTTCCCCTTCACTTATTTACTATTTAGACTTACACTCTAATGACATCAAGGTTGACATCACAGTTTAAAGATACTCTGTTGTCTAAATGTCTACTGACTAAAATTAGGGCAAGAGTACAGATAAATGCCTTTTTTTTTTTTTCGTTTTTTTTTCTTCTTTTTTTTTTATATCTCCCATCAGTCACAAAACTGTAAGGTATCTCTGAAATGTTTAAATGTTCTATAAAGATGTTTGTACTAAAAAGCATTGAGCCAGACTTAGTGTTAATGTAAAGAATTATAGTCAGTGGACTTAGATGTGTATTTATCCTAACTGAAGCACTGCTTTAGAATACAGCGAAATGAATAATGTATATTTTTCTAAATGACTAAAGATGTGAAGTAATGAGAATGAAATCATAGATTTGCATGGCTCAGTGGAGCTACTGATTACAGCTGGTATAAACGGGCAAAGTTTATTTCCGTAACAATTTACGCTTGCTGTGGATCAGCTCTCCTGTGATGTATTCTGGCTTTCATACACCGGTTGGGATCTTTTCAGTTACATCTTTATCCCGTGAAGTTCTGTAATTGTTCTGTCTCTCTCTCCTTCCATTTCTTCTGCCAATTCTTCTGTCAGTTCCTTTTTGTTCAGATCTCCTCTGAAAGTCAGCACAATTTATTTTCACGAGTATTTCATCTTCTGAACCACTCAGCTGGAGACAAGCTGAAAGAGAAATTTAATCCCCTTTCTGTGCTGTACTGTGCTCAGCATATTTGCATGACACTCTGGTGAGATGGATTATGTCTGTGATAAAGCTGTGGGCAGGTTCTCTTATTTCAAATATCGAGAACTATAAAGACCCACCTCATTTCAACACCTCTATGTGTACCATCAGAAGAAGTCATGGTGTTTCTGTGCAGTGCTCAGGAGTAAGAACTGTAAGATGGAAGCAAGTGGCCAAGCTGGGCTCAGAGTTCATTCCATTAGGGTGGAAAGAGGAGAAATTGGACAGACTTATTCACTGTGCTCCTTCCACTGGGAAGATACATGAGTAAACACATCAGAGGTTTAAAGGCACCACTTCTTCCTGAAATTTCTGAAATGCTTGCATCAATGAGGTGAATCTCATCCAGTGTGGATGTAAGTCTTGCTTCAATGTAGCAAGGTGTTCCTTCTCTGTGTTGTTGCCTGTAAAGCAATTGCCTTGTGTCAGTTCTACAGGGCTTTTTCTGCCTATTTTTTCTGCTTTCTTTTTTCTTACCTGTTCACACACTAACCCAAAACTGTCCTTGCAAAGCAGGCAGAAAACAAGTGTTGTAGATATGCTTGAGTAAAGCTGTACAGACTACCTCACCTCGACCAGCAATCATACATCACACCTCCTACATAACTCAAGGGCCATCTGCAGTTCTGTGGCATTTACCACTACTTGCCCATTCACACAAGGAAGTTGTGGGAAAATCATGGTGCACACCACAAGATCTTGAAAGAGTTCTCCTGTGGCTCGAGTTGTAAATGCCCCACTGAAATATTTTTACAGATGGAGAATTCTTTTGAAATAAATAGAAAAATTTCCCAGGATGAAAATTTTCTTTTAAAGCTTTTGGAATGCCTCCATTTATTTCAGACTTGTTGGACTGTTGAGAATCCCTTGACAGCTGTGGGTTCTGGAAAGTATCTCCTTGACTGCCTGTCCTAGACCCCCTTTTCCCCAGTAGCCATGGACCTCACTCCATCTTGAAAATGCTTTTGGGAGTATGGGATCTGGAGTGTGTTTGAAACTGATGAGATAAAGAAAAACAACTATAAAACTTTATGCTATAAACACTTATGAGGCTAGTATTACACATAGCACAGTGAGCCTTATATATATAAATCCATGAGCTGCTAATTCATCGAACAGTTAATTGCTCTTTAGTTCCTGGCTTTTTCTTTTCCCCTTTTTTTTCCTGTCTTTTCCTTTTTTTTTTTTTTTTTTAAGAAAATGATTTAATACTGGACATTCATTTAAAGAAAAGTGTATTTTACACTAGTGATATGATATCTATGCATACAACCTTGTTCTGAATGCTTTTGAGTGTACAGTCTGGTTAACATTACGTGGCTTGCTCTCTGTATTATGGCTTGCTCTCTGTATTATGCTCATTTTCCTATTGACCTTAGACATGATTAATGTTTTCATAGGAATGCTTAAAACAGAAAGTATCGTTGATTTACCTGTTGTATCACAGAAAATGTGTAATGATTATTTAAATTTAACTAGGATTATAGTACTTTGTTCCATCTGCTCCAACACTATGACATCCTCTTTGAGATGGCTGTGTTACTCCTGATCAACTGATTTTGGTGGGGTATTGTAGTTACTGTGTCCATTATTCATAATGGATGTGCTTTTTATACACAATCCTCTGTGAACCCCTGCAGTAGTCAGATGAATAATTTTTAGCAAGACACTGATGAATTATAAGATTTGGTCCAAAACTCAACCATTTTCCAGAGTTTGGCTTTAATTTGAGTGGATGGTGGGACGAAAACAGGAGGCAAAGAGTGAGAAAAATACATAGGGCTGAGTGTATGCTATAGATAAATGCCATGACAGAGGCTTGTAATCTGTAAGCGTGGCAAGAATGGGGCACTGAGATTTGTTTTTGTTGCAAAATAATTGCTTAAATATGCATTTATGCTAAGACTGAAAAATAAATGAAACAAAGCTTGTAACTTAAACACCTCCATGTAATTCTCACTTCAGATGGTACAGCAGTTTCCATCTTTACATCTAAGACCATGGGAAAATTTTCATTTTAAAGACATTCTTTCCCACCAGTTTGTATGTCATCCCTGTGCTGGAAGCTGCTAAACCATAGCTCTGCTAGTTGGCAGGGCTTTGTGAGTTTTCCTTAATCTCTGTATCTCCCTGCTTCAGAAGAAATCAGGTAGGTTACTTGGAGTGGCTGCAATGGTTAAGTAGCTGCCTTAAGTTGAAAAGACTGAATACAAACTCATTCAATGGCATTTAAAATGTAGGCGGGAAAACTCTTGCAGAACTGCAGTAATAACCAGCCAAATGGTATCTGTCACAACATAAAATGTTCAGGGTCCTTAAGGATGAGGACATTTTATGCTGAAATAGCCGATTTTTCCCAAAACAAGTATTGGAGTTCCCTCAAAATGCTTTCCTGAATAAATTTTTAGGAGCAGTCTGCACCAGTGTGGGCAGTAGTGAGCAGCTGTGGGTAACAACATCCTCAGTCACCAGTCTGTTCTGTATCTGTACTTCATATAATCTCAAGTACATATGCTTCATGTTCTCTGACAAATGTAAGAAAAATAAACCGTGAAAAATATTGTGTTTAGGTGATGCAGAAGAACGAATGAAAACGATTCCAGTAATCAAACTCAGTATATTTAGGAACTTAAATATGATAATTAGATTTTCAATTATGTGAAGCTTACTTAAATTTGTCCTATTTGTGTTTTCATTTTACGCATGAATTTAAGCCTGGAATAATGTAATACAACTCTATAATTCAATGTTTGTATTAAATGTGTGGTAAGAATTAAGAAACAAAAAATAATGTAATATAATTGCATTGAGGTTAGATTCAGTTTTTTTGCACTTTTAATAGAGGTTAGTAGAATAAAAAATAGCCTTGTTTTTAATCTACTAGTCTTTTTTTCCAGGTGGGAACATAACCCTTGGACTGCATGTTCAGTTTCCTGTGGAGGTGGCATTCAGAGGAGAAGTTTTGTTTGTGTAGAGGAAACCATACATGGAGAGATTCTGCAAGTGGAAGAATGGAAATGCATGTATGCCCCTAAACCCAAAGTCATTCAAACCTGCAATCTGTTTGATTGTCCTAAGTGGGTGGCAATGGAATGGTCTCAGGTAAGTTGAAAGTGTTTTAGACTATTATCCTTTTCTTAAAGAAAAAAAAAAGAAAAAGCATCTAATCTTGTGTTATCATGTACGAGTACAGATTTACAGGAAAAAAATACAGGCAAAATTCATAGCGTTTCATGGGATAAGTTTGTTCTAATTAACCTGGCCTGATAATAATAAAAGTTAAGGTGTCTGTGTAGATAAAAATACATGTTGAATTACTTATGCTTCTTTAATTCCTGCTTTACAAACAGGAGAAATTAGAGTAAGAGGTCAGACTCCTTTGCAATCAGGTTGTTTGTTTCTCGGTTCTTGATAAATGTGATCTTTCACTCCATGTAAAAGCTAAAGGCATGGCTGTCTAGTGGCTGATGTATTGCAAGGGTGATTTTCCAGCATTCTTACCTTTCATTATAGTAACAAGAACATAGAGCCAACTCATCTTGGCTGTAGTTATCTGATAGTCAGATAGCTCAACACTTCTGTAACTACTTAGTTCATCCAAATGACATCACTGACTTGTAGTGGAGAAACAGTTCTCACAGCACGTCTGACCCAGCTTAAACTGAAAATGACCACTCTGAGAGAGCATATTTTCAGTACACAAACCCCTCTGTTTTAGATGTTTGCCAATCAGATAAGCTTTAAAGAACCCCAATAAGCCACTTTCTTTCCAAAAATTAGCATTTCTTCAAGCATCAGCCTTCTCTTTATTCACCCAAAAATGCAAGGTCATAGTCACATCTCTGATATCTGATTAATTCTGGAAAGACTTAAGTAAACATATAATCAGTATTTCAAACTTGCTTTTCATCAGTATTTATAAATAAAATAAAAAAGAGAGTGAGATGGTTGCTTTATCTCCTGCAGTGCACAGTGACATGTGGACGAGGTTTACGTTACCGTGTAGTGCTGTGCATTGACCACCGTGGGCAGCATGTTGGTGGCTGTAATCCACAACTTAAACTACACATAAAAGAAGAGTGCATCGTGCCAATACCTTGTTACAAGCCAAGAGGTAAATGGAACTTCATTGGAGTCTGTTATTGTTATACATTTTTGTTAAGAGAATTAAAAGCCCCTAGTAACCTCTCAGAAATGCCAGAAGCTGGAATTTACTGGGGCTTATTTTAGTCTTGGCAGAAACAGATATTTTAATTATTGGTGCTAGAAGTGTCCTGCTGATTTTTGCTGATAATGTGGCCAGGCAGTTGTAAGGTGAACATGTAACTGTACCTATACAACTTGGTCAGACTGGGAAAACCAGAGTTAATGAGTTCAAGATGGTAAGGAAGAGTTGTTCAGTAACACTTGAAATACGAATGATGCTCGCATGTATCAGCTGGGATGTTGCTCTTTTGCATCTCATTAAAATTATCAGTCTTCTATGTGGACCTCTTCAGTTCATTAAGTTATAAACATTTTTTGTATATTTACCATGTTTGTCACAATTATGTAAATTGACAAATATTCTCTGAAAGAGTTGATATGATGTAGAAAAGTAGACATGAAGGTGAAAGGAAAAACAAAGATGGGAAGATTGGGAGGAAGTAATATATTTTGTCCTTTACTCATTTCTGTCCCTCTGTGCCCAGAAAATTTTGGTTGGTGCTACTTTTGTTCCTTTCAGCTTTTATTTCAGCTTTAAGACTATGTTTCAGACACTCACTGTAAAGATTTACTCAAAGAGTGCAAATTATCTGCAGACAGCTTAATGTTTCTCTTTGGGATGTTGTCAGACTCTAGGCTATTCTTCAAGCATGAGGAATTCAGGGTTAAACCATGAGGTGGAAACCAGCACTGAAAATTAAAGAGCTTTCTGGGATTTTAGTTTGGAGGCGGTCCTCAAGTGTCTAATGTTGCCCCAAGAAAAGACATCACAGAAGTTTGGGATATGTAGGCAGATTTAAAAAAAAAAAAAAAGCTAGAATTTATTGTGGTTTTTTTTTTTTTTTTTTTTTCCCCTAATTATTATATTGAATTCTGTATTTGGGAAAGCTAGCTAATTTGATTAGCAAAAATAATTTATCTAATGGAAATCTTTTAATGAGGGCAGTCCATGTGGAGAACAATGTATTTTTGCTTTAGTCAGGCTTGTAAATTTCTGATTGGTTCAGCTGTAAAGTTACATTATGGTGATGATACACAGATAAGCTACAATCTAATAGGAAATGCCCGTGCTTGAGGAAGATGTGGAGAAGAAATCAAAGGCTACATAGGAATTAAAATCGGATTATTGGTAACCTCTCAGTAAAAAATGGTATCAGGATGGAAATATCCTAATAAATGATGTTTTATTTTCCACTATATTCTAAAAATTGAATAAGTAGATCAATAGGCAATGTACAGTATGAAGTGCTAAGGTATATAATGCTAACATCTACTTGTCATCTCACTTTTTGGAGGAATTCCCTAGTGGTGTTTATTTTTTCTTGACTAGAAAAAAGTCCTGTGGAAGCAAAATCCCCATGGTTTAAACAGGCACACGAAATGGAGGAGACCAGAGCAGTCTCAGAAGAGCCAACGTAAGTACATTGTCTTATAGAGTGCAGAAATATTTCCAGCATGTTTTGCAGATGATCTGGAATGACTGTTGGCTCTGCAGTTTGCTTTGACATTTGGCCCTCCTTGGAGATGAGTTGTATTATGAGCTGTTCCTAATTTTCTTCTCGACAGCTTTGCTTCTGGAGCTCCTGTTTTGGATGACATAGAGCTTAGCTACTCTACTAACAGTGTCCATATATCGTTCAAGCGACGTAAAGTGATATTAATTTAAACAAATTAAGATTAATTAATGCACATAGAAGCATTCCATTTGATATATAGTAATTTTCAGTTTTATCTCAGTGCGCTGCTACCTGTAGAATGTTAATGGTTTTATCAGAAACTAAGAAGTACTTTCTGGGCTGCCAGAATTTTCTTGGTGGAGAGAGACCAGTGCATAAAGAAAGTGAGAAAAAGCTGCTGGTCTCTGAGCTTAGCTAAATCTGTGGGGATGAGTTGCAACATCTTACATACGCATGTGTGTGCAAAAGACCACCTGGATTTTTGGGGGATTTTTTGAGTCTCCTTCAAAGCTGATGGGGATAAGCCTGACAACACTTATGGCCTGGGTGTGGAAGCCTAAACTAAATCCAATTAGGTTTTGTTCCTGTCCTGTGTGTGTCAGGGCATGCACAGAATTCCTTGTGTCCCTTGTGTACAGGCCTGCTTGTATTTGACTTGTATATTCAATATTTAACATACAACTTTCTGTATTTTCTGAGTTTTTGAAAAGCACTCTGTTGTATTTAGCCAGATTCAGCACTCATTTGTAGCAGTTGTAGTTTAAAATGGTTTAGGTGAGCTTATTGAAATGACTTTGGATTTACATTGCTCTCTCTGAAAGTTGAGTATGCCCCATAACCTCCTGTTTTTCTTCCTCCATCTAAGGGTTTCTGATTTCTGGCACACATGCATGAGCAGGTGTGATCATGAGTAATAAAATCTTTACACCTGCAGCAACACACAGGAGAAACCTCTTGCCAAACAGGTGTTTGCATAGTTATGGTGGCTGTACTTGAATCCTTTCACTGCTCTAGCCTCCCAAGTCAGGGGTCAACCTACTGTGAGGGGTTATTTCGCTCCCCAGACTGGTGGCCCTAAATTCAAGCAGATTAGTGGCAAAGATGTAAAATCACATGTGATTGTGAAATGGAGGGATGCAATCAAATGTGCCAGTTGAATGTCCACATTGTCAGATTGAATGTCTGATGTCAGATTAGAAGTATAGCAGGCTGCCTCTCAAAAGGGTTCAGCATGAGGTTATAAAGAAAATAATCTCTAGTGTTACAGAATCAGCTGTGGCAGCCATGTACTTGTGTAGTCTGTCTGCTTTTACAATCCTTCAAGAGCAGTGTGGCAGAATAAGCAAGGAGAACTGGCAGGGGCGCAGCATGCCAGTTCAGAGTGTCTTTAGAATATAGTAGAGCTGAGCTGGGATCATTTTAATGGGTTCTCTCTTACTTTCTCCATGCAAAGATGACAGTTTTTTATGCCTATCTAGACGTGGCTGATCTATTCCACTGGGCCACACAATGTGCGTGCAGACCTGTGATCCCAGTGCAAAGATCTGCAGCTTTGCCACTTCTTAGATTTTTTTCCTCTTCGCTTATCCCGGAGTCCTCGATGTTCGTCACTGGTCATTTTTTATCCTAATCTCATCCCAGGAGCCTCTCCATCACATTTTCTATAGGCATCGTCTCCTGCATTTGAGAGGTTTCTCCTGTTGCTTCCTGCTGATTATATAATCCTTACTAATCAAAGAATTATTAAGGTAGGAAAAGACCATTGAGATCATCTAATCCAAGCACCTTTTTTTGTGAAAGTATTTTATTTTATTGAGAAAAGTGATAATAATATTATCAAGTGCCTTACCGAATCCTATCTCCCAAAGAAGCCACATGACTTTGTTTGCATCACCTACAAAAAGTACGGAAGTGTGTTCTGTGTAATCTGTGCTTTAATCTGTGCTGCATAAAATTAAGTCCATGTGTGGATGTGTTCTATAAAAAAAGAAAATAATTCCAAGTGGTAACAAGCTTACACAAGAGCCTGTGTGTATTTAAAGAAACGTATAACAGTTTTGTAAAAACTGACTGGAAAAGAAAAATCCATACAACTGGAATGCAGATTTCTTATCTAAAGGAAATGTATTTTCATATATGATAGTGTCTTTTCTTTACAGAAATAATTGTGTTAAAAACAAAGTAACTTTGTAGAGAACAAACTTAATTATTAAAAAACCCACAACATTAAAACACTAATATATTAATATTTGAAAGCATTAAACAGCTGTTGTGCAGTGAGGGAAGGAGCCCAACGAAGTCTGGAGTTCAGTTGTAAGCGCTACCAACTTCATCTGGACCAGGGGGATTTTCCAGGACATCAAATTGAGATTCATATATTGGATTGCACACAAAACTGCTGTAGAAATCCCAGTACAATTCAGGGTCATGGGCACTTCAACCATACAAGTCAGTTAAATTCTGAGCAAGGAAGGTCGCCATCGAATTGCTGCGGGTCATCTGAAAAATGGTCATCCCCGAGCATGGGAGCAGTGGGTTGGCACCATAGGACAGTAAGAGGTGGACTATGTCTAAGTAATCATTTAATACTGCGTCGTGGATTGGTCCGATGCCACCCTGCGCATAGCAGTTCACATGAGCCCCGTTCTTGAGGAGAAGTCTGGCGATACTCAGCCAGCCACTGAAACAGGCCTCGTGCAGGGCACAGTAACCCAAGTCGTCGTGGTGGTGAATGTCACAGACATTGTTTTTCAGGCAATACAGAACGACTTTCTGGTAGCCCAGGTAAGCCGCCCGCTGCAGTAGGGTCTCACCTGCGTTCTCGTTAACACTGATGGAGCGGGCCTCACGTGGCATGGGCTGGCGGCGCTTGGGCACCTGCAGCGTTTCTTGCTGGGGGTTTGGCAGCAAGGTGGACTGCTGCAGCTGCTTGCGCTGCTTCTGCTTGCGGGGTTTGGCAGGCAAGGAGCCACGGTGCCAAGTGGACTCTGCTTGTTTCATCACTTCCTTTGGTACAGCGACCGTATCTTCGCTATGTTCAGTGTCAAAGGATTCATCCTCTGCCAGGTATGGCCTCTTTCTTGTCCCCTGCTCTTCCAAATGTTTTGTTTTACACTTACGTTTTCCTGATGGTTTCTTGTACTCTGCAAGCTTTTGCAGTGGAGGTTCATGGTAGAAGCCCTCCTTTTCGCCTGTGTCCAGCCTGTCCGTCTTGCAGCTTTTTTTAATTTTCTGCTGTTTGGCATCTGAACTTGGTGCTGGACTCGACTGAGCTTGTTGGTCAGATAAGTCTTCTGCCCTCGCGTCAGACATTGCCAAATGTAAGGCTTAAAATCTCTGTGCTGAGTCACCTGTTCTACCTTGTGCTTCGTAGGCTATCTGCCACTCCAAGCAAAGCCAGATTTTGGACAGCTCTTTTCACTTTTAGAGCCCTGCCACAGCAGGAGCACTGAGAAGAGTTGTATGTTACTCTTGGTGGGCTTGTTGCCACGGCCAGAATCCTGTTGTGATTTCAGAATCTCGTTGCCAGTGGCAACCTGTTTGCATCTTTCCACCCATGCCCAGGAGTTCTAACTGCCCTAACTGATCCTGTCTTTTCTAGCCCAAGTAAGACTTCTGTGTCAGGGTTTACAATCGAAGAAGAAACTCCAACAATAGGTTGTCGCTTCTTCCCTAATAGATGAGATATCTCTCTGGTTTGGATTTGTTTATCTTTCTTTTTTTTTTTTGTAATTCATGCATAATTCAGTGTGATATCTCATAGTTCATCTCTGTCTTACAGGAGTCTTACGATTTCCTTGGTACAAATCCTTCACATTTAATTTTAGTTATTCTCTTGTTGTCCAAACTTGAAGTGCAATATGAAGTCCCAGCTTTCAGTCCATCCTTTTATTACAGCTGTCTTTCTCTGCTACTGTGTCATATTTTCATGGGTAATGAATAAGAGAATAAGTACAGTTCTGTTTTAGAACCCAAAAGTGGTGGATATGCGAAAGTAGCTTGTGGAAGAGAAGTACTTGTACTACTGATTACTACATTGCATTGATGATTTTTGCTTTAATGATTCCTGTCACAGACTTTGATTGAGAATGTGTTGAAAAATAAATATGAGAAAATGAAAAAGAATTCTGAACTCAAAATTCAGATACAACACTAACCTCCAGGGTTCTCACACACTCCAGTCACTTCCTTCTTTAATGCGTGTCTCTGTGTATACAGATATACATGTATGCGTTTTGGGTTTCGTATCTCTGTTGGCTTGTGTCTGAGGTACCTGTGTTGCAGAATTTTAGGAGCTAAAAAGTCACATGGCTACATTAGAAAAATGCTGAAGTAGAATAAAAAGTATTTGAATGTGTTTTCTTTTAATCTTAAACTTCTCTGTAAAATCCTAGGCACTGATATTCAATGGGAAAACCTCCATTATGATACAGCTTTGCTATAAGTCAAAGAAAAATGCTTCAATTTTTATGAGTTTCTTTCTAAATATGGATGCTGTGGCTCAAAATTGTCTCTTCGCTCTACAGAATTTCAAAATCACACACCATAGGTTATTTCTGGAGCACCTTAATGCATACAGTTTTGTAAGCCAGTGCACAAAGTCCTTGATCCAGTGAGGTCCTTAAGCACAAGTTTAACACTGAGCATATCATAGTTCTATTGACTTGAGAAGACTGCCTGATATGCTTAGAGTTAGGCACATGCTAAAGTATTTCACTTCCATGGCTACCCTAATTAGTTTGTGTGGCTGTCTTTGTCTTTGGGAAGACTGTGAGATCTGGTGTTTCAGAGCCAAGTGGATTTTATCTGCTGGAGTAAAAGCAAGCCTTTCTTTTCACCTTTTCCCATAGTTATTCGCTTAAAATTTGTTATCAAAAGCATCTGGACGTGATTCCTGCCAGCTCTGCTGTTGAACTCAGCAGGCCTTTAGGTTGCACTGGCATGCACAGTTGCCCAGAGAGGTTGTGGATGCCCCATCCCTGGAGGCATTCAAGGCCAGGCTGCATGTGGCTCTGGGCAGCCTGGCCTAATGGTTTGTGACCCTGCCCATGACAGGGGACTTGAAACTAGGTGATCTTTGAGGTCCATTTCAACCCAGGACATTCTATGATTCTGTTTTGATTCTGCAGTTCTAGGACGTTTGCTGTTTTTAGCACTGAAAGACAAAACCGTTCATCGATTTGTCAATACTCTTCCGATAGAGAACAATCTGATCTGGGACAGGAGAAAAGTGAAAGACTTAAAAAACCATATTTAATTATGCAATCATTTGAAACACGAAATAGCATTGTGTACTATGTTATATCTGCATGTATGTTTTTTAGCTGTGTTTTACTTGTGCATATGTGGACACATTCTAGAGTTAAATGCAAACATTTCATTTGTGCTGTGCTCATTTGCAGGTTTATTCCTGAGCCGTGGTCTCCATGCAGTGCCACATGTGGCAATGGCATACAGGTGCGGGATGTGAAGTGCCGAATTCTTCTCTCATTTACGCAGACTGAGGTGGAACTGCCTGAGGAGGAATGTGAAGATGTGAAGCCCCCCACAGAACAAGTATGTCACGAGGCACCCTGTGACAGTGATCCTGTCCCCTACACACCGGAATTTTCACGTGCTGAAGATGGCAGTGTGGTTTACGACTGGGAGTACATTGGTTTTACTCCTTGTTCAGCCACCTGTCTTGGAGGTACTTTTATTATCTTTTTTCCCCCTTTCTTTTTAATCCTGACTTTTAAGAACTTGGTATTTGAAATTGCCACATTTTCCATTAGTGTTAACCTGAATTAGTAATGCTGATATTTAGGAAAACATGCAGCTTCAGCTTTTTTTTTCCCCCCCTTGGTTATTAATAGAGTGTTCTTAATGTGTTCAAGCATCAGGCTTTATTTGGTTACGTAAGGCACAAGAAGCTTTTGCTACAGCAGCTTGCTACACTCTTATTGCTGCAAGGATCTCGGCTGCCAGGCAGTTGGTTGTACCAGTGTGTTTAATGCAGTGATGGGCAAAAAAAATGAACTTTCTTTTCCTGTGAACTGGAAGCTTATCATTTTGGAGGTAAAATTTCCATATTGTTATCTTCCAAAATGCTGCAATTTTCTTCAGTACAGTAGGGATACAAAATTATAGTTTCTATATACTGTCACATAGATAAAATCATAATATTATGTATTGCTTTCCATCTGACTGGTCTGGAGATTGAAGAGGAGTTTGTTTAGGTCTTGGTACACCATATAACTCTATAGGAACTTCATGCCATACGTCTGTCTGCAAGTAGTTAAGCACATTCCTTTTTGGATGTAATCGAATCTCCCTGTCGTCCAAAGTACATGTAACTAGACAAGACTGCTGGTGTTGCTACTACATACTGTACTTCGGAACTGAACAGAGAAGTGAGTTATGAAGTGTAAAGTGGAGGCAGTGGAATTATGAGCACACCTATAGATGACAGGAACGATGACATCAGTGGGAAGTGAAGACAGTTGTACCCATAGCAGAAATAAAAAATGTAGGAAAGGGGAGAGCAACTACAATTGGAAGCAGAGAGCCTAGTCTAGAGCTCATAGGAGGCAGCCTGCCTTTGTATTATTACCAGTTCAAAACTTGAAGATGGAAGTTGGGAGGGATGCCCCTGAATGCTGTCAGCAGAATGGTAAGTGACTGACAAGTGCCTTGTTTATTTAACACTGATGATATTGATTCATAGGGATAGCAGCATGTGCAGTCACAAAAAATAATGTATCAGTTTCTTCTATTGCCTTCAGTAGATGTGATAAACAGCAAGGGTATAATCCAAGTATGTACGTGTAGAACATGGCGTGATAGCAGCAGCTACTGTCTCTATTTCCTTATTTTGAGGGAATTGTTTTTGGAGACAAGGAATCACACTCTAAAGCAGAAACAGGGCTTTTCTTATCATGAGATTTGCAGGTTTTTTCAGCTCTTGACGGATTTTTGTAATGTAAAATTATTTCATTGCCATTTCAGATTTATTTTACTGCTTTTTAGCCAGTGTCTTTTCATAGATGTTAAAAAAAAAACACATTTTTTAATTTTTATTTTTGAAATCATTAGAAGTTCAGCTAAAATCACTTCTGGTCTTTGCCTGTCACTACACGTGCACATCTGCATTGTTAGTGTCTTCACATGTGAGTTTGTCTGTGCAAAAGCATTCACATAACAAATTGCATTTGGAGTGCAGACTAAAGGCAATTTAAGGAGAATTTCCTGAAGACAGTAGATTCATTTGCCAGCACAAAGGAGCTTCAGAATGACTGGTTAACAGAATCACATCTGGCTTTATTTTGTTCCCAGTGGAGCTGAGTGTGGATTTGGCTGTCGACTTCTGGTCCTCTCATGAATTCATGAGGTTGCCTGACCGAGAATTTTCCTGTAATATTGTTTGTTTGATGTGAAATAAGTCATTATAGAAGTTTGAAAAGAAATGGTTTTTTGTGTTCTGAAGATGACTGTGGTATCGCTGGTGCTGTACCTAGACATTTCTCTTATGTCCTGCTCCCAGGAAATGAGGAAAGTTGTCAGAATGCTTTATCAGTGAACAGCTTGAGAAGTTCTGTGCTGTTATGCTAGTTAGGTAATAGTAATTTTTTCCTTCTATCAGTTCTGGTCCTCGTGCTGCCTTGGCAAGCACTTTCAAACAGACCGAAAATTACCTGCCGATAAGTAGTTTTAAGGAAACCAGACATCTCTTCAGTTTCCAACTTACTGCAGTGTACTAACTAACGATCTCACTGTGTCTACTCTGTTTCCATTGCGTAGTTCAAAGGATCAGATCCCTTTCTGCTAAGTTTTATGTTCAAATCTCACTTCAATTAGATGAACTCTTTAGTTACCGGGAAGAAATGCTAAGTTTGGAATATCCCAGTATAATGTAAATTATATTAGGTACTTTTTCTCTAATATTTATGTGTCTAGCAGTGGTTATTAAAATAAATTCCTGTGGATTTCTGTGTCCTTGGAACTTCCCTCCCTTCCTTGCTGCTTGCACCTCTCTGAATGAGGGAAAAGTCTGCAGGGTCTAAAAAAAAGCTGCAAGGCTTACAGCCACTGTTCAAGCAAGGACTGAATCTCTGTTTCAGTGCTTGTCACTTGCACCTTTTTTTTCTTCTTTTTTCTTTTTTAGATCTTGATACAGACTAGACTTTTAATTTAAGTTCTCCCCTGGCCCCTCTCCAAAGCAAATGTAAAATTGCAGATGGTAACATTGTTTTTGAGGCATTAGAATTGTAGAGAGAGATCAGTCTGCAGCTCATTCTCAAACATGATCTTTACTTTCCAGTTTCCTATTCACCAGCTTCTAAAACACAGACAGCATTAGACATTGGTAGTTTAGTGTATGTTTCTGCATCAAATCTACGTGGTTTGTCATGTAGAATATCGAATGCCATAAATCTTACTACCTTTGAGGACTGCTACATTTTGTTATGACTGCTGTCGTAATTATTTCTTCTTTCATCAATCTTTCCATAAACACTAATAAAAGTTGTCCATGTTAATTTGTCACGAGGCAGATATCGCCTTTAACATCTGTAGGAAACTCTGTAGTCATCCTGAAAGCTAAAGATCTTCAGTACCTGAAGAAATCCCAAGGTGAAAATAAGTGAGCAGTGTGCTCTGGCAACAAAGACAATAAGGAGTGATCTTTGTAGTAGAAATTGCTTAGAGTTCTGAGGATTTGCCCTCTTTTTTTTTCAGTATGAACTCCTTTGGCCCTGATACCAGAGTCCTTAACACAAGCACAAGTTTAACTAGTGAGATGCAGTAGCTGTTATCAGAATGAAGAGTACATTTGGTGGGAATAAGAATTGTTCATGTAAACTGCAACATTTTTTTAGTGCTGTCAATCATTTAATTACTCTACAATATTTCAAAGAGATGCTCTCCACTTAAAAAATAATCACATACTTCCCGGATGTCTGCTCTGGAAATGCCTTTACTATAGACATAAGAGGTTTAAAAATGTCTCTTTACAAGAGATTAATTCTGGTAATTTAATGTAATTATCATTATTATTATTATTCATATTTTAAATGCTTCAAAAATTGCAATTCAAGACCCCCAGGATCATTATATTGGCTTAAAAATAGTGAGATTAAAAATAAATACATCAGCATTTCCTTTTTATTTTTTTCCTTGTTCCAAAGCTTGTGGCTTTGGAACCTTTAGGGTACAGTCAAGCTGTGTTTTTAGGCTCTTGTCTGGACCACAATGGCTAGAAGTTTGCTATTTGATTTATAAGAAACCTGAGATTCTTAGAAAAGCAATGGATTCAAGCCAAATGTAAGAGTTTTAGGAAAAAACAATGATTGTTGTGAGGCTCATGCTCACACATAAAGTTGAGAACATTTTCTGTAGAGTAGTCAGCAGTTTGGTAGCTGATTACTCCTTTGACTCGTTTCATTGACTACAAAAGCTGTTTCTTTTACAGGAGTATACATTATTATATATTGTATATTATATATTATATATAATATTATATATAATATATACATTGTATTCTTTTACAGGAGTATACATTAGCATTGCCAGTGGCAATAGACTTGCAGAGAGGCTAAAGCACATGTAAGATTTGGAATTTCTTCTGAGTTTTTTTGGTTGATAGTTCATACTTCTAAGCAGTCATCAAAATGAGTCTGTCTAATAAAAATAAATGTCCTTCCTCTTCAAGACACAGACTTGAAGACGTTCGTCCTCTTACACGCACAGCAACTTTCAACCCCCGTTTTCTTTTCACTATAAAAAGAAGGCAGAAAGTGTTTTTTTCTCTCCCTAGCATTCTAGCACTTAACGCAGTTTCATACACTGTGTATTTCGCTGCACAGAAAAGCTTATAAAAGAATGTAAATGAATGTGGTTTGAATGCTGGGTTAAAATAGAAAATATTCTGTTTCACTGAATAGTAGGATAATTACTACAATAGGGCATCATATTACTGTAAAAATACTTAAAGCTCCCTGCTGCATACATAATATTTTAGTTAAATTATCTACTATGTTTATATTATAAGCCAAGAAAGTCATACATGTAAAACTTTGCTTGTTTGAATAATAGATCTTTCCATTTTCCAATTTATGTAGAATAAAAAATTCATGCACGACTGAAGTTCCCAACTAACGTGAAATTACAGTTGAGGAAGAGAAATCAGATTAATTTTGAGACGTTTTGACAGTTAAGTTCAAGCAAATATTGTGTCAATTAACTGTAGTTATTTATTGAACAGTGTCCTTAAACTGCAAACTAAGGAACAGGAAGGGAGGTTTGTGGTCTGTTTTAAGAGCTCTGCAATACCTGTTTTGTGCTTACTGCATCAAAACGAGGTGCCACCTTCCTTGAAATGAGGCCTCGGTGGGGAGAAGTTGCTACTACTGCTCTGCAGTTATGTCAAATAGAAGATAGCATATCAGCATGTTCTTCTGGTAACTCAGTGAAAGCTAGGTAGGTCATTCTGCAAGGCAGAAGTGCTTTAATGAACTCCAGGTGGCAAGCTGCAGTCACCTGGAATGGCATGGCTTTTGTTCATTTGGCTGACCAGTTTTGTTTTTATAACACAGTGATATGAAGTTCCTATGGGATTACTGCTGACTTAGATGGTCTGAAAGGAATTTCGTTTCATTCCCCTCCTTTGTGTGAGATATTAAGATATTACTTATCACAGCCTGGAACAGAGCAACATCAGCTCTGAGTATGTCTTCCCACAGGAATGCAGTGAGATCAGCAAAGTTGAAGGTGTGTAGCACAGAGTAGATTTTGACCTGAAATAGAGATTGTGAGGATACTCGATGTCTGCTTCATTCCTTGTCTGACAATGTAATTCATAGGCTCGTTCTGCCAGAATGTAATTTCTGCATCTTTGTTTCTCTTCTGGAGATTGGCAGGTGGACATTTCATGTCTAAGTGAGAAGACAGGAATGCTGCTCTTGTTAAACAAATGCATACTGATCAATTGGACAGAAAACATTTGATTCCTTTTGTTGTTGTACGTAACAAAATAGTAGAGTTCTAGGAAAAAAAAGTTTGTTTATTGGTTTATCTTGCTTGAGCATTTTCACATCTGCATTATTGCCTTATGATATTTGTTAAAGGCTTATTCTCAACCCTGAGGGTGAAATACGATTTACTCAATGTGTGTGTTCTATGTTAATGTAATTATTGATACTTTGATATAGTAGACAGGAATAGGTTGTCAATCACATTTAAGGTCAGGTCTTCTGTTCTATAAAAATTCATGACTTTGTAGATGCAGTCAAAACATTTATATAACAGGATCTTTCTGAACTGAAAATGAGTCCCAGAGGGGATCTAGAAGTCTACCAGAGAGCCTGAAAGAAACTGTAATATGTCACTGTGAAAAATCACTGCTGCTCTGTACCTGCTAAAGTGTCTGAAATAGTTGAACTGATTCAAATACCCCAAAGAAGTACTGTGACCTGGACTGGCTTATATGCTCCACTACTTAAGAATTTTTTGTAGGTAGAGGAAAGGCTGATTTATGAAAAGAATGACATTGTTCATGAAAGTGTTGTAAAAGACAGAAAAATATGAACCTTTGGTATGGACACAAAACTTTGTGTCAAATGAACCAATGAGTTCACTGAAACCAGAACAAATAATGATCAACAGTGTTAGTAAGCCATTCCTGATGTACAACTGAGAGGTACAGGAGTAGTAGCCTAGTAGCTTTTGTGTAGCAATTGTGGTGATGTTTTGAGTTAATGTCATAGGTAACAGGATGCTGTTACTGAAGGTTTCTGGTTAAAATGCCAGCCCCCTTGAAATCTTAGAATATGGTCATGAGAAGAGACAGAAAACTTGCTGTTGAAAGCGACTTTTTGTCCTTCAAAATCACTGGGAATAAGTGAAAGATAGGAAGGAAGTGGATTTGAATTCTTTGAACGGTGCCATTTTTACTTGGAAAACATAAAATGCAAATTTTCAGTGCATATTGGTTTATGATCACTATTACTGCTTACCTAGAAGATGCAAGTAGTAAGAGCTGCAGATCAGAAGGTGCCAAGAATGGTCACAAGAAAGGGAAGCTCTGGTCTGGGTCAGATTTGCTGCCTTCAACAGAACCATCATACCTCTTAGGACTCTTGTCAGAATGATTACATTCAGTCAGACTCTCCTAACTTCTGCAAACTTTTTGCGTGTTTTTAATTCCTTTCTTTTTTGCAGATCTCTAGCTCATGAAAGTCAAGGTAAGTGAGGAGTAACTTGTACCCTAATTTTGGCAATTAACCATTTCATGGCTTGAGACCATTATAAAACCAAGCAGGTGCAACATCTGATGGTGCAGAGAATGTAATCTGTTTTCTGTTTGTTTTCAGAGATTTAGAATGCCAAATCAAGCCTTTTCAATAATACAGGAGCACATTTCAGCATATAATTGACAAATAAATTTTGAAGTTTAAGTTATATAAGCTATCTCAGTGTTCTTTTTGACTCAAGAGGTCGTTTTTAAGCCTGCCATCAAAATCAGTATTTGGAGCTTTTTCACTGAGCGTTATTGGAGAGTAAGCATTACAAAAATCTCTTCTGTGTTCAGTGTCTCATGAGTGTTTTCCTTCCAGGAACACAAGAAGCCATTGCGATGTGTCTGCATGTAGAGACAAAGCAAGCTGTCAATGAAACCCTGTGTGACAATTCCAAAAGACCACCACCAATGACTCATGCTTGCAATATGAAGCTTTGTCCTCCAAGGTACACTGTGATAATGGAATCGTACTGAAGCAAATAAATGGTTAATATGACTTGAATAAATGTTGTCTTTCACAGAAAGGAGTCAAATTGCAGAACTGCAATCTTGCTTTGGGATGATGTTTCACTTTTTTAGTCTAAAACAAGGTTTTTGTGTTATGTTGTTGGGTTTTTGGTTTCATTGTTTTGTTTTGCTTCATTCTTTGATCTTTACTTCTTTTCCACTCCACATTTTCATGTTTGCCATCTTCTGAAATAGATTTATTTCGTGTAGATGTTTGCCAGGGGTGGAAAAAACAGACTTAACTGAGAAACTAAGAAGCAAAGAATATTTACTTTCTGGATGAAAAAAATCAGTGAAATTATGACTTAAAGTGACTTTGAATTCATGCTTTTTTAGTATCCCCATCCGGTTCTTACAGGTTTGTTACAGTTGTATGGGAATCCCAGGGAAAGAATAAAAGCAATCCAAATCCAAGTAAACCTAGCTAGTTTGGTCACTTGCAAATGAATCTTTGATAGTTTTGCCTTGTTTGTCCCATATGTGTCTCTGACATACTGATCTTTTGGTGCATTGTTTCTGAACTGCTTCCACAGGAGCGTAATCTTGCAAAAGGTAGAGAACAAAAGTTAATAGGAGCAGGATTTAGTATAAAAAATGAATACATAATTTATGTTTTGTAAATGTAAGAAAGGTCTGTTTATGTATTTACATTTACAAACGTACTTATCAGTAGGTTGCCAACAGGCTGTTTGTTTTTATGAGAAGCATTCATTTTTCATGTAAATGATGGAGTACAGTAAATTTACTTGGATATAAGCCTTTATTACTTTATTGTGAGTAACTTCCGCATTTCTTTATTCCCTGAAAGTTTATAAATCTAGATTATAATTTTGCCTTACAGTCAAACCAAAAGAATGTTTTGGCCATCTATCAATCAATATATCTTCTGTTATTTTTTACTAAGTTCTTTTTGGGTATGATTTTTCCTTAGCTTTTCACTGAAAGATGGATGTGTTCTTGGAACAGGTGGCAAACTGGTCTGTGGAGACGGTGCTCAGCAACTTGTGGAGTTGGGATACAGACGAGAGATGTATACTGCCAGCAGCCAGGAGGATCTACTGTTGCTGCTGAGGATTGTAAAGACAAAAAGCCTCATTCTTTGCAAGCTTGTAACCAGATTGATTGTCCCCCTGTTTGGCATGTTGAGGAATGGCAACAGGTATGACTGGGTTAGAGAAGGAGTTTAAGTGTAAGCAGTGTTCCTCTGTCTAGGTATTTAAAATTCTTCATCCCAAACAACATGTTTGGTAGCTCCTAAACTTTGATATTGAAGATTTTCAACTAATTTCAGTGGAACAAGTTAATCCAGATTTAAAAAAAAAAGTCTTCTCACCACTGTGCTATTGAATACTGAGAGGATGAGGTCGAAAGTTCTTTTTAGGAAATCAGAAGGCTGGATATCAGTTAGTGCAGACATCGGTCTTCTTTTGACACAGCAAATGTAATTATCTGCTTTTGGAGACATATTAGCTGATGTAGGGCACAGTCAAATCTACGCGTGATTTTTCTTCAGGATTTCTACTCCATAGTGGTTTTTAACTTAGTGGTTAGGTTCTCCTCAATTCTAATGTATTAGGTAAACATTTTATCTGAAGAATCTTCTACAGGCTGCTTGCCTTTTTGTTGAATCCGGATGTCATTCTTCAACAGAGCATAATTACGGGGAGTCTTACAGTGTCTGTGTAATCTTAACGGTGTGGTGTGCAAGCACAGGTGCATGTGCAGGTGTGCATGTTATGCTGTTTTCTTCTCAGTGTTCCCGTACCTGTGGAGGAGGGATTCAGACCCGTAAAGTGTACTGCAAGCAGCTGTTGACAGATGGAAGTTTCCTGAAACACTCTGATGACACCTGCCGGGAACCCAAACTGCCAACTACCAAATCGTGCGCAAAAGTGGACTGTCCTCCTCAGCTGGTTGTAGGAGAATGGTCCAAGGTGAGCAGCTCCCAACAAGTCTGAACCAAAACCTTCACTTGCAACGTGATCTCTAACGATATCTGCTTGGGTAAATAGTGGGTGATCGGTGCAGGAAGTTCACAGGGTAGCAGAAGGTTTCACAGGATGTATGTCGGGACTAAACTATGCGTAGAGTTGCCTATAAGTAGGCTGTTCACATCCCCCCTGCAGAGCTGTGTTTGAGCTGCTGAGAGAAATGGCTTCTGAAAGTCAAATCTTTGTTTTGTTGTGTCATGCTCTTTCTTTCCCATTTAATGTAACTCCCTGTTCAAACAGATTTTTGAGAAGGCTCTTTAGAAGACAGAACTAAAAGTTTGTGCAGTACAAACTTAAGAGAATGGATGGAGAGACTTGACGCAGACTCTTTTGAACATGCTGAGTTTTTTCTCTTAGATACTGGATTGCATTGCTATGTTTTCTCTGCGGTTAAACAAAAAGAAATATGGTTATGCTATTTTAATTGTTCCTGAGTTGCTTGATGGAACAAGTTAGCTATCTAATATTCTTATTGCTTGGAAAAGTGCTGATAACACAAGGATTCATATGGAGTAGAGAGCTTTGTCTCTCTCAGTTTCAAATTAGTATATGTGCCATGGGACACCAAGCTTAGTTTGCATCCTTCCTTTCACAGTGCTCAGTAAGCTGTGGTGTTGGAATCCAGAGAAGGAAAATTGCCTGCCAAAACCGAACAGCAAAAGGCCAATATGTTGCAGTAAATGAATCAATGTGTAGTGGTTTGTCTCCTTCACTGCTTGTAAGGTCTTGTCAAATGAATGCCTGCAACAGTAAGTATGTTACTTTATGTAGTTTCCTGCTGATTTTGAATGATCTGTTTATACAGTAAAATCTGTATACAGGTCAATTCACTCGTCTGCCTGTACTTTAACAACATCAGTAATCTGGTGTAAAGTGAGTATCATAATCAGTAGGCCAGTGATAACAGGATTGTTTTTAATTTATTTTCTACAAGACAGAAGTATAGGTCATGATCTAAAGGAGTGTTTTTTGAACACACTTTTCTTGGGCCTCTCACTCTCATACTCACCTACACTTGCTCTGATTATTTTTCCTTTATCCATTATCTCATTCGCAAACAAAAACAAAAACAAAACCACTGACCCAAGCCAACAATTAAAAATGGAGTTTGAATGGAGTATAAATTATGAAGGACATTAGAAAAGATAAGAAAGCAGTTCTGGCTTGTTTTTTTCATTGTGTATTTGTATTAAACCGGACTTTTAGTTTTGCACGGTGGAATTCAAAAGCTGAAACGTATTGCCAGTGATAAGTTTATGTATAATGTACATCTTTCTTTGTAGAAATGAAAATGCCAGTCCATGAGCTTTGCAGGAAGTGGTGACAGTACAAACAGTCCTTGAAAAATCCAGTATTTTATTTCTCTCTATAAATTATCTTTTTTAAGAAAAAGCTGCCTATAGGAATTGTTTAATTTAGGCACAATATATTTATGATAGTGATGGTAGTTGCACAAATAGCTTATGCGTAACAGCTGTGGAAATACCTTGCAAATATAATACATGTTCAATTACATGCATAATTTGGAACAGGGAGTTCTAAATGCAGTTTCCTTAAGCCTTAACTTGGCTTCTCATTCCTTTATAAAGGAGAGTAGCAGTATGCAGGCTTCAGAAGCAGAGAGCTGAACAGAAAGGAAAAAAGACAATCAGTTTTAGGTTTGGGGAAGACCAAGAGCTTGTTTTTGATCACAGATCACAAAAATGAACGTGTTTTGACTCAATTCATGCAACTACCAAGAAATAGCTAATTTATAAATGTTGAGACTTTGCTTTAAAATTACTCACAAAATAAAATAAAAAATAGAATAATTACTGATTCATACATAATATGAAACTTCTTTTCCTGGCCTGCATTTCAGGTTAACATGCCAAAAACCTGAGGTTCAAAGCTCCACTTAAATAAAGCCCTGTGGACTTTCAGGAATGTCCTTGGCATAAGGTTTAATAAAATATTTTGAGCTGCATATCTATCTGAATTTAATTAATTGTGGATAGTTGAATGACAGTGTGGCCAGTTTGCAAATTGCTTAGCACAGACTGATATTCAAGTTATATTGTCAGCTTCCACTGCAGTGCCAAGAAAGCAGGACACTGGGTTGCATGGAGAGTGAGATTATACTGAACGGGTATGGATTGAAGGGACAAATAAAAGCACTGGTTTTTTGCTCATCACCAGAACTGTTTGGAACAAGAGAACCCCTGCAGCTCAGGTCTGCCTGGCAAGCACTGGCTGCACAATGCGAGGGAAGGGGAAGCTGTGGGATGTATCCATACCCTTAGTCATGATCTGGGTTTTGCAGGAGGAGGCAGGGCCGCAGGGCTTTGGTTTCAAGAAAAATGCAAGAGGCGTTGCACCTGCAGCTATAGGTTCAGGACTCCTTGAATGGGAAGTGCAGAGAAGGCAGGAATGTAGAGTGGCCCATGGACAGACAGGCAGCTAGCAATAAAGAGTGAAGCAGAGGCACTGGTGGTGAGTGGTGTGCATACTATTAAGGCTTCTTTGTTCTCATCTGTAGCTTGAATGAGCTCCTCCTTTTTTGCTGTCTCATGACAGTGCTGGGGCTTTTCAGGCTTGATCTTTTACAGTGGGATTAATAATTGTGTCTGTTCTCTGCTTAATATTGGTCCCATTAAATCAGAATGTTCCTGAGTCCGTGATCACTAAGAAAAAAGAAACAACACCTGTCTTGCTCTGAGGTCACCAGGGCCTGACACCCAGCTAAAGCTGCACAGGACCATTAGAGGTCAGAGACTCAGATGGATTTGTACCAGGCGATAATGAGGTCCAATGGCTCCAGTACAATCTAATCATTAAGTAAGGTTGACCTTGTAGAAAAATCTTTCCCGAACAGCCCCTTACCTCAGCAGCTGCAATACTGGATGTTACAAAGGATCTAGAAATACGTACGTGGTCTTAGATATTTATATGACCCTATTACATATCTATATGGCCTGCCATCCACAGCTCTGAACTTTATTTCACTCCTAAACTTGATCACAAGGCGCCAGTAAAAATGTATACACCCTTCACTGTTGAACTGCTAATGAGAGTTAGTGGTCTTTCTTTTTTAAAGAAATGAAATGGATGAGACTTGTTAACATATTTATAAGTACACAATGGGTTTAATTCCATGTTGGAACATGTAGTGTAAACAGAGCACAGCCTGAAGTATTTCATGTGTTTAAAGTTACACTTACTGTGTCTGTAAGTTGGATTTTGGAAATTGAAAATTTAGTATTGGAACGTTTCCCTTAAAATAAATATTTGGGGCCCAATCACTTATTAAAAACAGGTCACTAGCCTAATAATTTTAGTAAACCAAGTGCCTAAAGCAATTTATTTGTTGCACCATGTAAAGCAGTTGAGGGAACTACATATCTGGATAATGAATACTGATATAAAAGCTGTGTAATTATGAAACCATGATATCCCCACTGGTCTGAACTCATTACCCAAAGCATTGAAAATAATCATTTTGTTTTATAAGCATAAGAATGCACTCTAGGGTGTAGTTTCTACAGTGTACACACTTATTGAATGCTAGAAACATTTAGCTTTTCACCTATTTCTTCACAGTGTATTTGAAGCATATGTATATTAAGAAGCATGCTGTTTTTCAAATATTATTTGTGTGCCATCAATGTGGTTGTCATTTTATTTATGTACCTACCAAGTGAAATCGTACTAATGGTTTCAAATTCAAGCACGTTGAGAAAGCATTTTGATTTGTGTGTCCATTTCCTAGCTCCTCAACTTGATTTGCAGGCTGAGTTTTTCTGTCTCATACCAGAAGGCTGGGCAGCAAATACAATTGGATTGCTTTCTAGCACCAGTGCTGAGTGTTTCCCAGCTCTCCCCAGCTGGCCAATTTCATTGTGCATGGAATGAACTCAAGGGGTGTGTGCCTCGCTCCCCTTCTCACGTGCCTTGCTTCACACCTACCTGCTATTTTCTTAGTAAGACCCGTTGTTTGATCATAATGGGGCACAGTAGTTGCCAGCAGTGAGTCAGTGCAGTGGTATCTGTAGCATTGCAGTCATTCTCATGGTTTCTCCAACATGATGTCCAGCTGCTGCTGGAAAGCCAAGCCTTCCTGTGGTGGTGGCATTCAGGCAGCTCCTGGGAACCTGTCCACATCCAGCTGCCTGCAGAACAACGCAGGAGGAGCTTCGTAACACCCAGTGTCTCTGTATCCTGTCTGCATGGCGCTTTATGTGCTGCTGTCTGCTCGTGTTAATTCATCTGATTGCTGTATTCAGCTTCTCCAGCTTCTGACTTTTTCCTCTTTCCTCCCCTTCCCTCCCTTCTTTTTTTGGCACAGCACTGTGAAACACCTCATCTTTCAACCTGAAGAAATTACCCTCAGTCAAGGATTGCAGGGTGGCTCTGCTTGTTGCATGCACTGTGTCTTCATTGATGGTTCCTTTCACCTCCTGTGTTGCTTTTTGGCTTCACTTATTGAGACAACCAGCATGGCCAGCCAACAATTTAAATAGCAGTCCAAGGGAGCCTTGCTCTTCAGATAGATTTTGTTTTATTTAGGTCATTCTGCATTCAACAGTGCTCAAATGCAGGGAAAGTAATAATGTGCTCAAATTTTTTTTTTTTTTTTTTTTTTTTTTGTTCACTTTTTCCATTCCCTTTCATGCCTAGCCTTTCTGAGGCAGCAATAGGAAACATAACCATAAGAGGATTATGTATATAGTATAAAATAGTACATAATATATATATTTAGGTATGCTTGCACCATCTATGTCCTTTGTATAGGTAAATGTTGTCTGCATTTTCTCATACTTGGGAGTCTGGGGGAAGAAGTAACAGAATTCTTGGCTGGAGCAGGGGAATGCCATGGTTTCATCTTGTCCGTATTTTTGCATTTTTGTGACTCAGATAAAAGCTCAGCATGTTGCAATCTGATTTAAACAAAGTCAGGAAGAACTCTGTCAGCCATTCTGTGAGAAGCAGATTTTGTATGCATGAGTGCTGATGATTAGTTACTTTTCAAGGCTTCATTTTATTTCAGAAATTAAACCAAAGCTTCCAGAAAAATCCTCTACTCATGGACCTCGGATTATCAGCATTCACCGTGTGTACATTCAGACGAGACAAGAGAAGCGCATTAATTTCACCATAGGAAGCCGTGCCTACTTACTTCCAAAAACTTCTGTTGTAATTAAGTGCCCCGTACGAAGATTCCAGAAGTCGCTTATACGGTGGGAGAAAGATGAGCAACACTTACAAAACTCTAAAAGACTTGGCATCACTAAGTCAGGGTCACTGAAAATACACAGTCTTGAAGCCACTGATATTGGTGTGTACCGGTGTATTGCAGGCTCAGCGCATGAAACATTTGTGCTCAAACTGATTGGTAATGACAACAGATTGATAGAACCACCAAGTCTTAGAAAACACGCCAGTGAGATCACAAATGCAGATCACAATGAGGCCAACGGCTTTGGGGCCAAATGGCATAAAATGAACAAAATGTGGCAAATGTGGAGTAAGAAAAATGAGCTCTATTTGGGTGAGAGGCAAATAAACGATCAACCATTTCTGAGAAATCTCGAAGCCTTTGGGAGTAATTCAGCAGGAGTATTTAGCTCTCGTGAATTCAAGAATAAACGTCTGGAGGCAGCAGTTCTCCAGGGTGCCTACAGCATGGACACTGTGCAGTTTGAAGAACTAATAAGGAACATGAGTCAACTCATTGAAACTGGAGACGTCAGTGATGACTTGGCGTCCCAGGTCATTTATCAGTTAATCGCTGAGTTATCTAGGCCTCCACAATCAACCACTGAAAAATGGAAGGGAGCCCAGGATGAGAAATTGGCCTCAAAATTCACAGGCAAATCACCAAACGAATCTGATCGTTTCAGCACAAAAACTGTGGATAAGTTAATGTCTGACCAGAAGGTTCCAGTTATTATGAGGCAAAAGGAAATTCCTGGAGTTTCCTCTAACAAAACACTAACTGTACGAATTGGAAATACAGTTTTTCTGACCAAGAATACTCAATCTGTCAATCTACTGTGTGAAACAGCTGGTGTTAGTGAAGTGAAATATACTTGGACAAAAGATGGTGAGACATTAAAATCCTCTGAGAGGTAAGTGAATATCTTTTTTTTTCCAATCACTGAATGAATTACTGTTACCATGAACTGTTAAGATACATCCTGCTGTTTAATATTAAAACATAATCTGTTGTAAAAATGAGATAAGCATTAGCATTATGCCTTCTGGCCTTTTATTTAAGCAGTTTGATCTTTTTTCACTCAGACATCTGTCATGTTTTGTTTCACCAGTGCATGTCCATTTCCACAATGTTATGTGCAGTGAATGACTTTTTTTCTTTTACTACGTGAAGGGATTTGCATGTACTAAGTGTGCATCTTTTAAGCTGCATCAGAAAATGAACAGGTTCATAATCAGTTAAATTGAGACAATTGAGTGGACTTGTTCACATACCAAACACAGTAGGCTTAAGTTCTGCCATTGTATAGATGAAAATCAGTCTTTCTGATGCCTCTTAAGGAGGGGAAATATCAGTGTTATCTTCACCATCCTTCAACACACAGTAAATTTTTTAGAAATACCTTTAGCTGAACAATTGCTTGTGAAAAAAAAAAAAAATCTCATCTGTTTTAATGCTTTAAAACTTGCACATATTTTTGTTGATGGCCATGAAATACAAAATAATACAAAAAAAACCCCAAAACTGTAATGTCATCCTATTTGAGATCTGTAACTGAAGAACTACTGCCGTATGTATGTAATGCTCATATATTAAGACTCAGCAAATGCTTTTATTCCATTGCTGACAAGTTAGATGCTCACCTGGTAATACTGACACAACCTTCATGTGAGAGCCTCTTGGAGCTGTAGCTAGCTCTTGAGTAATGAAAAAAATGATTCTGAAACGATAAAGATGTTTTTGGATACTTCTCAACGTAGTTAACTGATTAACTATATGGCCAAGAAAAATATACTTCTGCAGGTCTATCAATTAAAGCAAGGACACCAAACAAAGCCATTGTTAAAACCGTAAATGTTTTTGGAACCATGTAGCTCTCAGCAGTTATGTTTAGTTTGTGAACCATGCATAATTTCCCATTAATTTGTTGTGATACTTTTTCTTTTTTTTGGATATTATGGTGTTTTATTTATTTGTGAGCATCTATTTGATCCCTAATTCTACTTTCATAAATTGTCTTTATTTTAGCTGGTATTTTTTCACTTGAGGATATATTGGCGAGCAGTTTTCTTTCTTGTTTTTTTTCAGAGAAATGTCCCTTACATGTGAGCGTGTGTATGATTGTTTATACATACATGTGCCTATGTATATAAATATATGTACTTAAATAGTAATAGTATTGCAGCAGAAAAAGGCTGTGAAGCAAGAAGCAGGTTGTATATCTGTTAGGCTTGTGAAAGAGGGCCATATTCCAGACGTGCATGAGAGGACTCTGGACTTGTTTGGTTGAGGTGCAAGTATCTCTTTAAGATGTTTTTGTCCATCTCTTCCTTTTGTAAATGCACTCTGTGGGAGAATGCCAAATCTGCAGGCCTTTTGGATGAGTACATGGCACAACTCATATAACATATTGCTGAGAAAGGTAACAAGGTGGACAGTTATGAAACATCAAGGCTGCTGTTTTCAGTCTCAGACTGTGAAGCCATCTCTCATATCTTATCCCTGAGATGGCAGGTAGAACATCCAAGAAATCTGGTGAAAGATTTCAGATTTAATGATGATTCAGATTCAGATTTAATGTTAAGAGTAACAGATAAACTGCAGTAAATTGGAAGTTGGATTAGACCATACATTTGCAAACTCCATGATTCTGCTGAAAACAAAGTTTGCTCTGGAGAAATGGATTTCTTGCCAAGCCTAATACTAATTGTGCTGATGTTCCTGAGAGTTTGTAGTTAGCAGCAATAAAACTTGCTGCCCTCCAAAGGGCTGCCATTAGAGTGTGCCTTTGCAGGGGAAGGATATCTGAAATCCCTCCATGCATGAATCCTGTAACACTCTCCTTTTGTCACCAAAGAGCAGGCAGAACTGTTTCTATGTGCACTGATCTAGAACAACAAATTCCTAGGGAGGAATTTTGGTGCTGTATTTGTAACTCTTGCAAGAAGACCCAGCTGTGTTTGTCCCCAGGCAGTAACATTTGTCTTTTCTTGAATACTCTGCAGAGTGATCCTGGACACCACTGGAAAAGTGCAGATTCGCAGTCCTACTGAGAAGGAACTTGGTACATATGGATGTCTGGTTGTTAATGACTTTGGTTTTGATATGGAAACATCCTTACTGTTGCGTGCAGGTAGGATTGTAACATCCTTGGAATTGGGTATGCATTCATTTTATGTATAAACATCTATCCCAGATTCAATTAGAAATATTTTCTTTTGCTGTCAGTCCATGAAATCCTGCCTGATTTAATAGGTAACAGTGAGACAGTCTTGTTGCTCTAAAACCAGAGCAGACCTCAACACAGTTCTGGGTGGTTCTTTGCAAACAGAATTCTGTCTCAAACGTGATGAATTTAAACACAGCATCTATACTTAAGTCAAATAATTTTTAAACTTTTTAAAAACCGATTTTAAACCGATTCTTTCATTTCAAAGAGGTTCCTGTCATCTTGTTCTCCATGTTGAACGTTACAAATTTGGAAGCCAGCAATCTCTCTGCAGTTGTTGGAGGTGCAATCGTAGCAAAAATTGGAGCAAATATTACAGTTGAATGTCCTGTGAAAGGTAAGCAAGAGCTCCTCTGAAGTTCTTTGTAATGTTACAATAAGAAAATTTTGAAAGAAGCTACCAGCCAAGGCAGCAAATCGTTGTTCAGAGGTCATTTCTTATTACGCATGTCACCCAACCAGTCCTGTGTCTTTACCGTGTCACTTTATTTTACTTGTGTTATGCATTCAAACAGGCTTTCATTTGAAAGTGGTTTTCTTTCCATCAAGATGTCTGAGGCTCCACTACAGAGCTTAAAGCCCACCAAAGTGAACAACTATATTGCTGCATTAGCAGGCATAGCCAGCTGACTCTCTCATCAGAGACTTTCCATTATCCCTACTTGAGCTGCACATGTGTCTAGACCATTGTTAAAACTGAGAATGAAATCTCCAGCCGTAGTTTAATAGAACTTTAAACCTGACAGTGAGGTAAACTTACCTCTCAGAGCCATCAGTCTGCAGCTGCAGTAAGAAAACAAAAAGTGCCGAGCCATGAAAGTATATTGTCTAGCACAACATCTGTCGAGTGGCGTTACTGTTACTCAGGAGCTATGTGCATTAAGCAGTTCGCTGTTTTATTTTGTTTTCTAGTCCTCTGTGTAGGAAAGGTAGATATTCTAAGTCCCATCCGTGCTACGTTTTAAGTTTAATTTGTAAGATTTAACTTACAGTGGCAATATTCTGTCAAATATTTAATAAGTGAAGATCTGCCTTTTGTGCCTTGTTGAACGTACATGAAAGTGCTGATAACAGTGAACATTACAGTTGAATGCAAATAGACTTCAGAGAAGTCAGCGTTCCTTTCACACTTGTTGCTGGAGGACTGTGTATCAGGAAGTGTTGATACTGTACCAGAATACTGATAGAAATATTATACAAATAATTCTGCATACTGTAGTGGCGCCAGGCTAATGTATGTTGGGACATGTGACTCTGCTTTCACTGTTGTACCGAGGCTAATTTTTGATGAAGTCATATTTTCCAACTATAGTTTGGCAACTCTGTGTATAACTGACCTATATCTCAAATTCAGCAGAGACTTAGTGTCACACAGTTAATATTAATATTGTTAGGATGGGTAAGCAGTTAGCAATTTAAATATAAATTAATATTTTCATGTGGGACTATAGATTTCCAAATGCTTTATACTGTGTATGTTACTGAGCCAAATTTTAGTTATGGTAAGACACTAGTGTTGACTCAAAAATGATTTATCTAATTGCTTTATTTCCTGTCATTGCCAAGGAAGTAAGTATTACTGCTTGTGAATAAAATAGAGCTGGTCTGTCTTAAAATTTCACTTAGCTTAGTGGCAGAAAAACTTATGAAATGATGTAAGAAGAGTTATTTCTGATCTCCCTTATGAAAAGTAATATACTACTGACTTTAGTAGATTGAACTTAATAACACTCTCAGCTAATGTTTGTCTAATAGGGTGGGACCCAAAAATATGTCCATTTGCAGTGTAGTAAAACGGGAACTTTGATGTAAGTGCCAATTAAATATCATGTGAATTATCAGACAAGTGAGCATTTGAATCAGAAGACACACATGTCTGTGTATCTAATATCTAATCATCTTCTAATATGTCTGTGTAGTCTGAAAAATCTGTTCCTACAAACACACAATGTGTGTCTGCAAGAGTTCTTTCCTCATCAGATGTAGTTTTACAGTAGTAATCTTCTCCTTGAAGTGACAACCCGCAGTACGCCTTCATAATGAATATCTAACATAAAAATGACAGGGGTTGAATGTGACTGACAGCTGAGGGTCTCTAAAAGCAGACTGTAACAGAAGAGTGATTACAAGTTGAGTTTCAGGTACACCTTAACCCCAGCTCTGGGGTGCCTTTTCCTCACTGCCCATTCTCCTGAGCACTCAGAAAGAAGGGAATGTTTTCTTGGTGGTAACAACTTATTTGTGCATCGTAAGCAAAATATTTCTAAGTAGCTGTGTGTGTCTTCACATATGACTTCATGTTCTGCTCTACACTTGCTTGTATCCATCAGCACAGATTCACCCATGCAGATTTCTCAGTGACATCAGGCAGATACATTGGAACTGTTGGTCTCTTTCTAGCCCACAACATAGCTGAGCAAAAGAAAAACTGTTGTAGGAATGAGGTATCCTGTGTGCATGAAGAATATTAGTGCTGTGCCACTGGCAGAATTCTTAAATTACCTCTGCATTTCTTGGCTGCAATGTCTTCTAAGGCTTTTGGAGTTGTTTTTTTTGTTTGTTTTCTGTAGGCTAAATAGCCTACAATCCTTTACGGTTGTTCAAGCCATGATTTCCTCTGTGAATAAATCCACATGCTCAGTTCTACATTTTGCCTCTAGTTGTGAAAGATCTATTTTTCTCTTTATGAAAGGTATAAAAATGGTGTACATATGCAAAACAGGTAAGTTAATCGTTCAATTAGGGGAGAACATCATGCTGAGAGTGGAATTCTGGCTGAAAGTAGAGCTACCCAACTGTGTGACAAAGGGCTGTGAAAGATAGAGAGGAGCTGAAGTAGTAGGAAAAGATTCACTTTCCTGCTTCCTGTACTGGCTGGCTAACAGCTATACAACATTCCCGTCAATTATTCAAGGCCAGAGGAGAACCAAGTATGTTCCACTTCAGAGGCTCGGGGTTCGTTAGGCCAGGCAACACAGGACAGTCTTGTTTGATGCTTTTAATGGAGAGGATGTGAAGTTTAATATTACATACAGTGTTAGCCAGTTGAGATAGCAGACTAGCAGTTTTCTTCCTTTTCATGTTACTGATTTGGTTCCTTTTGGCCCTTTCTTGCACACTAAAACTGTGTTCAGATAAACATTTAGAAATACCAAAGATCAGTGTATCCTAAAAACAAAAATAGAAGGAACAAGCAAGAAAATGTAGCTAAATAGCTGAAGCTGGTAGTATCAGCTTCTTCTATCTTTAATATGTATAATAAAACTTTTTTCCACTAATTATAATAAACTCACTTTTATAGCTCCCACACGTACATATGCTAGAAGATACTCATAACATTCTGGACAGATTCATATTCCATTCTTACAGCCAAGACCTTTTCGATCAACACACATGTTATAAATATCAATACTGATTGCTCCAAATTGCTCTTGGATAACATTTATTGTATTTTCAGAAAATATCTTCTTGTAATTATTACTAAAATAAACTGAAACCGTCAGAATCCACTTACTGCAATACCCTGAAAGTTTTAAGTTGAAGTAAAATAGTAAAGGAAAAAAAAGTAGTACGGACATATATATGTACATATATAAAATACATACATAAAATGTGCATTGTGTGCCACCTTCTGGTGAAAGAACAGAAAGGACGTATACTGGCGTGGTTGTTTAGACTCTACACGTTATTTTGCTCTCTGAAATAACTTGGGATGGAGGCTTTTAGGTGTAGAAACTCTATGTTGATCCAAATGCTACATACCTGTGAATATACTTTGACTCTCAAAGAATAACACTTGTTTTCAAAAGGAGTGAGGAATACACAAAGCCTGTTGAATCAAAGTCATCCTTACTCACGGATGTTTCGTCAAGATGGACAAGCTACTTGCTGTCACTATTGGAAATTGAAACAGATCCGTATAAACCAAGAATTCAATTTTCCTTCTGTTCCTTCATTTACCTACTGTGCTTTGATGCAGTTTTTTGTCTTCTATGTTTAACTCCTCAGAAAACATCTCAGCAATGAATGGCAGTTTGTTACATAGCACACTGTATATTTCTTTTCTTTGTGTATTTCTAAAAGCAGTTAGCAAAGATTTAAAGGGGTAAGTTGTGCTTTAATGAGGAAAGCATGACTGTGTTTATAATTTGTATAATGATGGGAAATTGGTGATCTTGTGCTTCTTTTTAATATGAATACACCCACGTTTGAGTTTTAGTTCAGATCTGGCATAAGCTTTGCAGTAAATCTTTCACTCCTTCCCACTTAGTTATGCTTTGTTTTGTGTCTCAGAACAGTCTGGGAGCCTGAAAACTAAATCCTTTTGGATGGAACTGAATTGAAAGATGTGCCTGCAGACTTTACCCTCAAATACTCATGGACAGTATATCCAAGGGCCGGGAGGGAACCACCAAGTATTTCAAAGTAATGTGAACATCGCTGACGCTCCCCACCACTTGCTAGTGTAGATAGAAACAATGTAATCTGTGGGGAAAAATACATGGATTGGCGTGGTTTGCACCATTGCTTGTTTTGATGTGTGTTTTTCCCTGTCCCTCACGTTTTTCAGGTAGGCTTTTACTTCAGGTTTTCAATTCACTAAGAATTCAGGCCGATTTTATTAGAAAAAGGTAAGATTTCTAAACTCTATTAGAGTTCCTGGAAGGCTGAGCAAGCATGTGGGTATTCCCCTGGCACTTCTTTCTTTGGTAGTAAAAAACTATCAAGAATTTCCCTAGGCAAAGTTTTGTAAAAAAGGCATAGTAGTATAAAAGGTGAGGTTATCTCACTAGTTAGTACCTTGTTTGTGATCATCAGTACAGGAAAGGAGCACGTGGTCACATCTTATAGTGAGGAGAGATCACAAACAATGCGCCTCAAGACTCTGCTCCAGGAATTGTGTTCTTCAACATTTCAGTAAAAGTTCTGAAAAAGAATGGAAACAGCAAAAGTTGTGAAGGATCAGGATTTATAAAGGCTTATCAGATCTAAAGCTTCTCATGAAGATAACACTGATAATGTTTAATTGCTAAATGAGGTCAGAGAATGTTCGGAATTATTTTCAGAATAAATGTATGTATAGAGGAAATAATCTTAAATATGGGTGTGTGCAATCAGGAGGAATTGTATCTGAATGGCTGCCACTGAGAGAGAGGTGTGTGCAGTTCTGATGATGAGTTCCCTGTGAGCATTGGCATGCTCCTGAGCAATGACCATAGTAGTAAATCAAAACTAGTGGCAGAGAAACAGGCAAATCAGAAAATGTAAATTGGCAATTTTTAAAAGCTGTGATGAGTCCTGTTTGCTAACTTCATCCCAGTGGTACCGGAAATAAGGAGAGAAGGGAAATATTAAAGGAAACATGTATGGTGGTTTAATTGCTGCTTCTGGTTGATGAAGACAGGAAAATACATTGAGCAAGTGTCATTCACTAAATGTCATCATTTCTCTTTGCTCAGCTGCCCATCATTGGACACAATGCTGGCTTAGATGGAGTTCAGGTCTGATTAAAAGTGATCGTTCCTACATAATTCTGATAAAATTATATTGTCCAAATCCCTGACCATGTCTGTTTTATGAGTGTAACTAACGGGGTTCTTGGCGTTATAGCCATGTGAAAGTGTGATCAGTAACGACTTGGGTGAAAATGCCTCTGATAGTAGTGCTGACCTGTAGAACTGCTCTGAAGTGCACCATTGAAGGCTTTGCAGGAGATTGACTAGAAAATTTTGCATAGCAGTGATTTCTGAGTTTACGCTTGACTCAGACCTTATTTAGTTGCCTTATTTTAAATGTCTGGTTTTGAAAATTCTTAGTATTAAACTACAGCTGGAGAAAAGATTAAGTTCTCTTTGAGCTGACAGCTAGAGAACTAAACAGCACTTGACAGAGCTGCAGCAAGGGTGGGATGAGGAGGGGTCTTGCTCCAGGAATCCCTCCAAAGAGGTCACCAGCTGTAGGTAAGTGTATCAAAACCGTGCCAGATGCTGCTGCCACCCAGGAAGAGGGATTGTTGCATAGAAGAGGTAGAGGTAATAGCTTTGACAGATTGTAAAGGAGCAGGGCTGTATCAGAAGGCAGGAGGGAAGATCATAGCAAGGGCCAAAATGTCTCACTCTGGCTCTCAGTCCATCCATTATTCCCGATGAAGTTGGCAAGATCCGTGCAGGTAATTTCAGTAGGTTTGTTAGGGTCCATGAGAAATGGACTGCTCAAACATAACTGAGATGAAAATTGCACTTTGCAGTTTGTGCTAAAGAAAATAAGATTTATCAATCAAAGTAATTGAACGGTAAGTTACGATAAGTTCGGTAGGTGTTAGGGGTGCAGAATCAGATGGCTTTCAACGTGCATCGCACTGACCCAGAATCATTTCCTCTGAAAGATGACACATGAAGTTATGCTCTAAATTTAGAGAGGTGCAGTTATCCTCTACGCTTTTAGAGGAGTTGCAGCAAAGAGTGATTTGTGCCAGCACAGTTCCTCAGTTCTGCCTTGCTCCTGAATGGGAAATACAGAATACTTTATGAGATTCTACATAGCTGGGGGAAAAATATCTGAAGACAAATCCAGTGTTTTAGAGCGACTAGTTAGTAGGCCAAGATTTTTATGGTGTGTAATATTTCATAGGGCTTTCAAGGTTGGAGGAAATTTGTTTTTGAACACTGAATATTTTAAGGGCACCCTATAGTGCAGATTCCTTTTTTTTTTTCCTTTTTTTTTTTTTTTTTCCTTTTTTAAACATGTGTTTCACAGTCCCATCCGGAGCTAGAGTTTTTTTCCATAACATTTGCTGTCCCAGGGCCACTGATGGTGGAAAATGACTTTTTTTTTTATGGAACATTGAGTATTTTAGAGCTGCTCCAATGCTAGTGGAAAATAACCTGTTCTTGATGTCAGAAAAATAGATTAGACTAATTTTAAAGTTTTATAGCTGCTTAGGTCTATAGTAGAAATTTTTTAACATCAGAGCATTTGGATCCTTTGCAAGATTAAGATTCTGATTTTTAAGGTTTTTCTATGTCTGAGAAGGTCTCCATTCAGGAATGCATCTTTTTTTCATAGAAGACAATTGTAGCCATGCCTTATTTGAAGCATGTGTTTAATTGCATTCTCTATTAGGGGTGAATTTAATCCTGTGCTTAAGTTCTTTCCTGACTTGGAACCATATCATGATTGGTCGATTTTGCTGCTGGCTGAAGTCAGCAAAGCATTTCACCTCCAGCTCTCACTGGGATCTAAATTGTACTCAGGGATTCTGAATCCTTGGTAATTTGGGTGAGCCGATACCTTTAGGCTCATCGTCAGCTGCATCCGAGTGAAGTTGGGGTATGAAGGAAACAAAGGTGGCTACCAGCCATCTCTTACCTCTTGTTTTTGTATTGGCTGGCAATCAAATTAGGAATTCTTCAGCTTGAAAGCGGTATTTTTTTGTGTGTATATAGGGAGTGACTTCCTTCCAAGGTTGCAAACTGAAAGATTTACTTTTTGTCCAGAAGAGAAGGTCTAAGAAATGCTTCCCAGAATGATTTTGTGTCTTCTGAGCCATCTAGAATAGAAAGGCCTTAACTATTTTGACTGTTTTTTTTGTTTTCTTTTTAAAGAACATTTTTTATGGTACGCTTGCACTGTATCATACAGTTTCTGAGAAGGAAAATTAGCGTATGTCACAGTGAAGAGTGTTGTCACAGGAGAAATGTGGGCTTTGTATATTTTGTCTGCTTTCCCACAAGAGCTGGTGAATGAGGCTTCTCTCAATGTGCAGCGCCAAGTACTGGCAGGGAAGCAGCATCTTACCTCAGGAATAGTAAATATGTGGTCAAATATCAAAAGGAAAGGCATCAAAAGTCTGTATGATGGAAGCTTTTTCAGTGCAAGTGTATATATGGTGACTGCATGCTGGGATTGCACTGCTTCCTGTGCTGTGGGAAGGATTATGCAAAGCACTTTTAAGCAGAGAAGGGTGAATGTATTGCCAGAAAGTGTTGGTTTTCTTTTTTGGAATTCTCCAACAGGAAAAGTTTCTCCTGATAGGAACTCCAGAAAAGATAGTATGCACTAAAGTCTTTTATTTCTGGCCAGATTGTGCACCCCATCTCTCTGGATGCATGACTCTGAAAACGTGACTTAACACTTGTGCTCTCCAGTTCTGGGTTCCCCTGAAAGGCAGAGGTGGAGGCCCCTGCTTTCTGACAGGCAGCTGAGTCCTGCCTGTACAGTGTGCAGAGCCGTGCCCTCCCTGCTCTCTGTACTCCAGCAGGATAAGTACAACCTGCCTGTTACAGGTCCCTGAACTCCTCTCTGAAAGGGGAGGAATGGAAAAATGGAATGGAAAAACTTGAAGGATCCTCAGAATTGACTGTGAGTAGGTCAGCTCAGAAGGAAGACTGTGCACAATTCACATAAAATTGTTAACTGAGATTTAATTTTACCTGTTGGCAATTTGGGATAAAATACAGTCCGAAGATGTTCTGATTATCCTCACCGCTGTTTTCAGCACAAACTCAGATTTGTGAATGCACTCTGAAGGTATCTAGATAACATCAGCTCTGCTTTATAATGGCAACGTATGTTAACGGCACATAATGCTTAACAGTATTGGTTTTCCATGATGCATTCAACTATCATTCTAAGTGCACTTTTCTGCTTTTCCTGTAAGTGACAGCACATCTAAGATTACTTGGGTGGATTAACTGTGCATTTCAGTTGGACTGACTGTTGGACGGCCGTGAAGATCTCTTTCCTCCTTTCTCTTTCTTAGACTTGAAATTTATACTTGTGCATTCACAGTATTCACTTGAGAAATGATCTGATTTACTTGTGTGTGTGTGTGGTACCACCCGCTTGCTTCCCCTGAAGAGAAATATATACAGTTTCTAAGAGAAAAGAAGAGGAATCACTTGCTAGTAGCTTAAATTGACTTAAGGGTGTGTGACAGCTACCCAATTTTTGAATTTAAAATGAGAGGCAAAGCTGTTCTGCAGATTTCTTCTGCAATCTGAACTCCAGTTCAGGTTTTAAGGCTCAACATCACTTTGAATGAGAGAGAGACGTAAAGGAACAGAGACATGGCAATTTTTCCGGCATAAATACAAACCAAGTTTGGAAGAAAGAAGTATTTTATTTAAGTAAAATCCCAGGGATGGGGTACATTTCTGAATGCAAGCAAAGAAAAGACTATCATGGGATGATGTTTGGGGCTGAATTTTGGTAGAGGCCCAGGTTAAAAGCCTAAATCTGACCCTTTGCAGGCATTTTCATGTTTTTGTGTGTTGTGGAGTTCAACTTTAAATCTTTTGACTTCGGGCCTCTCCCAGAGTGCTGCTTCTGGTTATTTTTGGCTCTGATGAGCCTGCAGGATTTTGGTGCCAGTGAGGGTAGGTTGGCTGCAAATCTGTGGGCCTCAGCTCAGCATCCTTATGGCACCTCCTCAGCCCATCCGTACTGAAAGAATGTATGCCTGAATGGCCTTGGAAAATACACTGTAAAGGAAAATGTGTCTGAGAATGATACGTTTTAGCCAGAAATATGGAATATAATGGAAAAAAGACCCTTAGAACAAGAATTCTTCCTAATTCCAGAAGGATTTTTTGATGTGGCATAAAGCTTCTTCTGGAAACTTGAAAAACAGCCTGGTTTTTTTGGATCCCTGTGCGTTCTGCAGATCTGTATCTTGTTTTACACAATTGTATTCAGTAAATCACATTCTTATGAGTTTGAAAGCACTGAACAGTTGCTAATTTGCCTAGAATTTAAAACTATGATTATGCGGGAGAGTGTTTCTGTCTGCTGTCTTTCTAGACAAAATGGTATGGGGAGCTTTTTCCTTCGCTGACATAGCAGGATCCAAAAAATTTGTCTGGTTCTTATTACGGTAAAGGAAAATCTTGAGGTGTGCATTGGAAGTGCTAAGCCAGTGATCGAAATGTTGAAGTTGCTCCTAAAGGCGATTCCACATCATGAAGACATCATCTGTAAAGTAATACTGCACAATGATCTGTGAAGAAAGGAGACTGAATTAGCATTCAGTATGGCTGAGACTTCCAAATGTCCCACATTCAGGTCAGCTTCTATAGCAGGACCATTCTGGTAGCCTTCAGAGAGCACCAATCAATATAATTAAACCAGAAAACAGAGCTCAGGTAAAGGATGGTTTAAATGCTCTGACCATCTCATGCCTTGTGCATTTGCACACTGCTGAGGCTGGTCATTGTGCCACATGTTGGTCCTACCCACAGAGTTGTCCCAGGTTTTGGAGCTTTGGGAGAGCACTCCTGCTGGGGCGGCTCTACTGAAGTGCAAACAGTGAAGTGCCTGATTTGCCAGCTCTCAAAATATCATTTAATGGCAAATGTTTGTGGAAAAGAAAACAGGAGAAGTCCTTCCACTGAAGTAATATTGTGCAACTGGAAAATCCACCTAATTAAAAATCAATATCCAAAGTCCGTTCATCGATTAAAATTTAGAATAAGTTTTCTTTGAATACGGAATAATTCAGTAGTCAAGCTTAGCAGTGAGAAGGATGATAGACCTTTGGCTTTCTGTAGTGTAGTAAATGAGATTGCTTAACAACTGAGCCCCTAATTTAGTTCTTAATAGCTTTTTCTGTTCCATTTCCTTCACACTGCGTTGTTACAAGCTGCATTTATGACATCTGCTAGATGGAGAAGTTTTTAGAGGCTTTTTTGGGGTGTCACATTCTCTATTTTAATGGATAAATATAAAGCTTTTCCTTCAAGAGAAACATTTTATCTCAATTTCTATTTCTGCTTTGTTTCATCATATTAATTCCTTCCTTCCTGCTTTCTGGGATGCAGATAGTTATGTTAATTGGTTCTGACTGAGGTTAGCAGTCTCACATCCTTTAGTGGAGAGATACATGATCATGTTGCTTTTGTAGGACTGGTAGCAGCTTTTAAAGCTGTTCTGGGAGCTTGCCTTACCGTGCTTACCCTTTATTCTCAGTGGGATGCTGAACTATTAATAGGCCTCAAACAAAAAAGTTTTTGTCTGTGAATGGAAAAACTGCCAGTTTTGCTGCTGTGTCATTACATTATCTGTGAAATGATGAAGGAAGTAGTGATTCTTGTCTGTTATGGTAACAGCACTATAGATCATATATTTTATTTCATCCTAAATGTTTTAATTATCTACATTTTAAAGGTGTCCCCCATCCGAATGTGACATGGTTTACGAAGAAAGGCATCCTACCAATTAATTCTTTCTTTCTTTCGAATGGCTCTTTATTTCTGAGGAATGTTTCCTATGAAAATGCAGGAACATATTCTTGCAGAGCAACTAATGCTCTTGGAAAAGCTGAGGCTGCATCCGTTCTCCACTTACGAGGTAGGTGCTAAATGAGAATTCCTCACTGATAACATTTAATATAATTTTCTAGTGATAAACTAGTTTGGGGTGGTGTGGGTGATTATTTAACACTTTCTTATGAACTTGGAATGTTTGACTGGATCTTACTCCATGGGATCTGAGCTGTTCACTGTTTTACGTTTCCTGTAATACTGGATCTGGGTACAGTTTAATGTGTGATTTCTTCAAAAACTGTTCTGTGTTCTTGCTTCCGGGCAATAAGTGTCAGCCCTTAAGCCCAGAAACACATTAGACAACTAAATCCGATGTCGTATTGCACTGTGCCTAGTGGTTTCATATAGAGAAACAAAGTGGGCTGGAGGAAACTGCAGGGAAACGTAGTGAAATGAAAGCAAAGTGGTGGTGGTGTTTCCTTTTTAATCATAAAGGCCAATAAAACAAAGGAATAGTGAGAACAAAAAAATCTGAGCATGATCTGCTAACTCAAAGTAGAAAATTTAAAGAAAAATTCCATTCAAATGACTGTGTTGTTAGTAGATAAACAATCCAGTACTCTGTAACGCAATCATGCCTTGCAAATAACTCCAGTAAATGGATTATTCAGCTCTGGAGATTAACTTTCTCACCATTTTGCTGTACAAAGTACAACACAGTCATACATGGCCAATCCCGGTACAAAGTTTTCTTTCTTAACCACACATGTAAGGCACATGTTAAGTATGTTTGGATCTGTTGGCCAAGGAAGAGGTACCAGAGACATAGTAAGAGTCTCTATGTGGAGATGAGCATAGACTGAAGCTGTTTTCTTGGTTTCAGTTTTCCTGGATTAGGTCAAAATTTCACATGTTCCAAAGCGGAATATTATTATAATGATTCCTGCTTGACTTGGGGAAGCTGAGCTGTAGAGCACAATTTGTACAGCCTTTTCTAGTAGAAGTGGCTAAGAACTGACAAGGGAAGTAGCTGTTTGCTGCTCAGTGCCAGTATGGGGCTGATCTCAGTGTAGTTCTGTGGAGACTTCTGTTTCAGCGTTTATGTAGGTCACTCCAAATGTAATGCCTCCTATTTATTTCCATGGAAGTTACAACAGATACGAAGCACACAGTAGCAGTATTTGGTAAAACACATTCTCAGCTGTAGAGCACTTTTCTTCAGCACAAGTTTCTGCCATTAGCCACGTGTTTTTACCAGGGATGAACCAGAACCTGCATGCCATGCTTGTAAAAATGGGCACCAGTGGAGTGACCCACTGTTGCCACTGCTGAAATGCACCATTCACTGCATCACTGTGCTGGTCTCCATAAATGTTCAGCAAGCATCAATGGATGTCAAGTGCATGCTATTTTTTCTGCACCAAGGAATTCAAGGACATACCTTTGCTTCAAATGCACTTCTGTACCAGTCTTCTATATCAGTCCTCATTTTGTCAGACTGCTCTGCTGCTATCTGTCACACAACAAGATGGAACAGAATATTGGTGGGAAGGTTTGATATCTACTACCATACCACCAACATCCGCCTCTGCTGATATGGGCCAACGTCATAAAATGGGAAGCATTACTTCTGGTGTAGACTTCATACAAGGACAAGCAGAAAGCTTTATACAGACCTTGTACATTGAGGAAAAATCTTCAATACTCCAACCCAGTCAATTGAAAATAACCCAAAAAAGTTAGAATAAAATAAATGATCAAAAATGTTGTGGAAGGAGAATTGTGCATATTAAGCACGCTCATTAGAATGGAAATTTGGACCACGTGACAAGAATTGTGTGCTACTGACAGATTGCCTGTATTCTTGGCAGCTCTTCTGGCATGTGATGAAAAGGACGAGTTGCTGTAGTGATTGGTATCTGACGCTGCCTATGTTATGCACTGTGCATAATGAGATCTTAAAATATGTTTGTTCTTTTTTTCTTAATTGTAGCATTTTGCCATGATCCCACTGGGGAAAAAAGAGAGGAATTGGCTTAATTCCACTGGAAAAAATATTTTGCTTAAAATTTCTGTGTGTGAATGGCTTCCAATTAAAACATAAATAACATTGTCTTGTGAAACAGTAAATAGACTACACATCATGTAAATTTTGTTCTTTAACTGATGTTACAGCTTATAGCTTATTATGTTATAGCTTCTTGTTGCTAATAAATACATGCAATTCAACAAATTTGATTATGTTGAAAACAGGCAGGAGCCTTGTAAACATCTTGTGCTTTTCCTGTTTTCACATCTGAAGTATATTTGCTTCATGGACAATTCAATCAGTAGGTTGATCAATTCAAAGCACTATTGTGCTTGTTCTTCATAGTGGATGTTTTGGATGCTTGTTTTTTAGTATGTTGATGTAACTCTTCCTAAGAAGAGATCTTGTATGCTGTTTTACAGAACAAAGATTTACAGAGAACAATACTTTACTATCGAAGGGAAGCAGAAAAAAACGTGTCCTAATGGCATCTGGAATTGGTACAAATGTTAGTGTGGTACCTGGAGATCCATTGAGAATAGGTATGTTGCCTTTTATGCTTTCTCATTTGAATGATAACGTTTGTTCATTAAAGAAGAGGGGCCCCGTGGAAAAGTGGGGATGATTCCTGAGAATCCATGTTTGGTGGGTTGCATAAACTGGAGTTTGGAGTGCAATCCTAATTCCTTTTAAATAATTGCTCTCCACTGCTCCTCTTCAGTTATATATAAATGGAGTGTGCAAGATCTTACTGCAAGGGAAATATAAAGAGCTGTGGTAGGTGCATGCCAACTGAAAAGCCTCAGGGGGTGGTCAGGACTACAGCTTGGACTTCAGTGAATTTATGCATATTCTTATTTTTATTTAGACTAGTGATGACTTCTATATAGAATATCACAATCGTACATAACTATGTCCAAACTTTTCAATGCAGCTGCTGTGTTTAGGAAAAAAATGCTAAAATACCATCAATTTTTAGGTTGCCCAGTGCTACCCAGCTCCAGAAACACTGTTCACTGGCTTTTCAGAGGTAGTCCAATTGAGGAAGTCAAAACCTTGGAATACCGAATCCTGGCTGGGGGTCGCATCCTGGAGGTGAACACCAACTCGGGTCAATTTGCTGGGCAATTCCAGTGTTGGACTTCAAGAAGTGCAAAACCAGTGTCAGTTTGGGTAAATGTCAAGAAGGAAGGTTTGTTGAAAATTATATGACAAATTCTTACTTTTTTTTTTTAAATACTACTTTCTTTCACTCTTTACGGACTTCCCTGAGCTCTAACCTGCTTTTATAACAAGAAAGTAATACACTAAAACATATTTAACTTCACCTATATGCACAGTCCCACCTAAGCCAATAGACAACATCCATTCTTAGAGTTGAATTGGGCAGGGGGATGTGGGTTTCCTTACCTGTGCAGCTGGAAATCCCAGAGGGTGTTGTCTCACTAGGTGTCTTGCTGCTTTAAATCAGGTAGGTTTTCTCAACTTCAGCAAATCATGTAAATGCTACCACAGCATCCTACCAAAGTGAAAGAAAACAGGCCTTGCGGCCATCTTAAGACAGTAAGAACAATTTTTCATATTTCAGCATTGTTACAGTATGGTTGCCCTCTTATTATAGTCACCCTTAAACATACCAGTGTAATGGGGCACCCTGCATGCTCATCAATTTGGGTTTTAAGTTTTCGAGAACATTTTATGATGTCCTCCAAAGTAATGTGTTTGCACACAATTCCACTTTCATTAGCAAATTTTAAAATGTAGAACTGAGAATTGCAGATGAATGAGCAGCAGGACAGTAGGCTGCATCTACAGGCATTTCAAGAAGTGTGTAAATATTTGAAGTGCTTTTGAAATTAATAGCATTATAACTGCTGGACTTTAAAATTTAGAGTTAAGAATTTAGATCCTAAGATCCTGGCAACAAAACACCAAATTCCTTTTGACAGGTTAATAGAAAAAGCAAACATCCCCTGTATGCAGGGGATGCAAATTAGATTTAAAAAGAAGTCTCTGTTGAAATTGAAGGTTCTCATGTATTATTTATCTATTGTCTATATATTTTGGCTTTGTGGGTGAACAAAGGAATGAAAGAAGATCTAAGATGAGATCTTGTAAATCTCGACAGGGACTGCCACTGGATCATTTCTGTGAGTGAGGCTGGGTCTGTATGAATGAGGTGGCAAAGTAATTTTACTGAAGTATATCTATGATCAAAACATTTACTTTTGGTGATAAGTCTGAAAACAAAATTGTATCTATCTGAATATTAATGAAACAAATCATGAAATATCCTGATAGAACTTATCAAAAAATATATCCAGACCTTGATACTAATACAGATCTCCCCATTAGAGTTAGAATTTCTGGGCAGGACTAACTGGGTATTAAATTGTCCATCTGTATTCTCCAGCTGAACTGCCTTTTGGTCACCCAATAGCCTTTCAGTGAGACTGGTCAGTGTTCTGGGAAGATTCCATTTTCCTTTCATTAGCTCTGACTCTGATTGTTGCTTGTGCAAACGTTTCATCGCTGGAATAGCCGTGCATTTTTAAGACTGCAAAATCTCCTCTGGTGGTTTTTGCACAGTAGGCATATTGAGGGTACTTCTGAGTAGTATCTTCCTAGTTAAACAAACAATACAGTCTCTCCATCATAGTTGCAGTCAGTAAATTTAACTGTTTCTACTTTGAAAAAGGCCCTTTTGTATTATTTTAAGAAACCCAGAAGTAATAAGGAAACATTGAAAAACAATAAGTTAAAGAATTCATTATGTGCTGGAAGGGTGAGCCTGTGGACACAGCTGGTAGCTATCAATTATTCTTGGTTATTACAGAAAAATCTGACTCCTTCTGTGATCACATAAAAATCTGTCAGCATTGCACAGTACTTCATCTTTTACCAAGTGTCAAAAAAAAAAAAAGTGGGGGAATGGGTAAGTGTGGGATTGTGACTAAATATAAAGGTTGTAATTGTTAGGGGCGATCGATTTTCAATGCAAAATGGTCTTTAAAACCAATTTCTTTTTCATGTTGCCAGAGGCCTCAGTGGCAAACTAATTATGCATTAAGTAATTTTCTATAGCTTAGTACACGATTTTCTTAAACCTTGACATTTGTGCAATGTCTGGAGTAAGGTGAGTTTTCTTTAAAATAAGCCTAGCATAGAGCAGCAGGAAACCTAGAGAGCCTGATTTACAGTTTCCTCTTTTTAATGCTCATTGTATAAAAACGTTATGAAACTTTTAAAAGAAGTTCATCAGTTCCTACTGTGAGCCAGACTCTGCCCTTCAGGTGCACATATGCTGATCCCATTTGCCTTCTAGTGAACTTCATGCTCATATGCAGAGGCTGAACTTCAGGGGAAGCAGAGTAGGGCTACATTTTGCTCTGGCTTTTGGTTCCTTTTCACGAAGCTGAAATATTCACTTGTTTTTTATGGGGACTGTGATGTCTGTCTCACTGACAGGATATGCTGCCGCATCGATTCACACGTGACGTGGTTAAAATGTTTAATGCTTCTCTCACACACTTCTTTTGATTGTTTTTCTTATTGATAATTAGATTATAAGTGGGAATATGCTGAGTGGAGCACTTGTTCTGCTAACTGCGGCAATTCAGGAACCCGCTCCAGGAAACTACAGTGCATGAATTCAGAGGAACGGAAAGTAAATGAATCATTTTGCAGAGATCTGCAAAAGCCAGCATTTATTTACCAACCATGCAACAGAGGTGACTGCCCTGCCAGGTAAACTCCTGCCTACTGTATTTCCATGTGCTCTATCTGTGTTAAGCTCACAATCTCCCGAAGTTGCTTCTGTGTTTGCGTGCTGAGTATGAAATGCAGGTTTTATTTCATTTGTGACCCCTAAAGCATGAGAGGTGTGAAAACGGATCACAGTCAGGGAGCTCGTGATTCAGCTGAATAAATTAGACTGTTTACAAGTCCATGCTGCTGCAGCAGGTCTTGCTGCTACCACACTAACATTGTGAAAGCCACGGGAGGCCCCAGAGATATGCCTGTTGTGTGGAATCTGTGCCAATGCCCTGAAAGAAAAATCATCATGTTTACAGCAGCCAAGATGCTCATGAGTGGAGCCTGTATTCACCTCCTGTTCTTTCATGCTAGCAGAGAAGCTCTGAGTAGTATGGTTATCTGGAATGCCTCATTTTTCTCTAGTGCCCACCCACCTTGCATGTGCTTCTCTGCCATCTTTCTGACTGAATCAACTAGTGTACTTAGAGATCTTGTGGCATAACGTATTTATTTCACAGGCAAATATACCACCATAGTATCTGGTTCCAAAAGCCCAAATGTTACCTGTCTATTTAATCAGTTACACTGAGCATTCTGTCTCAGCAAGGTGCTGTGCTCGGTTTTTAACAAGAGGCACTACATGCATCCTCAAAACAAATGCCTTGAATTGCTTAGAGGGATTGGCCTTAATATGTCAGTATAAAATCCATGAGAAGTCATGCACATGTTTTGGAGTTGTCCTTCGCTGGAAAATTTTTGGAAAGAGGTGTTAAGACCTTAAGTGACATTATGGGAGTGCATCCTGCCAGAATGTTCTGAACTCTTCTCTAAGAAAACATGGCAACAGATAAATATCAGGATAAGTTTGTTTGTATTCATTACTAGAAGCCAAAAAAACAGATCATCCTCAATTGCAAGTCTGAAGTTTAGCCAGCCCATAACAAGTGAACTTTTTGCCAGTGGAAATGTACTAAAATAGGAATAGTTTAAAACACAGATTCTCAATTGCAGCGCTCCCTCTAAAATCCATCTATTCAGAGCAGATGAGACAGAGTTATAAGGATGCTGCCGTGCATTTTATCTGCTTTTCTCCAGCATAGCATCCAATTACAGTGAGGTAAATGTAAGAGTTTAAAAGGTAAAGAGTCCAGATTGCAAAAGATTAATCTTCTTTGAATCAGTATGAAATCTTTGACTGTAAGAAAGATAATTGCTGAAGAAAATAGAATCTTTTTCCTGTTATCACAGAGGTGCTACAAATAGTCTCATTCCGTGTTTCTATCCTACATTTATGAAAAGATCAAGCAGAATAAATTATATTGCCACTTACTGCTTCCCTGGTAGTTCCTGGCTGTCAAGGCAGAATAAATCTTTGCAACTTCTAATCAATAAATAAAACGTTTTGTTTGAGCCATTATCTAGCAGGATCTTGATGTAATAAATTCGGATCAGTTACGACACCTACTTCTACTACTGCATTGATTGTAACTAAATCAGTACCAGGTATTTTACAAGTTACAGAATAGCAGGCTGTGCTTCCCTGCAAAAAGAATAAATCAGCAGTGACCATAGGATTTACTTACTATCACCTTCTGGGTAACAGTGTAACTTCAGTCAGTGTATATTGAGCTACATGGGTGTTAGAACTCCTCAGTTAAACAAGTTTGTCCAACCTGGGGGAAGGGCTGAAAAAGATGATTCTGCCTTTTCTCACATCTAAACTCTAAATACCCACCTAAAAATCAGCTCTCTTGATTTTTATTTGCAAAGGGGTCACTGCAAACTACCAGCAAGGTTGCAACGCTTTCATATTTGCTATTATTGTCTCTGCACCCCTGTAGGTGGGTAACTAGTCGATGGTCTGAGTGCTCTGCAACTTGTGGCAGTGGTTTTCGCTACCGGCAAATAACTTGTCAACAAGTAAAAGCCAACGGCAGCGTGGTGACAGTGCTAGCAGGTGCTTGTATGCACCAAGATCGCCCTGCGGGAAGGAAGCCCTGTACGGGTTATTCATGTACAGCAGGGACAGCGCAGACAAGAGAACAGGTAGGTCACAGAGTTTGTAGAAGACATCAGTGCAATCACTCTGTTGTCTGAACATCTGTATTCTCTTGCTGCTGCTACCACACTAACACCTTGACAGCCAAGATGGAGGCTCGTGGCAATAGCTGTAACTGCCTTCAGAACAGTGACTTACAAAGCCTTGTGTCTTGATTTTGTGTTACTTTAATTCAATAAAACCAGGGAATAGAGAGCAGAACACAATCTGAAACCCAAGTGTTAGTTTCAGTATGTTTTATAACCTAACCTGTTGTTACCAATTCCAATTTTAAGCTGGTATATTGTTTTCATTACAGTCTTATAAAAACACAATTAGTGTAGCTGAACTTGTGACGTCCCCAGAGACAGATGTGTGCTTCAAAAGCAGTCATCCTTAATATGGAAAACTTTACTTCCTTATGTTCTGCGTCTTTGTTTATACAGTAAACTTTTTCTCATTTTGATATGACATCTATGATTGTCAATGCAGTATTTACTGTTCAGTAAGCAAAGTAATGAGTGAGAATTACTGTTGCTGCATTCCAGATACAGTTATTAACAAGACAAGGTTGTAAATCTTTCTGAATAGTTGGGAAGGTCGGTATCTTGGAGAACCAAGTACTGAGGACATAGACTGAGGGCTGAAGCCAGATCTGTGACTGGCTTGTGCAATTGGGTAGCTGCTTAGAAGGGTGATTTTATTGTAATTAACTTGATGGCTTCTTTTTCTTTCTCACCACCTTTTTTGTCTCCTTTTTCAGCATCACCACTTTTTATGTCAACTTCATAACGGATCCCTGATGCCAAACTCTTCTTGTGATGAAAGAAAGAGGTACACAGTTTGAAGCGGTACAAGTTGAAGTCTATAGATGATCAAATTAAAGTTACAATATCATGAACACTGTATAAATACTCAAATTCTTCTCATGAATCAAATACAAAGGAAGGGGACAATAATCCCTTTTGTGTACACAGGAAAAATTCAGGAACCCAAGGAGAGAAATGAATTTGATCACTGTCCTCCCCTGTGCTGATGGCAAAGCTAGAAAGAAAGTGAGAGAACCTTGATTTCCAAAAAAGGCACGAACTGGAGCAATCTGTCATAACTTAGTTACTACTGCTGAGCTAGTTCCCTTCTGCTATTATTGTTATTCAGTTCTGTGGCTGAAGAGGTTTTATAAGAGTTTTCCTGGGCTTTATTTTATAGTCCCTGTAAATTTACTACTTAATTTAATAACAATTCACTTAAATAAAATACTTACATATAAGGTATACTTATCCAGATAAATAGATTTAATTCTGCTTTCAAGTATGTTACAGGAGTAGCAGATAAGGTAGTTAAAGGTTGCATGTGAGTCTAAAATCAAATATGTGTTTTTACCTCAAGGTGTGCATTTATTCTTCTTATTATTTTTGTAGGAATTCTGTTAATCTGCTTTCCTGTCTCTAAATAGCTCTTTACAAAAGGGAAAATACAGGCTTTACTCCTCCCTCAGAATGTCAATCACTTGGGGGCTATGCTGTTGCACATGGATGGAGGGCAGTGTCCATAAAACATTGCAATCTCAAAAATGCTGAATTAAAGAGAAAAAAAGTGAGAGAACTCTTAACACAATGGTCTGGGGAAAAAATACCTAGCATAGGTAGGGCAGTGAAGAACAAACAGTGACTGGGTATCAAGTACATACATGGCATTGTCCCTTGATTATAGAAACCAGCTCTTCATACTTTTTACTATAGACCTACTTCTGAGTTGTGAACATTTCAGACCATTTCTGAAGGATGTAGAAAGAAATTTGGGCTTCACAGAATAAAATGATGAAACTTCCTTTCGCAAGTATAAGCCAGGATTTCATTTTGGCAGCTTCAAACATTTAAGAGGGTTCTTTGTCAGCATAGAAATATTACTTGTGTTCAGGAGCCTTAAAGCTTAAACCCTTAAAGCACCTGCAGCATCCAATATACAGCCTTTCGGGGTCAGTAAAAATTTCCAACAGGTAAAACATTTTTTCTATTTCAGGTTTCAGTTTAAATGAGCAGAAGCTTCTCTTTTGTCGTGAGTGAGGCATGATGTGGTTGGCAACCCTGCACATAGCCCAGGCTGTTCTGTGATTCTGTGATTCTATGATGAATGGGCTGTATGTGAAGTACAGGAAATTGAACTTAAGGAAAAAAAAATGACTTTGGGGATTCTTAATACTGGAAGAGGCTGCAGAGAGGTTGTAGGGTCTCCACCTTTGGACACACTGAAAAACAGACAAGAGATGAGCAGCCTGGTCTAGTTTACTGTGTGATGAGCAGCAGGCTTGGACTGGAACATCTGCAGAAGTCCCTTCCATAATCGTATGATTCTGCGTATAAGGGTTTAGCATCAAAATAAGCATTCAACTGCCATTTGTTTCTCCCCACAGATCTGCTGTCAGAAGAAACTGTTCCTCAGAAGTATGTGATGTCTACTGGCGGACGGGGCCTTGGAGGCCTTGCAGTGTGCAGTGTGGGAGCGGATTTCAGTCTAGACGAGTGTACTGTGTACACAGAAAGAATAACAAACTTGTGGCCGATCAGTATTGTGGATGGAAAAAGAGACCAGTGAGCTGGCAGCACTGCAGTGCCACAGCCTGTGGCAGTATGTAAATATTTATTTCTATCTGAGCATAGCGATAGTTTCCAGCACTTATATTAGAGAGCACCTCACAATTGTGCGTTAGTGATTCTGCAAGCATTTGATTGTACATCTCAAAGGTAAAACTCAGCTCTCCAAGCTGCATTTGATAAGGCTGGGGTTAGTTGTCTCCATGAATAGGGCAGTTTGATGTTAAAGCCTCAAAAGCACTTCTAGAAGCAGGATTTGTAGGAAGTTGTTTTATGCAAACTTCCCTCACGACTGCCAGCTGTGAGTCATTCATGAATCTCTGAGCAAGCTGTTAATTCCTGGAAGGTGGGGTTCTGTGAAATGAATGCAGTGAGATCACACCACTTATGTGTGACCTACTTTAGCTGTTGTCAGAAATGTAAAGTAAAATAATTACAAAGCTACCAGTATCCATTGGTTGTTGTGATGATTTCTGCTATTCATCTTGTGTTCATTTTGAAAGTTTTTTAATGTTCAAATATATTTTTCAGAAGATGAATGCAAGGATACAACTCACTACTGTACATTTGCAAAGCAACTGAGGTTATGCTTGATAGACGTCTACAAACAAAGATGTTGTCAGTCATGTCAAGAAATGTAACTCTTCTGTGGAAAATTCGTGATACTGCAGTGAAGAGATGAGAAGTTCATTGAACTATCCTGCTCCAATTATATACCTGTAAATAAGACATTAGTCATAACAGTTAAATGGAAACTTGGGGCTAATGAAAAAAACAGTATTGCAGATTGATACGCTGGGCAGGGTACTTCTTCCAGGAACTTTTATTATCCACTCTTTACAATGGAACTTTTAGTGTTTTAAACATCTCCATGTTTGAATTAGGAATTTTTGTTTTGTAGACAAAGTAGATGTCAGTACAGTTTTCAAAACAGCAATAGATTTGTTTTGAAAAATGAAGTGTCATTATCTATTGTTTCTGTTCTTCTGCTCAGTCACTGAAGTACAATCAAAGTTCTGGCACGGTTAGACTTTGCTACTGATTTTGAATTAGACACAAGGCTTCCTTGTCAGAGCTGTGAATTAAACATTTGTGAGCACTGTTCCCTATCACAGTCAAACGGGGAGCCAACAAATAGCCAAACATGCCTGTCAGATTTTCTGTCTTCGGTAAACACTTTATGAACAGGGAAAAATGTCCAAGGAAGAATTACTAATTATGAAGATAGAGAAGTGCAAAAAATCCATGTTGAGCAGTTTTCCTTCAAGATGAATTTTTATCATGACCGTTAACCATGTGAATCTTTGCAAGATGAAGAATTCTGGTTATGGTTTTTCTGGATATGTTATTTTGTTATTTTCTGTATTGCAAATTGTCTCATTTGGGCTGTAAGCACAGAAAACCCCACAGAAGGCAGCAGATAGGTTTATTTTATTTTATTTTTTTTAATGTAGTTCCCACACTACTGCGCTTCTTGGAAGCCTGAATGTGAGTCTAGACTTGGATCTTTCGTTACATTACTGAACCACACTACATTTTAATTAGTGCATGTGCTGTCAGAACAATTTTAGAAGCAGCATTCCTGCACTATGGGTTTGCATCACTGAAAATTAGACTAGCACTACTGTATAGAAAATGTTTTAATATGGACTATTGTGTCCAGGGCTGACTGCAAGGAGAGGATATTTCTGATCATTACCTTTTTAATCAGTGATGGGTCTTGATTATTAAGCAGTTTTGTTTTTGTTTTTTTAAATTAAACAAACAAACAAGCAAAAAAAAACCATTTTGTAATATACTTTTTGTAGATATTTATTGTCTGATTTAAAGTGCAATATTTTGTTTTGTACAGTGTTTAATAAAGATTTTTGGACATATATTTTTTCTTATTACCAAAATTTCTTATTCGTATTTTTCCTTTATATTTAAAGTTCTCAGATGTTAACATATAGCATTCTTTTGTTGCTTTAATTTTGTCTCTGGTTACATATGCATGCTATACAGAAGCAGTGCTGTAAATGTTTGTTATTGCACTTGGCATGACATTCCTTTGTACGTTATTTTATTGCTTCTGCAGTAACTGAAGGTGTCTAATACTTTGCTTTCTTGAGCGTAGTTTTGATATTTCTGAAATAAACTCTACTTTGATTATTCAACACCCTGATTACTCAGAGATTCTTTATTGCTATGATTTTCACGTTAGTCATACTTTCATTCCAAGGGTTACTCTGTCCATGTCCATCATTCTGGGATTTTCAAGGCTTAGTTCTTACTTTTGACAGCTGTTCTCAGCTTTGCACATCTGTTAAGAAGCAGCAGAGATGTTACCCAGCTTTGAACAGTCAGCTTTAATTCATGGAAATCTAGAATAAGGATTCTGTAAAAAGGTGGAAAGAAGTTAGGTTTCTTCGTCAGGCTTCATGTACTGCATCAAAGTGTTCACTTAGACCAGTGGAACACCTCCATGTTTTATATTTGGTGGACAGTGGCAATAGCAATATGAATAAATTTATTTCAGAATCTCCAGTATGTGTAATAGCCTTTAGAAAGGACAGTTCCTGTAGTGGAAATGCTAAGTCACGGCTTGAAGTAATTAAGCACCTGGTGGGAAGGCAGGGCCAACCCAGGGGAGCTCAGGTGCATGCAGTGGAATGCATCCGAATGAGTGGAAGGGGTGCAGCCAGGATCCACTGCTTCCCAGATTTCATCCAAGGGCTGGCAGTGGAGGTGAAGCATCTTGCTGGAGATCCCTCTCTACTTGAGGCTTTCTAAGGGTAAGCAGTTCCTTTATTTTGTTTCTGTGTCCACGGCTGTTACATCAGAGCAAGCCCTTGCTAGCTACAGCCTAGGACTTTGCTACTCTGCTGTGGTTGCTGTACTTTCCATCGCATTATGCTTCCATAATTTTTGTAAGTTGAAAATGCCTAACAATTAAATGGTATTGTAGAATTATCCTGGATTGTAGCACTTGCAAAGGGGCATGATTTGATTTGATTTGATTTTTTCACTAACTCTCTATAGTCTTCAAAAGAAAAAAAAAATACTGTGTAGCATAGTGTATGATAAGCACTTCTAGAACAGCTATTGAATCCACAAGTAACTTCCAATTACATGTGTTAGCATGATATCATAAAATACTCTTTTAACAACTATTTCTTGAGGAACATTAGTTTTCCAGCCCGCTGTTTATTTTGTGTGTATTTTGTGTGTATTTTGATAATATCTTGCTTATGAAGGTTGACCTTAAGTATTTGAATACTGTCTGAAGGTTTGGAATATCATTTGATGTTTTTCTTGGAAGCATAATCTTCAGGGTGTGGTCTTTCTACTGTAATGTAATAAGGGTACTTTCTCATACTTTGAAATTTAGGGGGAAAAATTCAAGGATAAAACTAGAATATATCTCCTTCAACCAAAAGAAGTTACCATACACATCTGTACAGGAGCTCTTAAATGTGCCTGAATGCCCCCTCCATTTGCTCTCAAAATTTCTCTGTGACATGCTGGTAGGTGGCAGCAAATGACTTCCCACAAATTAAGGGGAAAAAGAATAAATTACTTGGGTACTGCAAAACCAGCTGTGAAAGTTACACAATGCACCTGGGGCTTGCTGCAGACCCTGAGGAGAAGCTGCTGCCAGTAGAACATGTAGGCATGTATAACTATGTGGGTTCAGGATCTGGAAAAGTGTATCTGGAAAATTAGGAGGAGGAGTCTAATGGCCTGCTTTGAGTCAGTGATTTCAAGTATATGTACAGAAAGAGCAAGGTTAGTTCTTGTTAATCACTGTCAGAAATTACAGTGGGACCTTTAGATTCAGAATTGCTTCAGGAGAAGCAATCATGGCAAAACTAAACCCATTGTTTTAAAGGAATATCTAGAAATGCCCAACATAACTTGGCCAACAAACTATAAAGAAAAATAAAGCTCTTATCAGATCACTCAACGTATTGATGAGATGAAGAACTGAGATGTGCACGTTATTATTCAACGTTTTATTTGATTATTCTGAAAAGCAAACTACTATTTAAAAAATGCAACTACAATGATTTGACTTGCAGAAAATCATTAAAAAATGGGAAAGTAGGTTTGAGAGGGAATAGAATGAAATCTGGGAAGTCAAGGAACCGGGAATGCACAATCAAGAAAGATTATGATCTTGATTCCATGTAAGATTACTCCGACAGAAACAGGCAAATCTCCAGAAGTATTTCAATAATCTTTTGGTTTGACTTGATTTTCCTTCAATTATCAGTCTAAATGCTTTTCAAATCAAAATCTGCATTATTTAGGTTGCTTTGATGTAATTTGAAGAAAAAACAAACGTGGCATTCCAGGTATTTCACCAGGATGCTTGCGATGTACGTATTATGACACAACAGCTACTTCCTTTGGAATGTGATTACTATTTAACTCAGAAAATTCTGGACTGAGCTGTCGGAAGAACTTATGACCATGAGAATCTGTGTTTACATAGATATAACCTGGAGGAGATGTGTAGTTTGCTGGGCAGATCTCTTGTTTCTTTGGTGTATATTCTGTGCGATACATAGTTTCATCCTGAAAATGAGCCGAATTAGGAAGAACGACGTGCACAGGTTTGAAACTTCGGGCTGGAACGACGTGATGTGGTATGTAATGAGATTTGAATGTAGTTAAATCATAGAATTTTCCTGTGGGTTTTGGAATTTCCTGTTGTTTCTTAATAATTTCTTGCCGGGAGCTGGCCCAAGCTTTAAAGTCTTCCTTCATAGTAGTGTTCCCTTGGAAAGGGGCACTGGTTCTTCTTGCATTAGAAATTGGCCTTACAGGGACAGCAGGAGAAATCTCATGTTTAACATAATGAAGGCGGCTTGTGGAGTTGAAGTCCATGTTACCAGGGGGAGGAACGTACTCTTTTGATTTGCGTGCCTCGGGCAAGGAGACCGGCCAGGGCTGAAAACGATCCTGGAATTCAGTGACTCCACTAAAATGATCACTGGATTGGACTTTCGCATTTTCGGGCTTGCAGCTTCTTGCAAGTGGCCCAGGTAGCCCTTTAAAATCATTCCGGTGAGTTGTGAGATCTTCAAAGGGTTGGCTGCTTGGCTTGTACTCTTCTTTTGATTTTACAAACTTTGGTTCCAGACGATGAGCAACATAGGAACTGCGATGACTCGTAGTGCTATCAAAAGGCACATCTGAAAGTTTGGGCACACACAGAGGTTTGAAACTTTGTCTAGGATTCAGTTCCCTAAGAACAAAGTCATCTTGAAAAGTAGTAGGATTTCCAAATTTCTCTGTAGGTGGGTGGTAGACATGATCCACTTTAACAGGTTCCCTTCTTTGAACTTCCCATGACCTATAGTCATCTTTAAGGCAAAAACAAAACTTCACCATATAAGTGTTATTTCTTAGGAACATTCCTTTGAAATTAAGACAACTTCTGGTACTAAGGCTTGCGAACTAAAGAAAGTGGGTGTGAGTTAGAATAATGTTATCTCTGTGATGTGACAATCCTGTCTTCTATTAATAGTTTCACAAAAACGGGAAAAAATGTGTTTGATGCCTTATTTTGACTATTTCCTCAAATAAAAAAAAGTGTGACATAAACTCAGTAAGTTTTCTCCACCAAATGTTCTAACTTCCTGTTTTAATGGCTGTATCAGTTTGTTGTTATCTCTTGCTGTGTCTTTTCAACAACAGTGGTCCTGACAGCCAAGAATATCTTGATTTTATTTGTTTATTTATTTATTTATTTTTATTACTGGTTGGCAGCTCTTGTAGATCACATCTCATCCTTTATTTTTACACACTTTTATCTAGGGTCTGGCTGCATTACATGTAACAAATTGAGTTAAACATTGTATGTAAAAACTTTTACACCTTTATAAAGTATGTCAAGGTCACTCGCCAGAATGATATTAACACAGATTTAGTGTCTGCACTGAGTCTATTAGGATAATTTTTGTCAAGACAGATTATTGATAGGATAATATGCAAGCTAGATAATACAGGAGAAGGAAATCTGAAATCTTCTGACCTGTGGAAAAAAATTGTGCTACCATAATTGAAACTGAAAGATACATTGTGAGTTTAATGATGGCAAACTTATGTCTGAGATAGCCTAACAAATGTGTGTCAGAGTCTCCTAGCCAAAGAATCCCAGAGATAGCTTTTCTTTTAGAATTTGTAACTGTCAGCTCTAAACAGCTGGAGGGCTGAACATCTTAAAGCATCATCACCTTCTATTATTATGCCCTACTCTCTGGCCCAAACTAAGAAATCCAGTTTCACATCTCTAGTATAGAAAACTCAGGAAATTACCTTCATCTTTGGCAACTTTTCTTTCTAAAGATGGCATTTGTTATTACCTTGATAGGTCGGTATGGTATCCAATTTTCCTCCTGTAGTGTGTTTTCTCTCTAAAGGTCTTACTAATGTCACCGGCTGTATTTCATGAGCATAATAATCTTTCTTGTATGTGGTTCCAAGTTCTAGCTCTCCAGTCTTTGGTTTATATTCTTCTTGTACCCGAAACGGTCGTTTCACAATATCATATGGTAAATAATCAGATCTGAATTGAGGAAGAGGAAAATACCAGTTAAAATACCTTTTGCTCATGATGTCACCCATGTCATTTCCCATTGTGCGGAAAAACAACTTACAATGTTTGCTCTGAAAAAATGGATCAGTCAATGTGTTAGAGAGCAGTAAGGAAGAAAGGAAATGATACCACATAAATCTAGGCTGTCCAGTGCAAGGTATCATCTTTATTCAAACGTAAATGATGAAGAAGCTTATTCAACACTTCAAGCCTCAATCCCCAGGTTAAAAATATTCTTTAAAATATTTGAGAGTAGAATTGTAAAACTATATTTTTACAAAGAAATAATACATAAAGCAGGAACAGAGCAAACTTCAACTACCACAGGTAGCAACATTTACCTCTTGCATGAAGAGAATGGAATATGAAGAGAGAGCATTTCACTGTGGATCTCATGGGTCATTTTCATACAAGCACAATACAAAAAATGGGTGTGTATTATATATAGGTGTATAAACAGTACATGCAGTACACAAACAACTTTGCAGAAGAGTTTGAGCTTTCTGAGTATGGTTTGACTTTTTTGTAAACATGCTTTATTATGTTTTATCATCTCTTTGGGGTAATTATAAACCTACACTCTAAACTTTGCTTTTACATACACTGAAGGAGTAAGGGGTGCAATGATTGAAAATTGCAATACAAAGCTCAGTGTTCCCCTCCCTTCAAAGAGAAAATATGAGAAATATTATAAAGTGATAGTAAAATACATTGCTTTAAAATGCTTACTTAAATGTTGTAATTCCTTCCATTTTCCCACGATGTGCTTGGTACTCTTGTTTTGGCTTAAGGCTGCGGGCAGGAGAGATGTTGCTATACTTGGGGTATTTTTCCACATATTCTGTTGTGAGGCACAGCTGTTGTCTGTTATCATAAATCCTTGTGGGCCTATGAGGGCAGCGATGGCGCCTGGGCAAAATACATCAGATGAGATCGCTTTGAGAAGCTTCATTTAAGGGGAAATATCATTTGTTATCTACTGGGAAACAATAACAAATGAGAAAGATGGTTTGACGTCACTAGATGGTGTTTAAAGGGTTTTTTTTCCTGAGCACAAAATACTGTGCTAATGGAACAGACACAAAGAGTGCAAGAGTCTTAAAGCCTTGAGCTGAAGAGGAGAGAACTTCTGAGAGCTGTTAAAATAGTGAAGTGCCCAGCATTGGATCCAAGAAGTACTGTATATTTTGTAAACTGATCTTTGAGCACGCTGAGCACTTCCAGTGGCTTTTGGCATTAAAATTGTTGATTTTGAAAAAAGATCACTTAATAAGCACAGGAAGAGATTCAGCCCAAGGAAAAGGGATCTGAATAGACTCTCAAAAATATTTAACAATTATTTGTTTCTAAAAGGGATCAAAACTTCAATCCAGAAGTATGAACAATAACACCCAGGTTCAGCTCTTAGTGAGTGGATTATGCATGTTATAATGTGAGGAAAAAATGTCATTCTGGAATTTTGAAGACTCTCCACTTCTCTGTAAAGAGAAAGCTAAATGTAGTTCTGTCTTTCCTCCCTTGTATTTGTAGTCTGTGTTTTTTTTTTTTCTTCTGTGAATAAATTCCAGCTAGGAAAGATTGTTTCCTTCCACTTTGATATTCGAATGAAACAGTACTTATATTTGAAGAAAACTTAATGGAGTTGACCATCTAATATTCTGTAGGAGTTTCCTTCATCTCAAAATCTCTAAGAGGTGTGTGCGCTGCAATATCCAGGTAACAGTGCCAAGTGACCAGGCTGCCACTGAAAACAAACTCTATAGCTACACTGAAGTAAACAATGTGCTGCCTAACCCAACAACAGCTTAAGTTTTATTGAGTATAAAAACTTCAGTGATGTTTACTTAAAACCATATGTTTTGTGCGTGTTTTATTCAAATTGTTCTGTGACCCCGTGAATATAACTGTCGGTGTTGAAGGAGACCTCTGGAGCTCATCAAGTCCAACCCCTGCTGAAGCAGTTCCCTGCAGTAGGTTACATAGGAAAGCATCCAGACAGGTCTCAAATGTATGTCTCCACAGAAGGAGGCTCCACCACCTCTCTGGGCAGCCTGTCCCAGTGCTCCATCACTCTCATAGAAAAGAAGTTCTTCCTTATGTTTGTACAAAACTTCTTGAGCTCTAGTTTTTGCCCATTGCCCCTTGTTCTATCACTGCACAGTACGAAAAACAGCCCAACCACATCCCCTCTTCAGATATTTATAAACAGTGACGAGATTCCTCTCAGCCTTCTCCAGGTCTCTCAGCCTTTCTCACAGGGTGATTGATGCTCCAGGCCCTCACCTTTGCGTCCCTCAGCTGGACTCCTTTTAGGAGATCGCTGTCCTTTCGAACCGGGGAGCCCAGGGCTGTGCACAGCACCGCAGCTGTGCCCCTGGGGCAGAGCATAGGACCAAAAGGACCGCCTTCCTCGCCCCGCTGGCCGTGCTCGTTCTGATGCTCCCCAGGGCACACTGCCAGTCATGGCACCGGGAACCGCACGTCTTTTTTTCTCACAGCTCCCTTCTGCATTGAACTCAGTAGTGGTGCAGACTCCAAGAGCGGCACTGAGGCCGGCTCTAAAAGACTGCCCCTTCCCTATTTTAAACGCAAGCAAATTCATGTAAGAGGAGCGAATCCGCTCAGGAGCTTAAACGCAAGTACATCAGCTCCTATTTACTAAGATCGCTTAACAAAACGAAGCCAAGCGCGGGCGCAGCGGAACGTCCGTTTCCCGCCTCCCAGCCGCAGGCCGCTCCTCAGCGGGGTTCTTACCCGCAGGTGCAGATCTCGCACAGGCACCGCGGCCGCCCCATGCTCCGCTCCGACCGAGGCGGCGCTCCGTCGCGTGGCAACGGCGGCGTCCCCGCGATCGGCCTCGGCCGGCCGCCGTCCAACGTCACGGCCCGGCGGAGGAGGAGCCGGCTCGGGCTTCCGGGTGCGGAGCGCGGTGGCGGTGAGTGCGTCTCTTCGGCGGCGCCCGTCGCCCTGCGGTGGGAGCTGGGGGTGAGCCGGTGAGCTGTGGGGGTCGGGGGTCCGAAAGCAAATGGACGGAAGCGTCGCCGCTCCGTGCGGGCGGTGTCCGAGCCCGCGACGCCCCGCCTGAGCCGCGCTCTGAGGGGCCGCTGCCGGCGCGGTTACGTAACGAGCGGAGCGCCGATCGTCGCGCGGTGCCCCGGCTGAGCGCTGCCCTCTGTCGCAGGACTAAGCAGCCATGGTCCTTACGAGCGTGGGGAAGATGACGAGACTCCAGCAAAAGGCTGCCGGCATCAGGAACATCTGTGTGCTGGCGCACGTGGATCACGGTGAGCGGTGCGGCGACTCAGCGCCTCGTTCTGATGAGCGGGCAGTGTGCCGATACGCGTTGGTTTTGTCTCGGTACGGACAGATAACTTCGAAATAACTTGTCATAGCTGAAACTGAACGTTCCGTGGTGGTGAATGTTGGCACAAATGGAATACGTGCATGTGTAGAACCATAGAATCCTTTCCAGCTCCAATGATTTTCTGGTTCTGTTCTGCACTAGTGTCAGCGTTTGTGATGCTGTCACATCGTTTTCTGTGCTCTATAATTAAACTTAGTAATTTGTATTTCCTTTCAGGCAAAACCACACTAGCAGATTGCCTGATATCCAGCAATGGGATAATCTCCAGCCGCTTAGCAGGAAAGGTAGAGTTCCCAGCTCATCTATAACAAAACTGTGATGATGAAGGGAAGCCTGCCTCCTAGTCTTGTTAATCCTTATCTTTGTGCAGTTACACTCTTTAGCATTTGATAACTCATGAAGATAATTCCCTGTATTTATTTCCTCTTCTGTTTTTGCCCTCAGTTGCGATATCTGGACAGCAGGGAAGATGAGCAGGTCCGAGGGATAACGATGAAATCCAGTGCGATTTCTTTGCACTTTGAGAAAGGTAAGTTGTTGATGTCAGCAAGTACAAAACTGATTGATTATTGGATTTTTCCCCCCATCTTTCCACTGTCACTGTTGAGATCTTTTTCTATGTAGATTGTATGTTTCTGTTAGATGTGATTCTGCAAAGTCTTGGGCATGTATCCAAACGTTAACCAAGGTACTAAAGACAGACAGTACCTTTAGACTTCCCTGATAATGATGGGTTTGTGCAGGGATAAAGTTAATTCATCTTAAAAGTTACGAGATAAACTGCCTCATATATAAGCCACTGGATGCTATGTTGCTGGCAGTTTTCCGGGCCTGTTTAAGTTTTTCTTGAGCTTAATGGTTACTGCAAATTTTATCCTTGGAAATCAGTACTAGCTTAGCAGTATAACAACCTGGCCAAATTACATATTTATGGAAACTGTTCTGAAATATTTATTGTTTGATCCTAGGTGGTCAGGAGTATCTGATTAATTTAATAGACTCCCCAGGGCATGTGGATTTTTCTTCAGAAGTATCTACTGCTGTCCGACTCTGTGATGGTTGCATCATAGTGGTGGATGCTGTTGAAGGCGTCTGTCCACAGGTGAAATAAAAAGCATATTAGTGAAAGAGAACAGTGTAGAGTGAGTAAGCAAATCAAAATTGTTTGTATGTCTGAATATATTATGTGGAAATAAAAGTTAAGCGGGCGTAAGGAGTTCTGGACACTTGTAATGGATGATCAAGTACTCAAGGTCTGAAAGAGGGCAATTTTATTTTTTGATTTTGCTGAAAAATTGAGTAAAGCTGTTAAGTGAGTGCAGTGGTGTAGGGTTGAAAAACTGAGTAATATTTCTGGTAATGGAATATTTGTGTAGAGAAAAAGTCAGTGTCTGAAGCAAATTATTTAATATTGTTGTGTGCTTTTAGAGTATTGAAAATGGAAGAATTATGCAAAGTAATGATATATTTTTTTAAATGATTTTTATAGGAATGTGGGTTAGTTTGGTGGGCTTTTTAGCTGTAAAAACTTTTTCTGTAGAATTCTGTAATAACTATCCCTATGGAACATTCTATCTCTTGTGGTATCAAGCTTTCTGTAATGGGCTTTCTTTTAAACTGTTTTCTTTCTTAATAGACTCAAGCAGTTCTACGGCAGGCATGGCTAGAGAATATTCGTCCGGTATTGGTGATAAATAAAATTGATCGCTTGATTGTGGAGCTGAAGTTAACCCCTCAGGAGGCATACATGCACCTTAAGAATATTTTAGAACAGGTATTCTTGTTTTAGTGTCATGTTCACACAGCAGACTTGGTTGTGAGTTCCCCCCCGGCTTGTCTCCATTCTTGTATTGAGAGAGATTGTGGTTTTCAGTGGCTTATAACTGCAACAAAACCAATTTTCCTTACGTTGTGGAACAGAGCGCTGGGACTTCTTGTCTCATTTAACCAACTGAAAAGAAAATGAATCAATGATATAAGGCTCATTCTGAGTGTCTTTGATGGAGAAAAGAGACTGAAATGTCACTGGACAAGGCATCGTGGAAATCTCTTTGCTTTTAGAAATAACATGCTGTATGTCTTACCCTGATAAATTGCCTGAGCTCCTTTGAGGCCAGACAAATATCTTTAGACTGTTATTGATAATGATTTATGCCAGAGTGAAGTTAACTCTTCTCAGTTGTAAGGTAAACTGCCTTCAGACTATTTTCGGAGCTCCTTCAACAGTTACCTGCATTGTTTCCCTTTGCCCTCTGTTGTTGTTTGTTGGCATTTATGTGTTTATATTTCATCATTCCTTCTTCTGAGAATCACTGGGTGATATTCTATAGCTGATTTAATCCTGACATGACTGAGTGAATCAGAAAACCTACTGTAAGCTGAAATGTTAGTCTGTCAAACTCCCACTGTCTTCACATTGACAGGGTTAGATACACGAGGTCTGTGTTTTAGATTGCAGAATGAAGCATAAGTGCACAAAGTTCTTAAAAAAGAAAAACCAAAAACCTATGTGTTTTGGAGGGTGGGGGGAATTGTGTTTTAATTACAAGTGCCGTGAAGGAGTGTACAGATCTTTGGGTATTTTTGCCTGCCCTTTCGTAGATAAATGCAGTCACTGGATCACTCTTTACCTCAAAAGTCTTAGAAGAAAGAGCTGAAAAAGAAGCCGAAAGTGAAAGTAGTTCTGACACAGCAGCTGGAGATCAAATTTATGACTGGAGTGCTGGATTGGAAGATACTGATGATTCCCACCTCTATTTTTCTCCAGACCATGGAAATGTGGTATTTGCCAGTGCAATTGATGGCTGGGGTTTTGGGTAGGTATGAAGTTTAATTTGTTGCCTTTTTTTTAATATGTGTTTGCTGCAGGTAACCTCAGATTTGAAGTATTTTGGGTTCCTTCCTACTTGTGATTTTTCTTTCCCTGTGATATGCAACATCATATATACATATATACTGTTAATATATGTATGTTAATATATATTAACACTACACAGTTGGAAACACTATGATTGAAGTAAAACTAAGAATGTGAAGATAGAACAATTTCACAGGATTAGCAGGGTGACTGATCTGAATGTGTGCTAAGTTCTGTTTTTGCAGTCCTGTTCTCAGCAACCAGTTTTGGAGGGCAGCATGCTATGGTTAGGATGACGCGCTCTGTTCTGGCTGGCCACAAGGTGGAGTCCTCAGCTTTAGCACGAGTCTGTAATTAAAGGGATTCACCTGGTAATCCAATACATTTCTTAGCTGTTGTAAAATCTTAAACTCTGGCATTCGTAAGCCAAGCTCAGGCTTTAATTTGGATTTCATTATTTGGTATGGTTTTAGTCTTAACTTGAGCTCTTATCACTGCAGTGAAGGAAACTGAAAAAAACTCTTCAAACTTTTGCATCTTGGTGTATTGTTGTCTGACAACATACCTAGAATGGTAATATTAAACCCAGGTCACCTTTCAACTTCTCAGAACCAAAGTGCTATTTGCATATATTTCCTTTTGCAGGCTTCCAAAACAAAACGTAAACTGCAAATTACCCAGTACTCTGCATGTAGTTCTAATCCATTTTCACATCTACTAAGGAAAGTGTTCATGTTCTGACTTAAGACTTTCATAAGTTTGCAGTGCTTGTATCCCCTCCCCTTAAAATTTGTGTTGTTTTGTGGGTTAGACATGTTGTTATTTGGAACACTGCTTTAAGAAGTGCTTAAAATAGAAAATAATTGCCATCATTGGATGGCTAAAGTATGGCTAGAAAAAATATTTGATTTTTAATTCTAACCATTCTGGTCACAGTTAAATGTATAGCAGTACCTCTTTAGGATAAGTTAGAGGGATGTGACTTTAAATACTGAAAACTTTTGTGTTGTATTTGATATTTTTTATCAAGAGGTTGTACAAGTGTTTGTTTAGTTAAAACAAGTTCAGCCTTCAAACTGACTTAAAACAAAACAAAAACATACAAATACTGCTGGCATGTTTGAGCTGTTGCCATTGAATGTTTTTGTAGGTGTAAATGTGAAAAAACAGGAGCTAACATGAAGGCAAGGCAGGGGAAGGAAAAAGGGAGCAAAACAAGGTCATGAGATTTGTGTAAGCTGTCGCTTGCTTAGGCTGATAAGCACACGTAAACAGCATTACACTTTAATCAAGATGCATTTTGTTTGCTTTCAGCATTGAGCATTTTGCAAAACTGTACAGCCAAAAGATTGGAATCAAGCCTGCAGTGCTGCTGAAGACTTTATGGGGAGATTATTATCTAAATACAAAAGCAAAGAAGATAATGAAAGGTGATCAGGTAGGCAATTGCCAGAACTATTACCTGGGGTTTATTTATTTTGTTTTGTTTTGTTTTGTTTCCAGCTTTAGAGATTCAGGATACAGCAAAACACAGAAGACGAATGCAAAATTGGTAGTGTAGGAACCAGTGTAGTGAATGGGCCTCTGTCATCTGAACTGAAGAGTGCTTCTGCAGCTCCCGATTTAGGATTCCCATGTTTAACTGAGGATTTAGGATTTTAGAGAATTTTTGCCATATGAAGGCTGTGCTTGAAACACTGGCATGAGAACAGTACTTTTGTGGGCATTGTTTCTAACATTCAGAGGGTAGGAGTTTCCCTATTTTCATCTGATGACTTTTTTTTTCTCAGTAGGTGAGGATTAAGAGAAGATAACCATGCTCAAGGTGGATGTATTCTATGTTTATCAGGTTCTTTCTCTGAAATTGAAACCCTTATTCTGCACTTTAAAATTCCATGTTAGTTTAGTGATTTATGCCATTTCTTAGACAAGAGTTGATCTTGTGTAGGAACAGGAGATAGGGGGGTTGATTTTGAATAAAGATTTTACGTACTACTTAGGAAAATGCTTTTTTAAAGTGGAGCCTTAAGCCTTCTGGAAAAATATGGAAGTGCTGATAATTGGCTGCATGTCTCTTCATGTTCTACCAGTCAAAAGGAAAGAAGCCCTTGTTTGTGCAGTTGGTGTTGGACAACATATGGAGTCTATATGAAGCTGTTATGAAAAGGTGAGAAGAACCTGTTAAAGCTTTCACAGAATCCTTTTCCGGTGGTGTTTTGGACTACTCTAGCAAGGAATGCATGTTAGATATTACTGACGTGGCTTGTATTTTCCTTACAGAGATAAAGAAAAAATTGAGAAGATCGTTACCTCATTGGGCTTAAAAATTGGTCCCCGGGAATCACGGCATGCAGACCCCAAAGTTCATCTTAATGCCATTTGTAGTCAGTGGCTCCCTATATCTGATGCAGTCCTTTGTATCCTTCAGGAAGATGCAGCTTTTTGTTCTGTTGGAGGTTCATGGACTTGAAAGAGTGCATTCTAATTGTGTAGTGCCTAGGCTTATTTGATGCTAGCTGTAATGGTACTTTGCCAGTGCTGGGTTTTTTCATTTATGTATTCTCTGATGCCTCCATTTGAGAAATTCCTTAGGAATATCTGCTTTTACATTTCCCTTCAATGATAGTTTCTGTTCTGACATTGTTTTTCAAGATGTTAGGAGTGTTGGAAATAAAGGCCAAAGTAATGATGGCTTGATTTGAAAACAAACTAACAAAAGTACCTGAGATGATAACGAAGTAAGAGACAGTGCAAAGAGGGCAGACAGTTTGTATTGCATACTTTCTCATAATAACTGAAGGTACTGATGAAGAAGCTGTGAGTAATCATAGGAAGACATTTATATTATTGTGATAGTGGGGAACAAGTGTTCGCTACAACACTTATCTAAGGCAGAGCTCTGTGATTGCCACCAAGAAGGAGGACGTTAATAAATTCATAGCATGATTGAGATTTTACTTCTTGAACCTTCTTCTGTTAGGGAAAACGTTTTGAATATCTTAATAACTGCATATGCAAACATGTTCATTTACATGCACTTGTTGATCAGTAGATATGTGCAAATTAATGCTTTACAAATACTAGCTCTACAAATTATCAGTTGTGCAGTTCCTAGCTTCCCAGTTGCACACAGAGTGGGCCATCCCTACTTAACTCTGTGCTCTGCATGTGGGCAAATGTCAGAAATGGCTGCTGACTCAAGTGTGCTGTGAGAGACAGGGATTGGATCTGTCGTGGATGGCAGTTAGTGCACAATGATGTTGATTCAGAGAAACAGATTGAAAACATGTCTTCCAGTAAGGAAATATAAAGAAGGTTCTCTATATCCTTAGCAATATGCTTTAGCTATGGTGTGTAGTAAACTTCCCAGTCCCCTTGACATCACTGCGGAGAGAGTGGAAAAGCTGATGTGTGTTGGAGCTAAAACATTTGATTCTTTACCACCAGAAACCCAGGAACTGAAAAGCGGTGGGTGCTCAGCCATTGCAGGAGCACAGCTTTGCTTCAATCTTGATTATTTGGTTTGTCTTTGGATTGTAAGATGTGTGGTAACCTCTATTTAGACGTATATAATTATTTCACTTGTAGTTTTGTTGATTTTTATCTGTGATGTGTCTTAGTATTGTCTTATTTTTACACCTGATATTTTTCCTCAATCTCATATATTCATTACTTTTAGACAACTCAAGCTGCAAATGACAAAGTCTAAGACTCAGACTCTGGATTTTTGGGAAGTTACAAGGTTAATACTTGTATTTACAGCTAAACAGTGGAACTCATCATGTAGTTCAGTTCAGCTCAGAGCAGAGGAGGCTGAGGGGAGCCCTTATGGCAGCTCACAGCTCCTCACAGGGAGAGGAGGGGCAGTGCTGATCTCTGCTCTCTGGTGACAGCATGGAGCTGGGTCAGGTGGGGCTTAGCACGCTTAAACTAGGAGCAGTTGAAACAATTTCTGAACTCTGGGAGTGTAATAAGAGGTGTTTTACAGAGAGACAGTGTTTTACAGAGAGCTTCATTGAATCCAGAGGGATGAGATATCAAATGTCCACTTGGGAGGAGATGTCAAGTTGAGAGATTGCTAGGAATTGTTTCTTGATGTGAGGAAACTGATGCTTTCTTCCTTCTCTGAAGTACAATGAATGTGTTCTCAGGACAGTGTAAAGTATCATATTAGTGTAAGTCAAGAAAGTTGCCTTTGTAAACTTGGGTCTTTTTGCTGTTGGTTATGAAAATAGGGTACTTCACATTATAGTAAGTTTTTTCTTAATTGTAAAGTGCTTATGACTACAATATTTTCATGTGTAGAAGATAAAGATAAAACAGCATTAGAATACAATTTATTTTATATGTTGTTAAGTCTTAAAAGTATTGTTTGCTTTGATTGTGATAATGAGCTCCAAATTTGATGGGGAAAAAAGTATTTCCTAAGTATTGAATATGTTAACACTTGAGGTAGATCCATTCTTGCAGCTGAGTTGTTGGAATTTCGTGAAGCCATGAGTGTCTAGGTGCTTGCAGGACTTTTGCCTTGGAGGAATAATACGGTGAGGCACTGGATTAATACTGCAGTCTAAATATTAAGCTACTCCCTGTCTCTTCATTTTGATCTTAACCAGTCTATGAAACGCAGTTTTAAGTATCATAACAATATGTTTAGCTGGAGTATGTGTACTTCGTGCTTTATTATGAAGGGTCTATGTTTCTACACTTTTAGTCTTTTTATTGTGTACAGTAATTCCTGTAACAGTCATGGAAAGCTACAATACAGTTGGGGGAAAAAAATGTTGCAAATAACCTTTATGTTTGTTCAGCTTTTCTGAAATGCAGTAGTGAAGGAACGGCCCCAGTGATTGTTTTTGTTTCCAAAATGTTTGCTGTTGATGCAAAGGCGTTGCCGCACAATAAACCAAGGTAAGGAGATGGATCATGTCACTTCTAATCTGCGTTAGTATCTTCAGGGATTAATTATGTTTTTATGATCTCAATGCTTAAAGTATTGTTACTTACAGCTAAGTAACACAGTATATTAAGCTTTTTACTAGATTGGACTTTTGAATGTGCATAAGATGACACTCTTGCTGTAACAACCCTGGAAGATTTTTCCATTATTTCATTCAGTGCCCAGACCGCAATCTGTTTCTGTCTGTCACGGTTATCTAAAATCTTCCACCAAAAATTCTTTCCTGCATTAAGTTTGACTTCAGGGTTAAAAAAAAAAACAACCTAACAAGCGCATTACACTTGTGGATTGACAAGACACTAGATGGTGCTGTTTTGCTTTGAGTTCTCTATTGTGATGCTGAGTGTGATCAGGCATCAGTGCAGCATTGCGCTGCTATTCCTGCTTTGTCTGCTTTCCTTCATAGGTACTCGATTACAGAAGAGTTATTTTTCATTCCAAATACACTGAGGCTTCCACTTTCTCACTATTCTGCCAATGATAGCTATCCATTCTTTTATTGGTTGAGAGAATCAAGATTGTTTGACATGATGCAACACAGAGGCAGCAGTAGCTTTTAAATGTACCAGACACAGAAAGTATTTGGCACATTTTCAGGATTTTAGTTGCAGCAACAACAATGAAATGAGCTACTACAGGTCCTGTTTTGTGATTTCAAGCAGAAGACCATGTGTGAGAGATTGTGACTTTCCCAGGACTAATGGATAGCACTTAATATTTTCATTCTACATAGTTTGCATACTTCTCCATGACCACTCATGGATAAACTCTGCTTCCCTGTCTCTTCCAATATTCATCTTGCATCTTTCTCGTTTGCCTTTTTTTGAAATTTTCTTTGTCATACACCCTCAGGAATTCTGACTGTCATTGATCAGGGTTGGAAAACATCAAATTGTTTACTGAGTTGAGTGGAAGATTACATTTGAGTGATAGTTCAAATGATGCAAAGCTCATCCAAAAATTGTAACAAAATGTAGGTAAATGTGTCTAGACTAAATCACTGAAAAGTGGGTTTTTTGAGATAATATTGCAGCAGAGTGAGAACTGGCTTGGAGTTGTTTCTGGGGAATTTGTAGGATACCAGCTCTGACTGTAGGCAGTGTCCTTTCCCTACCTTTATTTAGGAAATTGAACTCTGTGGTGTTTTTCTTATTAGCTTTTCTGAATGGTTTTTCTTGAAGTCTTTAGTTATTCAATTAGTTACTGGTTGTCTGTATTAAAGTGAAATCGCCTGACTTCACTTTTGAAGTAACCAGTCATTATCCTCACCATTTAATTTCGCTGATTAAGTAACAGTGTGGAGTTTGTTTTGAAGTGATAGTTGGATCCCGTTATTTTGAAAGCTAGTAATGTAGCTAAATGTGTGATTCAGTGTTTTAATGGTTAAGGTTCTATAGATAAGCAGTTCTTGAAGAATTCAGAAGATAGGTTTATTTCTAAAAAAGAAGGAAAAACTGAAAAAAATATTGTCAGTGCAACAAAATACCAATGTTTTTAAAATTATACAATTGTGTAATGTGGTCCCTCAATGTGCTTTGAAATATATTGGCCAATATGTGCTGTTTACAGTGGCGCAGCAAAGACTGTGATGGCTGTGCTGAGATGCAGTGTTGAAACCAGGAGGATCAAATAAGGCTCCCTGAGGATCCTCCTTAAGGATGTGTGAACAGAGGGAGCTACATGCTTAACCTATGTAGGTGAAGAGTGTGTTATAACAGTGGTTTCATATTTGCTAATATAAAAATATATGTGTATTGTATGTTTAGATTTCATGTTGACTTTCAAGGGCCATTACTGTTGTTGAGTGTTCTGATGTTTAACTGCAGGACCTGTCTGCTAGGTTGTTTGCATCCTCTTGAGTGGGGGTATTTTTAAATGTGTTAAAGCATGTAAAGAAACAGATACTTTTCTGTAGAGTGCATTGTGTTCTTTGTTGGTTTTTCCTTTGTTTTGTTTTGGGAGGCTTATGCTGTTGTGCTTCCAGAGGTAACAAGCAGATCCATGCTTTTGCTTTCTTTTCCTTTCCTTTTGCGAGGTGCTACTGTGTAATGTTACCTTTTTGTAGTTTTCTTTGTAGCTGCAAATTGACTTTGTCTTATAGTGTTATTTTTACACTTTGTCTTATTTCTTCCACCTGCCTGTAATACTTTCTAATCGCGGCCTGGGAAAAGAGAAAGGCTTTTCTATGTCCAGGGCATTCAGTAAATGATAAAGAAGGTTGTTTTAATTAAAAATCCATCTTCCTTTGAGACTGCTGCTGGCAACTAATATTGTCTAGAAGGTGACTTTAAAAATCAATAGTTTCTATACTAAAATTGCTATTTGTTGTTGTTGTTGTTGTTGTTGTTGTTGTTTTTCTTTTGCTGTTTAAATAATAAGATTTGCCAGAAGTTATAATATTAGAATAAGTAGAAAATGAATTTTTGGAATTTGTGGTCAGGTTTCAACTGGTTGGCAGTTTATGTTTATCTCACTTTGGCAAGACTTGGAATTTGACTTCTTGTACCACTGTGACACTGAGTTTTTTGTCAGTGTTTTAAGAAATAAGAATTGTGTAAGCATGCTTTTTCTTCCAGTTTCTTCTGGATGAACTTGTGAAGTTATTTGCTAATTCCAATGAATTGAGACAGAGGTGGAGATCTTGAAGATATTAAGTTCAGTAAACTTGTGAAAATTGCTGGTCCCTCAGTTGGGTGGAGTAGGCAAACAAATTAAGAGACCCCTAAGTGCAATGTGATCTACTTCACCTTAGATATTAAAAATACCTAAAACCAAAATTAATGGGAAATAGGACCAGATTGGCTTCTCTGGATCTCCTTGCTTCGTATTAAAAGATCACAATTATTTGTGATAGCTGTACTTATTTATTGTTACATATTCGACTTCTAGTTCTAAATGGTAGTAAAGAAAGGCCTGCTGACCTAATAACCTGAGCTGCTAAAATGGTATTTCATAATTGCAGAAGGGATATAAAACCTATAACATCCTTGGCATTTTCCTGAAGATAGTATTGAAAGATAGTGCATTCTCCACATTCCAGAGTTTGCACTCTGAGATCAGTGTCACTTTGAGATCAGTCCTTTCTTATACAACTCTGCGTGAAATTATTATAATAGTTTCTTTCCCGTGTTTGCATGTCTTAAACCAACAGACTGTAGTGTACTTTGTCTCCTTTCTATTGTTTCCTAAATGCTTTATTGCAGAAAACATGCAAATCCAGTGATTTTTGCCTGACTTCAACTAAAGACACTTTACGTTGTCTTGATTGTAAGTAGGTAACAGTCATAAAAACTCATGCTGTTTAAGGACTTACTGTTTCCTTTTAGGTAGTTAAAGACAGTATGATTTTCAGTGACTTCAGTTTGAGCTGAACCCATCATTTTCTGTTTGCATTAAACATAATTTTGTACTAGATTGCAGCTGGTGCATTAGAAAGGAATATGCCCTGAGTCATTCAAACAGCTTGTCGTATTTATAGGTTTACATTTGGAGAGGCACCCAGTTATGTCATTGACAGAGTCATATATGCTTTTCAAAATGCTGAAATAAATGTCATTGTAACAATGTACATTTAAATCCAGAATACACTTGAATTTTTGGAACTGATTTAAGGGCTGGTATGTGAAACTCTGGGCATAATTTAGTATTTGTATTTGTGAGCCTGGGAGAGAAAAGCATATAGCATTCTGAAGGAGTTCTGTTTCAAGTTTCTTCTCTTTGTCGTGCACTTAATATGCCAGGTACATCACAGGTTGGTGTGTCAGTCAGGGCAGTTTTTCAGAATAAGGTATGACAGCTTGATACTGATGTCTTAGTTTTGTTTTGCATCTCAGAGTGAATGATGTTTAGTGTATGATAATAGAAGATGAAAAGTTATCCATTTATGCCTTTTTTTTTTCTGGAGTCCTGTAAGACCACTAAGATTTTACGTAAATACTGTTTTGGGTAATTTTTGGTTGTTCATTTTGTGTATAGACATGGATTTCTACCAGAAACTGCATAGGGATTGTGGTTACATTAAAAAAAAGATGCTTATGTTGGTGTTGTGAAGTGCAATCCAGAAGATTCTCTATAAATTAGAATCAGAGAGTGGCCTGGGTTGAAAAGGACCACAATGCTCATCTAGTTTCAACCCCCTACTATGTTCAGGGTCACCAGCCATCAGACCAGGCTGCCCAGAGCCACATCCAGCCTGGCCTTAAATGCCTGCAGAGATGGGGCATCCACAGCCTCTATGTGCAATTTGTTCCATTACTTAGATTTTAAGATGTTAAGCCTCCTTAGTTTGACAGAATCAAGCATGTGCCCATGAGATCATGTAATTTAAAGTTTAGAAACTGTATGGAGAGAAAGTATCCTCATCCTCCAAAGGCATGGCAGATGCACTGCAGACACTTGTTGCAGGCGGTATCAATCTCTGGAAGTGGTGTTCTGGCTGATGCTTCCTTCTTCAAATGGTCTAAAATTTAGAAAGAAAAGCAAAAACAAAAAACCCCAACCCAGTGGTTTATTTAGAACCCAGAGGCCAATTTGTGTGTGATTTCTGACTATGAATTTTTCAAATGTTTTCCAACAGAATCTGTCTTTCATAACATAGAAGGGCAGAAAAACTATCATTCACAGCGTTGATGGAGTGAAGAAGTTTAGTTGTCATTCGGTCTGAAAGGAATGAGCTATCCATGAGGAATGTGGCAGTAAGAAAATAGTTGTCATCAGCTTGTTTATTTTACCTGAAGTCTCTTGCATCAACAGTCTGCTGGGTGATAATATTGTGTATGTTACACTGCTTGCCATGTTATTTCCATAGTTCTTGTTTACCATGTGGTTGAGCTTAATGTGAGTTAGTAATAATGTGGTTGGCCACTGTGCCTGGTTCATGTGTACAGTGTGCGTGTTGTACCATCTCTTGTAGGCAGGGAACCTCTTCCTTTCTGCTCCAAAATTTACTCATTTTCTATGACCATGTGGACTCTTCATCGGCTTTTCTTGTGGTCTGTATTTTTTCTTATGGACTAGAGGAAAAAAAAAATTAGGGAAGAGGAAGAGAAAAGAATAGCTTTTCTGATTTGGTCACCATTCGCTCAACATTGATTGCACTTCCATTGGTTTTACCAACTGGACAAATAGAATAAATCAGGGTATAATTTAACCTGGGGATTATTGCAGATCTGTGCATTTATCTTGTGCTGTGTTCTGCTTGAGTGTGTTACAATTCTATGTAAGGATTTATTTGACATCTCATGATCTCAATGATCTCACTTTTCTGATTTCTAATGATACTAGTAGGGGTGACTAATTTTATGAAAATCAATGCTGACACAAACTAGGGTGGAAGTCGGGGTTTTACCTACTAGCTGAAAACCTGCCCACACTCAATCTGCTTCTTGTAAAATTGAGAATGTGATTAACAGTGCTTATGTGTGTATTGCAGTTTGTGCATTCAGAATTTTGAGACACCTTTAAGATTTTTGGTAAAGGCTGTCTGACACCTAAATGCAGTGAGATTTATAACAGTACCATATAAGGAGGAGATGGGAGGGGAGCATAGATTTTACTTGCACTCTCGGAATTATTTACACAAATGAAAAGCATTTTTGGATAATAAAATGTGTTGGAATGCATACATACATCCTCATGTGCATTCTGTGCCTTCACATACAGACTGCATTTATCCCTTGGCTGTCTCCTCACTACTTTTCCTATCACTCTCTTACCCCTGGGAATTTTTCAGACATTCCAAACCCTTAAATAGCTTTGAACAACTGCCTTCAGGACAGAAGTCTTCATTTTAAAAAGTTTTCTTCTTCACCATCTGCTTTGTGTTTTCTATTGTTCAGCCTCACTCTCTTTTGCAATAAAATAAACAAATTGAACACATTGTCTGAAATTTCAGAGATGCAGATTCTTGATTCTGTCACAATGGCTATATGAGAGATTATTTAAATCACTAATAATAACATTCTGGGAAGTTTATGGGTGCAGTTTTGTCACGTTTGCCTTTCCCGTGGCATATAATGTATCTCTTCCAGGTTCCAAGTTGTGAAACTGTTTCAAATTCTAGCATTCTATTCTTGGTGGATTAGGGAGTGTCTATTAGGTAATTTTTAGAGGTATTTTTAAATTCAGAGGTAATTTTTGTGGTCTTTTGAGCTTACTATTTGGGTTTGATATAAGTATAATAACTGCTCAAAGTGTATTTCTCAAGTTCTAGAAAGTATTTTGGTAAAATGAAGTGTTCTATTAAACTTTTTTTTGTTTTTAATAAATAGTTTCCTACAGAATGTATGATATACAGAAGACATATCATGATATAAAAGATGTATTGAGACTGAGTTGGTCTCAGCTACATCATCTATCCATGGCTATCTAATTAATCCAATTAGGGGCAGAGTAAATGTCCAACCAGTGTCCTTGCTGTCTGTACTTTTATACCAAAACTTTGACCCTTTAGTGACGGGTTGTTTCCCTCTTTGTCATTTGGGGTGGTCGATTTGATATGTGGATGTGATTCATTCATTAATTAAAGTTGATATTTATTTGTCATTTGGTGAAGAAACACGGCTCTTTTGCATCCAAGAGGGTTCAACAAATCTTGAACTGTTTTGTTGCAGAGGAGGAGTATAGTTTACACTTCACAATGTGGAAATTAAAGAGACCCAGTGACTTGTCTGCAGCTACTAAACAATATAAAGCTAATAGGGCACTTCTGATTCTCTCTGTTGTTGGTCTGTGTGCTTCGTACTGAAAGAACCCTAAAACATCTTCATACTTAGAGCTGTTGTCCTTGCTCTCGTCACATTAGCAAATGCAGATGGGGTTTTGTTGTGGGATTATGTTATCCTTCTTGAGAAGAAACAAGCACTTCATGTGTCGTGATTTGCTGGTCTGCTTGTGCTTTACAAGTGCAGGTGGGTGGTAGAGAGAATTCTGTCTCGTCTCAGGTTAGGTTAGAAGTCTTACAAATACTTATATAATGGGAAAAAATACATTGTTGTTATTTTGGAAATAAGTTTATTAATGCTGGAAGGCAGTACATATTTCATTGCTCACAATGGGGAATAATACATTGAAAACATTCTAATTCCAATGGAAAAAGAAAAAATCTGTGTAACATTTTTTTTCCCCAATCTTTTAAGCCACAATAATGAAAATGTTTTTGGTGTTGGCACCTGACTCCATGTTTCACAAGAAACAGAGGATCTTGAATTTCCTAAACAGAATTTCTTATTTTTAAGAATGTGTGTAGCTCTTTTATGAGGGAAATAGAAGCAGAGAAGGGACGGAAATGACAGATGTCCAGTATCTGAAATGAACTTCCTTGGGCTTTGAAAACCTCATCTCACAGATTCTCACTTAGGGCCAGATTCAAAATTCAAGCACAAAACTTCAGGCAGCACTTTTCGATTTAATGGATGTGTATCTACTTTGCAGCTTAAGTTGCTTGGGAAGGGTTGTATTTAAAAGTACATCTTTTTGTGCTGCCTGTGTTAAGGAAGGGTGAAAATGCCTGTCTTAAATATTGCTATTTTATCTATATGTTTATTTTGTTATTACTTTTTTGTTTTAAATCATATGTTAAAGCCCTTTATTTTGAGATAGGGTTTACCAGTAAGCAGATGGAAATGGCATCAGAATATTCGAATTCATTTCTTTGTTGTTGCTTCAGTCAAGGCTCTTGTCTTTTATGGACAGGTTCTTTTATGGGAAGGATATTATAGCAGGCAAAGTCTGTTTCCTGCATTTTAACACCTGCTGTAAAACCAGCCAAGAATAGTTTAATGAAAAAAAAAAAAAAAAGAAATCACAGGTAATTTAAAATGAGAGCATTTGATTCTTGCATATTTGGAAGAAAAGTTTTTCTGACCAGCTTGGTACAGATAAGTCTAGATTTGCACACTACTTAGTCTTAGCTGTCTTTCTAGCTCAGAATAATATACTGGACGTGATGTGAAGAGCAATTTAAAAAATTGGCTTGAGTCTTTTTCAGAAAAAGTGAGAATTCACACATCACTGGGAGCAACTGCATTTATTTTAATGAAATATATGAAAGCTTAATGTGGTAACCTCTTTCTAAACATGACAGAGGAATAGTTTGTTTATTTTAGCTGGATTAAAATACGTATTATCACGGAGAAATTAATGTTCTAATTGGTGTGATTTAATTTGTTTTAAAGTAAAGGGCATTTCCAAATGCTAATATTTTAAAATACAATTTAGGCCTTTAACCCAAGAAGAAATAGCTCAACGACGTGAACTTGCAAAACAGAGGCATGCAGGAAAAATGGCAGCAAGTCAAGGAAAGGAGGTTTCTGAAAGGCCCCCAAGTGAAAATTCATCTGAAGGGACTGGAAGCACTGGTGATAAGAAAGGTATACAATGATCTGATAGCTGTTTCCTTATAGTATATATAATTGTAGCTTTTGGGTGTTGTCAAGTGGCTGATTATGAACAGTCAAGTCTAAACAGCTCAATAGGTGGGACTAAATGAAGAGTGAGGAGGGAGTTACTGGCAAGCTGATAGTTTATAAATGCTGTAATAGTGTCATGGATACCTGTTTATAAGCCTGCTATTGTGCATAGTCTTGGAGTCACTTGTGGGTAGATGATGCCTTAAGGGGATGCTTTGCAGAAAAAATAGTTTTTCACTTTAAGTAGGAATGCAGAATGGTTTATTTCTGCCCATGTGGATAGTGACAGGTTTATTTGGTTTGCTGCTACTAGATTTGCATTACAGACTTGTTGCTAACATACTTTATGCCAATACAACTTTTAATTCCTCAAAGCTTTCATGAGAGTATGTGTTGTATTTTTGAAGAAAATGCTAAGAATAAATTGGTGCAGAAGCAATGATTGATAAATGAGGCTGGACTATGAGGTACAGTGGAGGATTCTTTCTGACTTTCGGTGTGTCATCAGATGTAATACCACAGTATGTAACTGACTTTTTGTTTTTCTTCAGCTGATGAAATAGAAGCTGCCTTTATACTTGATATATTTTTTGTAACTTTGATTAGGTGAAGAGCAACAGCTCACTGATCAAATGGATGTCGTGACCTCAAAGGCAGCGAAACAGGAAGCAGACAACAAGGAGTCTTTCATTGCTTTTGCTAGAGTGTTCAGTGGTGTGGTACGAAGAGGGCAAAAGATCTTTGTTTTGGGACCCAAATATGATCCTGCTGAATCTTTGCATAAGGTAAGAGGTGATAGTGAAATGTTACCATAACTTGGCATTCTTTTGAAATATTGGCAACTTTTAATGTATTGCCTACTCCAAAAAAAGGTCAAATCAGAAATTCCAAGAAGAGTCAATGTAACTTAGGGAAGTAGTTTATATAAGTTACTGTTTATTTTATTCTAGTAATAAAGTTGCTGTTGTGAAGAAGGTATAGACTTTCGTTATTATTTTTTGGCTAGAGATCTCAAGCCTATGTATGTTTTCTTTTAGAGGAATAGATAAATATATAATCCTTAATCTAAGGATTATAGCCTATTCGTGCCTAATAAAAGATATTTTACTTTCTGCTGTCCTATAGAGATGTCAGTTAAATGTCTACACGTATAATCTGTTTTTAATTAGATTCAAGATAATTTGATTTAAAACCTTGTGTTGATTTTTTTTTTTTTTTTTTTTTTTTTTTTCTCCTATGAAACCAAAGACAGGCACAAAATGTCTGAACACGTTTGTAAGCACACAGGATGCTTCAAAGCTTATTGTTTAACTTTCAGCTGTATGCTGAACCCAGAGGTTTGCAATGAGAATAATTATATTGTAGTGGCTGCATATCCATGGACAGAGGAGTTGTGTAAAGATTTGAATACAATATAAATAAGGGTGTATTTTAAGACCTGTTAAACTACTGTGAGGCTGGAAGCTGTTAGTCTTTATGTTACGGATATGCAGCATTTTCCATTTTGTTGATTCTTCTGATATTCTTTTTCCTACTTTGCCTGCTTAATCTCCACAGTTAATTATTTGATGTTTAAAAAAACATTCATTTAGCTTAATTCTTTAGGATGATGAAATACTTTAGTAAATACCAGATGTGCACTTATGATCTTAATTTCATCATAGAATGTGAAGGTAATGGCTCAAAAATCTGCTTGAAGATTTCACTTGCAATATGTTATTGAAAGTAACTATTTCAAATCTGATGAAGGTGAAACATTTTAGATATGGCTGACTCCAGCTCATGTTGGATTTAATTTTGCTTTGTGTCTTTGAAATGTCTTAGACAATAGAGTAAATCTAAGTACCTCCAAAGAAGAAGCAGTTCTTCAAAAATGGAATTTGCTAGCATTACATCTGGATAAAACTGCCCTTATTTTTCTATTTAATATGAATTTTATGTTGTATGAATAAAATTGGTTTGAAGATTTTAAAGCGAAGCATAAAACTTGTCCAGTCCAGTAAAAGCTTCTTACTGAAGTACATTCTAACCTACTAGAGGAAGTTTTCTTCTCAGACGAATAACTGCTAATCAATAAAAACTTTTATCTTGTTTGAAAGAAAGTTTGAAGTCTGTTACTATAATGATATATTTTGGTTTTACATATTCAACTGATTTTGCTGGTATTGAAAAAAGGGTATTGAAAAAAGTGGTGGTAAATGTATTGAGATTGCAATCATGAAGCTAATAATTACCTTAAAATAATTACCTTAAAACATTTTTTTCTGTTAATGATGATGAACAGTAAGAGACAAGTAGATTGCACTTAAACAGCAACAAAGCAAGCATAGTTTCTTATTTTCTGGGTACCATTTGCTTGTTTGCTGTAAAACTGAATTCTCGAAAGGGAAACAACTAAGTATACAAGTCTAACTTATGAAATGAAAATACTTTAGAATGTATTTCTTAGTTGTGGGGCTCAAGGAGGCTTTCAGGAGGAGGTTTGTATCAGAAGTAGGTGATAAATATCCACTACTGGTTGTTTTATTCTGTGTAGCTGTCATCCCAATGTTCTGCTACAGAGGATCTGCCATTAGTACCTCATATGTCTTGCTGTACATTGGAGAATCTATACTTGCTCATGGGAAGAGAACTTGAAGAGCTTGAAGAAGTGCCTGCAGGAAATGTTCTAGGTAAGACTTCAATGCATTTTAATTTCTCAGAGCTTGAATGCTTACATCATCCAAAATGCACTGAGATTTGTTTTGATATGATTAAAGGAAAGAGAACCTAGATGAATTTGAGTGATTTTAATTATGTTGCATGTGCAAAAAATGAAGGCACTCAAATTGTTGTGTTTTCAATGAACTTTTAATTGTGAGATGGTGAAAAAATGCATGATTAACGGACAACTAGGGATTGCAATAGCTTTATTTACTGTTATCTTCAGGTTGAAGTATTGCCAGGTAAGCATCGCTGCAAGGAATTGCCAAAGGCCGCAGCAAGGTCTAATAGTTTGTACACTGTGAGGATTATAAATAACTTTTTTTGCAGCAGTGGAAGCTCGGTAGTATGACATTTCTACTGATGTGGATAATTGTAGTTCTCTTATTGGACCTGTGGTGCTAAAAATTGTTTCTGGTACGGCTATGGCAGATTTGAATATTTTCCATGCACGTATTTTTGAATGCTAAGTCATTGCAGTCATTGAGTTATGCCCTTCTGTGCCAGATTTTGAACAGTTTTGCTCGAGAGCATTGTTTACATTCATTGCTGGTTTTGTCCTTCATTTGTCTTTTTTAAATATCAAAAATAGTATTTAGAATTTTTTTCATTTATGGTTGAATATGGACTACACCAAAATACAAGATTGTTTAATGCATATATTATAGTTTTCAGAATGTTACAGTGAAAACATTGCTGTTTCATACAAAAAAATGTTGGAAGAATAACATATTTAAGCGTTTAATACCAGCTAACACTAATGATGTTGATAGATACATCTATCTGCTTGTCAAATAGTAAGTACTCCTACAGTTGCATCATGTCAAGAAGAAAATACTCTGAAAATTGTGTGACATCTTTCATCTTGTGTAGGGCCAAATCTCAAGAAATATAAACAAATATAAACCCTACTGTGAGTATTCTCTACTGCTGAAAACTTTTCCATGGGATGTGACTTTTCCATAAACAGAAACATAGTAGAGTAATACAGAAGTGTGAAATGTCAGTACAAGGTTTGTTGTCTTTGGAGGGATTCATTAGAAATTCAAGATAGGAATTAATGCTCAGAACTCTTCACCAAAGTTGTTCTGATGTGATGAAAAGGATAGAAGGAACGTAGTGGGTGATCCTCAAAGCGGCAAAGGAATATTAGAAGGCAGTTTGTGAGGAAAAAAATAATCTGGGCTCAGAAGTTAAAGCTGAGCAAGCACATGCTCTTCAAATGCACAAAACAGCTTTTTCTTCTCTTTTTTTTTATTCCTTTTTGTTGTATATGTTTGGCCTGGTCTTATTTTTTTTTCTTTTTATTGAAGGTGAAATGATGTTTTCTTTCTGTTCAAAAGAAAAAAAAGAGTGATTCAGTACCAAAAGTAGGTGTTGGAGGTGATGCAAAAACATATTTTTATGTAGGCAAAAAGAATTAGTGTTTGTTGTGATGCCATGAGCAGATGAAAGGATGAAAGGTCCACAATTCCTGTGCTGGTTCAAACTTCTGAATAATTTAAGCAAATACTGACGTGAGCAAGGGAACGTGTTTGTGAGAACACTGGTGGCAGTACTTTTAAAGCATGGCTTTATATATGGGGATATATACATATATTCATGCATATATGAATAATTGTTCTGATAGTGGGCACATGGGTTCCAAATAACGTGCATCCAAAAACTTGAGGTGCTGCTCTCTGTTCACAAGTACCACAGCAGTAGTCTTATGTTTGCTAATGTACAGAAATTGGATTTTTCCTTCAGTGCTCTGCGTGTTTGAATACTGCAGGAAGTTTTCTACTGTCTTCAATAGTGCATTGGTGTAGTGCTCCTCAGAGGTTGGATGACTTCCTTATATTTTGAAATGCAGTTAGCCATGTGAGTCAAGTGCTTGAATTAGGAGTGTTTTTTTCTTGAGTAGATCAAATGATGATGTTAAAAGCAGAGATAGAAGTCACTCCTGTTGTCTGCTTGCAATGAACTCATTTCCCATACGAATGACTGTGAGTACCCTCGGGTTTTTTTTTCCATTTCTGAAATGCTTGTTTCCCCATGCAATGTTCTTTCAATTTTTAATTATTTATAAAGCAACTGAAGGATTCTTGAAACTTAAGCAGTATAACATGGGAACAAGGTAATTAGGGATTGATACATCTGGATTTCTAAAGATAGGTGCTCTAGAGATGCAGTCAGTGTGAGGAGCTGCTATGAATTAGTGCAGCTAACCTCATTACGAGGTGTCTAACAAGCATTTTATTCCTTGAGGGCTTCATCGAATGATTTAGGAGCTTTTAATAAGCAGCCTCTGTTAAGAGCAAAAAGCAGCTGCGAGCAGCGGTGCCATTTTAAAGGCCCAGAATGGCTTTCTAGGACTGATGCCAAGTAGCAAGCATTACCACCTTGTGTGAAAGCCCTAGGAACAGTACTGCTGTTGCACCAGCCCATTATTTCTGTGCAAACATTTGGTGGGCCAATTTCGATCTCTGAATCAGTAATGCGATTATTCAGAAAACAAAAAAACCAAAACCACAAAGACCAAACCCAAGTGATCCGAGCTGAATTGGGTGGTCTCAGCATCCATCAGTGAACACAGGAGGGCAGTCTTTCTCAAGAATGTTACTGAAATGAGCAGAAAATAGTGAATGAAACAAAGAAAACTCAACCCTTTGTCTTCGCTTTTGGTATACTTACAGATTGAATTGCTAACTGCCATCTTACAACCTCATTAAAATAAAAACGTGATTTAGCATTAATCGGGAAAAGATATTTAATTGAAAAGATTTTGTTATTGGATGACGTTTTATGTCTGTGAACCATTGTGTTTACCTGGCTTTGTTGTATTTATACTGAATTCCTACTAATGGGTGTTTTTATAAATAGTTAAATAATTGAAAAATTGAGCATATTAAAATTGCTTCTTTGAGATAAGGGTGTAGTAGTTGATCTGTAATTTGGCCTTTTTCTATGCTGGTTACTACAACCATTTTCTTAGCTCTTATCTCTGCTGTAGTGGATTTTGTCCTCCTGCAGTTCCTGCTCTCTGTATGGCGTTGTTTCAGGCAGGCTGAGGAATGTACCTGTACTCACTGGCAGTGTAACATGGCATGGCACACAGCTAGCATCAGGTGACATAGGAAGTGTATTTTGCTGATAAGCTTGCTTTACTGTTATGCTAATCACTTTATTTGTGCTTTCATTTCATGGGATTTGACTTCATAAACTGGATTGCAATAGAAGTGATTAATTATCTTGTTTTTGAACCAATATCAATGCATCACTAGGGCATACATAGATTAATGGAGAGGAAAAAATAAGACAAGTCTGAGGTCAGAGATGTAACGCTGACGTTTGTGTCTTTGATATAGCTGTAGTTTTTTCAGAAGAAATAGTATGTATGGTTAATAGTTTCCTTATAAAGCCTTAAGTTATGGTTGTTTTTCTTTTTTTAAGTTTCTATTGAAGATTTTCAGTGGCTTTTTCAGTAGCTTCATTTTTTTCTGTTTTTCTGAGCGTAGCTTCTCAAGACTATAAAAGGAAATCACATGTGTAGTAATTCTTTCTGAAGAAAACCACTTCTAAATTCTGTAGTGCTTCTGGAATGTTCTCTGCTCAAATTTTCAGGGGTTATTATGAGATCTTAAAAATGTGTCTAGTCTCTCCACTGGTATGCACGTTTTTTGTCATATTTAAAAATTGAGCTGTATTGGGGTAATTTATCATAAAATCACATGTTCCTCTGGCCAAAAACGCCTTTAAATTTGCTCTTGACCACACTGGATTGCGATGTCAATTAAGTTTTTGAGTGTTATCTGACATCCCGCATCATGAGGAAAGGAGATAATGTAGTGAAGTATGTTAATCAGTTTTTAAGCAACTCTTAGCTATTATCATCTGCAAAAATGAAAATTAATTTCTAGATAATCTTCCAAATCTGATGTGAGCGTTCCTGATCGCTTAAGGTTTGTATGCAGATGCGTGCTGCTGATGTTTGAGGTTTCCCAAACCAGGAGGAAAAGTGCCCAGACTTGTTGGTGTTTGTTGTTGCTACTTGTGAGCCTGTGGGCAGCAGCAGGACACAGAAGAATCGAGGCAATTTCATTCCATTGCTGCCTGAAGAAGTTCACATGCACATGCTCTGGAGCTGCTGAATGGATAAGATCCAGAAATAGGCTGTGCAGAGGGTTGAGGTGCAGGCAGTCATTTCTGTTTACCATTCCTGTTTGCTTCACAAAGAAGTGATTTCTTTTAAATTTTTTTTAATTTTTATTTGGCCTGGGGCTTCAGATTTATTAGATGCTTATTATTATATCAGTATATGTTACTGAATGTACCCTGGATCAGAATTCAGTAGACAACTTCTTTTTCTTGTGTAAGGGTAGAGAATTGACTTGTGCAGTCATTGCCTCTAGGCAGATGCTACTCAGTCTTTCAATAGCTAGCTGTTTGTGGGTTTAGATCCCAGATACTTGCTGGCTTATCTCCAAAATTTCCAAGTTTTCTATGTGAGTGCTTGGTTGGGTGTGATTTTTCATGTCTCTTTTAATTAATATGCAAGGATGGTGATTTTCCCTAGTGCTTTATACTTTCCTTAGTCAGCATTGATGCATTGTTCTCAGTCTCTCCCTCTATATGTGAACATGTTCTGTTTCATAAAGGAAAACAGTTATTTGGGTAATGTACCTTGTATTTTTTCCAATGCTGGATGAGGAGTGTTGAAGTAGTTACTTCCACCAATGTAAAATGATAATGGGTGAATTTCTGAGGCCATTGCCTGAGCTCACATCCATAATGCTGTATGTAGGAATTTGTCCAACACAGTGAGACCACAGCTGATTTTGGGTAAGTTCCTTAACATTTTGTGTGAAGAGCCTGAAAATATTCTGTTCCTCAGCCTACTTATACAAATTATATGGGTCATGTTTTTGTGCTGTTGGTGTCTTTGTTTACATGTTTTCTAACTAGTAGCATTTGCTTTCAAAGGAGAGTGAGCATCAGTAGCTTGCTAAGTGACTGTGATTTAGCTGTGTGCCTTCTCCTTTCTTACAAACCTGGGTCTAAGAGGATATATCTGACTTTCCTGGTAGAAAATTGTCTAAAGAGATGTTTGTATCTGCTAATAAATAAGGATCTGTGATACATGAATCAAAATAACTTTGGTTTTGCACTCCAAACTGTTGGAGCTCCATATCTAAGACTGTCCTGCCTGTGAGTGCTGCTATGACGTGCTGCATATTGAACTGGGAAGCATCAGTTCAGGAATGAATTAGGACAGCAAAGCACCAAAGTAAATGGCCAAGAGATGTGAAGCTGTGCTGTGTGATTTGATTGCCGAAGTATTAACAGTTCTTCTGTCCCAGTGGATGCGTGTGACTCTCGAGTCAGGTTTGAAATTTATTACTCACATATACAAATAGAACATTTCAATTGCTGTTGGGGAGCTATTGTCCCTCTAAGTATTTCTGACTGCAAACTTCCACAGAGCACTAATGGGTGGAAAACCAATCCAGAAAAGAAGCATTAACTTCACATATGCTTTGCACAGAAAAATTTTCATCTCTGCCACTGATTTAAGCACGATGATTTTAGCACACTGAGCTCAAAAAATTAACTGTTCTCATTTTAGTGTAAATGTCACCCTGAGGTACGTAGGTAACACACATTGTTGCACCTGAAGAATTTCAGTTTTCTGAGGAAAAACTGTTGTGTATGTATATACAGATATAAATACACAGCTATTCTGCAGATATCTGCCCTTTTTCCATATTAAAAAAAAAAATTACGTTTTTTTTTTATTTACGTATTAAAAAAAAATTTAGGATTGAGTTGTTGTAGTCAATGCTAATTAATGATACTGAAGTGTTGTTCAGTGTGATGATTTAAAAAAAAAAAACAAACTATTTTTGTATAACAATATTTGTGTGGTATTGTGACACTGATGTCAGTGGATCTGTGCAAATATATTTGAAAATACTTGTAAATCCATGTATAGCAATACAAATTTTTAGAAGACACCATACATCAAATTTGTTGAGGGATATCTGTATTTAACAAGCAGAAAAATGTTCTGTTCTTAAACAGGTTTTAGTTCTCCAATGTTATTTGTAGGAAGTACATTTTGTGTGATGGTGTACTTGCATCACATAGTGATGTTTGAAAAACATGTACTTTCAGCTGGCTGTTACTACAGCTCTTCTGGTCAGATGAAGCTCAGGTATTGTCAGATGAGTTGAACTTTTTGGCTTCATAGCAAAAGTAGTTAAAGAATGTAGCACGTCACAGCATCAAGCATGCTGTCCTTTAGCATATTTTGTAGCAAATAGCTGAACAGAAATTCAATTGGACTGATGTCTCATAGGTGTCTTTTGGCCCAAGCTTCTACCAGAGTTTGGAATTGGAGGGTGTAAGAATTTACATAAGCCTATGAAGTTACCAGTTTTTAAATCATGGAGTTATTTGAAATGTGTGTGGATGTTGGTTCCTAATGTAGTTTAGCTCTTGCCAGCCCTCATTTGCAGTGCTGCTGCTTTATTTTTTTTACAGTCTCAATTAGAACAACGAGTTTTTCCCAACATGTTCTTAAATAACACAACCAGCCTGCCTTGATAATCATATTAATAATACAAAATATTTTTGCTTCTGAGAATATTGTAGTTAGTGACATCCTAAGCAAATTCAAAAGCCCTTTTCCCAGCCGGCATTGTTTGTGCAATATAAACCACTAATCCACGAGGGCAATTTATTTGAATACGTTTTACAGTCTTGCTAGAACACTTCCTAATCTTAGTTGGGCCTCCTGTGTAATGGAGTGAGAAGCAGTGTTTGTGCTTTCATACCCGCATGTGAAAAAGTGTTTATCTTATTGTGTAATAGACCCAGTGCTCATAGCATACAGCATTCTTGCAATAAATACCATCTGTGGTTGTGAAATGCCTCTACTTCTGCATTTGAGCTAGCCACAAAAGTCTTTCATTACTGTGTATATTTCTTTTCCTTCCATTGTCTGCCGCTACCAGAATTTCTTCAAGGAGTCGGGAGAAGCAGGAGGAGGTTACAGTGAGGGCATGGGAGTGTGAGTGAAGAAGACCAGTTTGGAATTAATTCTGCACACAGCCCCACTGCGCATGGAAAATAGAAATCATCTGTTCCAAAAATGGGAGGGTTACAAGTCAAGAGACTGTTAATAAAGGCTGTTTCAGGGAGTTATTTTCTAAATATTTTCTGAGATTTTGATGTTTTTTCATGCTTCTTGTTAAATTGCAGAAGTGTTGTGAGGCTTGTTTGGCCTGTATCAGGGTGTGAGTCATAAAGTTGGCTTTGTCTGGCTTGTGAACTGTGGGGGGGAGTTAAGGCAGAGCTATATTTAGGAGTATCAACCGAAGTCAAACTGCGGAGCGCTGCTTAGCAAGTGCTACAGGGGTAGTTGAGACTCAAGGTTTAGATTGTGCAATCACTGTTTATCATTCAGTAAATAACTGGAAAAAAGTATATTTGCTACACGTATTCCTCTGCAGAGGTTGCAAGCTGAGCTGTGTGATTTTCAGTGCTGTTTTTACTTGCCTGGTAATGTCTTAAAAACTGCAGGAAATGAGAACAGTAAGCATAGAGGAGACTTCTTGTGCACCTTATGGGTCTCAGAAATGGCATTTCTAAGAATTTGCTTTTAGAAAAAATGTTCTATTCCACTTATAGTAGCCAAGAGTAATGTTTAGAGATTAAAGCTTTTGAGTTTTTGTCTTAAGATACAGAACAGCTGTGTCTTGACAGTATTTTGAAATTTTGGTATTGGCATAAAACTAAATTTAAGTACTTTTTTGCACCGTTAAAACTGACTAAAAGAAATTTGGTTCTTTTCTAACTCTTCTTGTTCCCTAATCTATTATTTCCTTCAGTGAGGCGTGCTATGTACTTGGGCAAAAATCAGTCTGCTCATTTGAAAAATCAATGGTTCAATTTTTCTAAGACAGCACTCCTGTCATAACTGGCGTGGGCTCTAGCAGGGCTTCGTTTTTGGCAGCCATTCTTAAGGCATATATACTTGGTAGGTAATTCATTTAATTAAATAGTGAATGTTTTGTATTGCCATCTCTCTGGGTTTGTCTACATAAAGACTGTAAGATTTCTTTAGAAAAAATAGTAAAGAAGGTAAGGGCCCCAGCTGAGACCTGAGAGAGCTTTTCCTTAAGGAGCTGAGGCACACGTCTTCAGTGTAGGTTGGCCAGAACCAGGGCAGTGTACTTCTGGAGGAAAAAAGAAAACCCGCACTCAGAATGTGTAATTAGATGTATGATTAAGTTAGTGCACTGAGAATAAGTCAGTTTATTTGTTCCTATTATTTTAAGTTTTGCTGGCTGAATTATCATCATTGCAAACTCTGATAGAAGTCCAATTTCAGTGACTAATTGTACTTCTGAAATATGTTATTAAGGAATAAGTATTTGTCTAAATCCTGGTTGCTTTGGTAGTGTCGTATGATAAAAATTGTACAAATACTGTTTTATGCACTGTTTAAGTTTTTGGTTAACCATTGTGTGACTGTGAACCCATTAATCTGAATGGAAATGTGAACCTACTGGTTCTTCTTGTTACATCAGTTACTGTCTTCAAAATATCAGCAATGGCAGTCAAACTGGTTCCCTGTTCTCTAGTCTGCTGGAGCTGTTGAGGACAAGGAAGTTGAGAGCACATCTGATGAGTTCCAGCGACAGTCTACATGATTCATTGATGCAAAGTGCTCTATCTTGAGAAGCATATAAAACAGGATCTAAAATGTATGAAATCCTGGTGGTTTTGGCTGTTAGGGCTTTCCTACAAAAGGATAGTTGTTTTGTGGTATGTTCGAGAAGCAAGCTCTCTGAGCAGTGACCTTAACAAAGCCTGGATTTTCCTGAGAACTGCTGTCCTTAAGATGCTCAGCTTCCTTCTAAGCTGCTCCCATGCTTCAGTTGTGTATATCCCAGTGGGCCAGCCAGGATGTGCATGCTGCTCGCCAGCAGCTGCTTCCAAGCAGGGTATGTAATCATTGTGCTTTGCCTGCCCTTTTTTTTGTTTGTGTGAGTTTACCGATTTTGGTCTCCCTTCAGTAGTTAGCCGTTGGTTCTTACATAACTTGTGGAATCTTAATTATATCTGAACCCTCTCCTCTCAGTCATGGTTAAACTTAGTGGAAGTTGACAGCATGTTTAAAAGTCGTAGAAGGGAGAATATGTGATTACAGGAGTTGCATTTTCTTTGGAAGAGAGACTAAAAACATGTTAAACAGATTCTTCTGTATGCACATCCCATCACAATGCATGACATACTGCGTTGGAAACAGTGCTTCTCAACTGAAGAAAGTCGCTTATGTAATCAACAAGTTTTCAGTGGAAACGAAAGCCATACACCAGAACTCTTAAGCATTTAAAGCTGATACCTAGCAGTGGCAAATAGCCTCATTTCTTTTGTTCATAAAAGTATCTGAAGTTCTGTGCTTTACTCTGCCTTGAGGGGGTGACAGTGAAACATGGAAAGAAACTTACCCATCTCTGGACCACAGTGTCTTTAAGTTGCACTGGGAAGGTTCAGGTTGGATATTAGGAAACATTTCTTCTCCAGAAGAGTGGTGAGGCATTGGCACAGGCTGCTCAGGGAGGTGTCACAGTCACCGTCCCTGGAGGTGTTCAGGAAGAGGGTGGAGGTGGCACTGAGGAATTTGGTTAGTGGGCATGGTCCAGTGAGTTGATGGTTGGACTAGATGATCTTAGTGGTCTTTTCCAATCTTAATGATGCTATGATTCTTTGATAAGTAGTTGGCTCCACATACTACATTAATGGGCAGAAAAAATAAGGCTCTATTCTGCTCATGCCTTTAACAGTTGAGGAGAACACTGGATTTTGTCACTGCATGTAGACTGATGAGTTGTAAGTAAAATTAAGCCTTACCTTTTGTAAGCAGCACTAACAGTCAAGATTAGTTGTATTTCTCTATTTTGAAATAAAGGAGCATTTTAAAACTCCATTCAATTATGTGGTCTTCTGCACTGTCATTAAGAATTCTCATATCTTAGAAATGATCTCTTCTGTATATTTTTTCCCATTTTCTCTCAGCTTAAAGTTAATAAAAGCAAATACGTTAGGAAGTCGAAGTTACACGGACTACGAATTTCAATAGCAATATGGTAACTGAAGTAATGAGGTATTGGAGGGGAGAATGGCAGTGTTAACTATTAATTTGTGTATTTTTAATTAACTTTCTGAAATCCCACCTTTACTGTTCACTAAAAATTTTGTCACTACTCCAGCTACATTATGAGATGGTGTTTCAAGCGCATCTTTTTTCAATGTGAATGAGTATTTATGTCCCAGTCATGGGCTGTTTTGCAGAAATAACTTTTTTTTTTTTTTTTTTTTTCCATCTAAATGCATATCAGTTTATTTCTGAATTTCTTTTGCTATTGAACTGAAATTAGTTACAAATAACTTAATATCATTCACTTAGAAGTTGTTAATATAACAAGTGTATCAAAGGCACTCCCTGTTCATCACATGCCATTTATTTCTACACTTACTGTGTCAAATAGTTGTTATCCAAGGCTCTGGGAAGGTACCTTCCTTTGTTAAAATTTTATTCTAATGAAATATTCCCCAGAACTTTTTTTTTTCATGTAAGTAGTGATCAGATATTTAAAGGTTTCTTTTAGCTTCAAGGCAAATTTTATATTATCCTTTATCATCTTGGAAATTATTGTAATTAAAATAAACATCAGCTTCTGTATAATGAAGACTGAAATTATCTGTCTTTCATGGTACTTTGGAACACTTCAAGCCATATTTCCCAAGGCAACAAAATAAACAGGAATCATTTATAGTCAAATGTAGTGGGATGTGTGTGGGGATTGCCTGTAATGGAGAAAATAAGGCATTGGGTTAGATCAAGGAAAACTTAATTTTAATTAGTTACCTGCATGTCTTACAAGTTAACAGGATAAATGGTCAGTGATTGGGTAGAACATTTCCCATAGGATATTAACACATTTGGTAATTAGTTCGCTGCTTCTAGTTGTGATGTCATAGCTTTGCATTTACTGAATATACTGAATGATAAAGATATCAGATTATTTTTTTAATGGCTGAGGTGTGAGTCGAATATGTTGGGATCCTGCAACTGAACAAATTCTAAAATCCAGCACAAAACGAAGTAAAATTAATTAGCTTTTAAAGTTACCGTTATCTTTTCTAATTGGTATTAGTTGTAGTAGTTTTTAAATTCCCCACTTCCCTTGTCTGTGTAGTGCAGCAGTTGTACCAATATGTTCATGTTGCCTTTTCTAGACAGACACGTCAAAACCTCCAAGACAACTAAGATTACAATGAATTCTTTGCAAGATCAGTGCCTGAAGGCCTCATTAATTTTGACACCGTTTATAATTGATTTTGGGAGGTAACATCTGGTAACATCTTACATCTTAGAATCTACAGTGTAAGAGAACAATATACACATGAAGTCCTCTGGTTTTCAGGATGCGCTGTTACAACTGTATAAAAAATAAAAGGGCATTTTCTTAAGGGTCAGTTTGATTTTAGACTATGCTGTAACTCATCTGATTTTAGAATAAATCAGAATGAATCAGATGTTTACTATATAAAATATTTTGATTTGTTTTTTTATTTCCAGAATACAACCAATGTAAACTATGTCTTTGCTGGGGACTTCTGCAGCATTGACTTTTCTTGTCCTTCTGGTACTTTGTATCTTTTAGTGTATGTTCCTTTTGCAAACTTAATTAGAAATTAATATCAAGCCTAACAAAAAAAACAAAACAAAACCAAATACTTCAACTTTTTCTTTATTTTTCTTGATCTATTTTCCATGGGTAAAATATATTACAAAATTTTAATTATGTACTAGCTGGTGTTATGAAGAGTAATCAGCCCCATCTTTTTCTGTTTTCTGCTAGGCAGATATCGGCATTATAGCTAGAGTTTTGGAGGGTTTAGGTATAAGAGTTACAAATTAAAGATTCTTTTTTTATTTTGTTTTATTTGAAATATTTCTCCCACTACACCAGTGGAAATCATCAGGATATGTGTGTGTTTATCTGCATGACAAAAGTAGGAAAGGTTTCTAGAAATATCGGGAGTGACACTAGTAACCAATTTCTCATCTCCGCAGACTGTGTATGTGCTTCAGAGAGTTTAATTAATGCTCTGTTTTCTGGAAGCTTTTCTTTTTCCTTAGAGGATGGCTGGGCAAAATGTTTTCCTTTACATAGATGTTCCATATGAGTTGAGCTGCTCTGTTTTCCAGTACAATATGCAATTTGAGTTTATTTACTAAAACACATTTATTACTGTTAACTAAAACCACATCAAAACAATACTTTAAAAAGGTTTCTAGATTATCAAAGTAAATATGTTGAAACAACCTTTTTTAAATTCCATTTGTTTGGGATGACATCTGTGTTGAACTGCACCTAAACTTCTGGTAGTCATTAAAAATAAATTAAGTAAATTCAGACGAGTTGCTGTCAAGTCAAATTAAAATCATCTATTCGAAGTAATTATGAATGTAAAACTTGGTTGAAGACTTCTTGTATGGTGCTAAATGCTTTCCACATGCAGTAATGGAAGTATTAATTTGATGTACAGGGTAACTGAAGTTAGTTCCAATGCCTATGTTGTCACTCTGTACAACAGTCTGTCCACATATTTATTGTTGTTTGGTATTCCTGCTTGTTACATTAAGTTGAGCTACTATATGTAAAGGAATTAGAATGCATGGGCTTGGGCCAAACATCTGTTCTCCTGAGTAGAACAACTGACACTTTAATGAAGTCACACTGTTCAGTGCCTATATCAAAAGCGCTTTATGATTGAAAGATTAAAGTAACTTAAATGGGAGTAAAGATTTTCTTGCTTCATTTTTATTTCTGTTGAAGTCACAAGCCAGCAAATAAGTGCATTGTTTTCATAGTAACCAAAGAGAAATGTAGCAGAGTTACAGATGTAAGCATGGATTTTCTCAGTTTCCATACTTCTATGGTTATGTTGAGCCATAAATATTTAAAAAACAACATCGTTCCCTTTAGTTCTGAGTTCCAAAAGTTAGTATGACTTGCCAAAGCAAGTAATCCTGGAGCATAACAAAACTATCATTATCTGAAATACTTTGATCTTCTTTCTCTATTTATTTGTCTCATTGAGCAACTTAAGGAAATGAATATTTAATGCTGGCTATACCTATTTGTAAAAGCAGAAATCAGGTTCATAAAGTGAACTGAGTTTTGTTTCATTCTGTTTATTTTAAGGTAAATTTGTACTTTAGCAATGAAATTCCCAACTCTAGATGAAGACTGGGTGTAGGTGGGCCTCCTCTACATCCATCTCATCATTTGTAATATTTTACTGTTTAATATAAAGGGTTGTGTGTGATTCTTTTTTTATTATTTGTTCTATAGTTTCCTTTAAAATGTTTTTATTTTAGCCTGAGGAAAGTGTAGGAAATATCCTAATTACAGTTGTCAGCTCAATCAGCAGTTTGGAACTGTTGTATGTTATCATGCAGTCTAAATGTATCATCAACTATATAGTATATTTTCTAAAGAATTTCAGCACAAGATAAATGATAGTTGTTTACTAATTATATATGTTTGCAATCCTCTTTGAAGCTGTAATCTTGCAATGGGAAATCTTAGTGGATTGTGTTTTAGGTCACACTATTGCTTCCCTTGTGTTGTCTGATAAAAGCAGATGCAAAGATTTGTTCCATGAACTTTTTTCTAGAAGAACTCAATGGTTTGCCATGCTATCTTTTGTTGCTGCTCAGTGATGCAGTAGTAAAGCATTGAGGTGATTCTTCCATCAAAAGTTGCTTATTGCATCTAATGTTCTATCATGCAACTGTGTCCATTGGGGAATTAATTTCTTTATAATGAGGGTTTACTTTCATCTGATCAGAAAGCTAACACTCAATTTATCCCCAGATTGTGATCCTACTGGAAAAGTTCTACAATGAAATTTCAACTTAACTCCCTTGTATTGAGGAACTGAATTGAGGTGTCTGGTTGGCAATCTCTAGCATTTAGGTAGAATTTTTAGGTAGGTTTCTTTGAAACTTAAGAAGAAACTAGGATGAAGGCTTCTAAAGTCTGTTGGATAGTAGTGACCATTAGAAATTCTTAAGAAAAGCAGGGAAAGAGGAAATGAAATGAAAAAAAAGAAACGTGTTGAATTAGCTTTTTTGTAAAATGATTATGAAGTACTGAGAGCAGATAAAGTCATGCAGATATTGTACAATATTCTATTTTACAAGCAATTTCACTTGCTTCAGAAGCAAATATGAACGATTGAGGGATAAGTACACAAATGAGATGAGGAGGCTCACAAGCAGTCTGTGCTAACATGTGGTCTGTATTATGGCAAAGTTGATGAAATCTAAACTAGAATGTGGTCTGTGTCTTGATTTACATTCCCTTCTCTTCCTGAAACAGTTTCTAATATAGAAAGGTCAAGTTCTGCCCTCAGATGTTTCTGTGCAGTGCCCATGAGACTCAATGGAAACATGCTTTAAAATCTCATGCAATAAATGTATAATACGAAGCATTCTTAAGCCATAGTAGCTACTTACTTGTCCAAAGTCCCCAGAGTTGCTGTCATTTAATCCTAGTAATCTGTAAAACATTTTGAGGTATCTTGAAAATAAAAAGACTTGCTATTATATTTGAGTCTACTCCTACAGACATCAGTTCCTACTTGCAAAAATCCACTTCTTTTTTTTGTTAGACAATGGGCAACAGCAAATTCTCTAGATAGGTCTGAGTGAGAATGATGATTGCTATGGAGTTTTTGCCATTAATTTCTTAATGAATTTTTTAATATTTGGCAACTGTATCTTACCCTTCTGTTTGTCTTTGTTGGCTTTTAGCCTGTTTATCTTGAGGAAAAGCAGGAAATGTCTAAGAGCAAATTACATTTTTAAGGTGGATTTGTGAATTTTATTTCCTACTGTGTGTTTTAAAATATCTTTAATGAAAAAAAATTCTTTTAAAAGATCTCTCAGCAGGATGAAAAGGGTATTTATGTTACAGTCCAAAGAAAATTGTAAAGGTCTTAGTATTTGTAAACTCCCTTTGGGGGAAAAAAAAGAAGCACACACTGATTTTAAGATTTTATATTGTGTAGATGTCCAAAGCTTACATCACGCCTCCTTTTACACAAACGATGAATGGGCCCGCATGGCCTTTCTTCACTAATGCATAGTGCAGTGCCAGGAGTGCTTAAACCAGGAGGCTTTACATATTGTAAAGTTCTAATCTTTTCAAATAAACTGTGTTGATAAGAAACTGTATTTCGGTGGAGACAGAGCCTTACTGGGAAGATTAACATGAGCTCTTGGCATTTCTTAGTTCCTTACACTGTCAAAGCCTGACATGTCTCCATTCCTGTGCAGCCAAGGATTCTTAAGTGGTGATATCATCATTGGGAGAAGATAAAGATCCACTGAACTGATGTGTTGAGGCCAGTAACAATGTGGCAGAAGTCAACATTTAAACAGCTTTCATTCTTCTTTGTTTGATTTTGACACTGCAAAGTGAATTGTTTCCTTATCTGATTGAAAAAGTTGTACGTGGTGTTTTCTGCTTCATTTTTTGTGTCTGGAAAGAACATCAAATGCTAAGTCTTTTGACATCAAAAGAAACTAATTACATCAATCTTTATCTGTTATGGATCCTAATAGCTGAACTCAACGGGTAAGGTGTGCTTTACCTTTCAAGGATGCCAAATTAGCATTGAAAATGTAGTGGTTACTAGCGAGGCACAGAAGCAAAAAATGCATGGAGTCTTGTCTTAAAATTTGATTTCAATCATAGAATCATAGACCAGGTTGCTCACAGCTCCATCCAGCCTGGCCTTGAGTGCTTCCACGGAGGGGGCATCCACAGCCTCGCTGGGCAGCCTGTTGCAGTGTCTCACTACTCTCACAGGAAAAAATTTCTGTCTAATATCTAGTCTAAATCTGCCCTCTTCCAGTTTAAAACCATTTCCCCTTGTCCTGTTATGATATTATCTGATTTTACCATGTTGTTTTTATCTTCTAGTAAAAGGACAAAGAAATATACAGTACTAACCCGTTTAGTAGGTGAGGCTTGTTGCCATCCATTGCAGAATCTGTAAAGGTACTTTGACTGTTCTGCGAAGTGAAGGCTGTTGCACAGTCTGTAATGAAATATATGATATTTCTGGTAAGGAGTTCATGTACAACAAGCTGTTGTGTCTTGAAGTTTACACAGAGTCAGACTTCAGCATTTACTCTCGTACATAATTTACATGATTTGTCACAAGGCAGAGTTAATAAAAAGGAGCAGTTTCCTGATCATGTTAATTCTCAGATTTGAACGTTTCCCTAGATAATTTAACTCCACCTTATCTTAATAAAATAAATAAAACCAATGTGCAACAAACTACCTAATGGCATCTTTATTTAGTTGTGTGACAGAGCACAGTGGACTAGGTTGCTCTTTGAGATATAACTACTCAAAAATACTTGCAGTACTGTATTTCTGCTTTCATTCTTGTCTCACCTAAAACATAAGAGCAGTTGCTTTTGTCATCTTTCTTGCATAAGCAGATTTTTCTTCTCTATGGTTCCTTTCTTTTTGAAAATAAATGTAC